>NW_026020378.1:2787744-2798620 GCF_900185275.1 Solanum verrucosum
AAAACAATTATATCAGCAACACACAAACAATTTATATTGCGCCCTAAACTTGTCACCTTTTTATGCCAAAAGTGGGCCTATCAAATTGAAGGATGTATGACGTCATTTGAAACATTCCATTGCCTCATAAAATTAAAATTTATACAAACTTTGCAAACAAATTTAATGGGGATACATAATAGGGGAAAATGATACAAATAATCAGTCTCACGCAGGGATACAATCCTAAACTATAATTCCACGAAAGGTTCTCCGTTCTTGAGCTTCTTGCCATCTCTGAAAGACAACATCTTCAAATGCAATGGTAATTTGATCCTTCTTTGACTAGAACAAACTGTTAAATTCCCAACCCCAAGAGACAATATTTTGTCAAATGATGTATACATCATTCAAATATAAACACATAAATATGATTGTCTTTTATTGACCAATGAGCCAAATAGACACGAGGTGGACTTCTAATGGGCCCAAACACGCCTTGGGTATTGAGTCAACTTAGTTCAAATGCGCTAATTTTGGGATTTGATTTTGCTCTACGCTAGTTGACTAAGAGTGAGATTTATTGGAAGTGGACAACTTGGGCTGGAGCAGTTAGCAACCGTTGACCATCCAGTGGCCAACTACATTCACCAGGGTACCCCAAGAACAATTGGTTAACGAACGACTGTGGCCCGCATAATCGTTCTTTAAGTGAAATCAAGAAAAAATGATGTCATTTGACGGAATAAATGATATGCATGCAATGACAGTTGATATCACAATTTAAGCAAATAAGACACATATGAGGCAAAACAATTCAATAAATATTAACAAATAGTCAAAGAGAGTTAAGTCAATATGATTAGAACCTAATTAATTCCCCAGTAGAGTCGTCATTTCTGTTATACCGTAATTTTACTAACCTTAGAAAAAATCACTTTTTGAAATGTTATAAGTATAAAACAATTTGAGAAAAATACTTAGAAAAGAGTCGCCACTTAATTTTTTAAAGAAATTAAGAAAACTAATTATTTTCAAAGATTTAAATAGAAAAAATCATTTGAAAATACCAAAAAGGATTCGGGGTTCGATTTACACTTTGAGAAGAGTTTAAGCATTTGAAGTGTCCGCTAATATGCGGTTGACCTGCGACTTAACTAAAATATATTTGACTATTTTTAGGAAAATAATGATTTAAAATAATAAACTTATAATATTTGATTAACTTTGAGAAAATAATTAAATAAATGACACATTTTTTATTTTTATTTTACTTTTTAGAGAAAGGGACTCAAAAATGAAACTTTTGACTCGAAATACAAGTGATTAGAATACTAATAAAACTAGATTAATTAGAATTATTTTGAAATGACAATTTAAAACCAATTTAATAAATTAAAGCATGAACATCATTTTAAATTAATTGACTAACCCTTTTTGAGAAAATGACTAAGTAAGTATTTTATTTTAATTAATTTAAAAGGCTTTTTAAAGTTTATTTGGGAGAAACCTTAACTTGAAACAATTTTAAACGAACTAAAAGTGTGTTAAGTGAAAAACATTAAATAACGCTTCTTTTTAAAAACAAAGAGTTTTAATTCAATTAATGATAGAACATCTTATTAGTAAAATAAATGAACACAAAAAAAAAGGTATTAAAAGTAAACCAACATAACAAAAAATAACTCATCTTTTGGGGAATCTAATTATGTTAATTATGAATTATAAAGTTAGAGTTAAATAACAAACAATAAATGATCACAATTAAATAATTAAAGAGTAAGGGAGAAATTAAATTTGAGCCTCCTTTTGGGCCAAATTCGCTGGATTTTTGGGGGGTTTAATTCTAAACCCATTTTTGTATACATTTGTTGTATATCAGTGTATATCGGCATGTATATCAGCACCTTCCATGTATCTCCTGCTTCCGAACACCTGTATCCTACCTTGTCTCTGTATTTTCGCATTTTTTGACCTGTAATTCACTAACAATGAGTGTATACTGCTGTATACATTAATGTATACAACACATTTCTTAGGCTTTTGAACTAATTTCCAGCAGTATGCTGGAGATTTGGAACCTGTAACAACTCTCGAATATATAGGGGAATGACTCGGGAGAGAGGGAAAGCAAAAATCGAGTCTTTATGGCTCAACTTGGAAATTCGAGGAAGATAAGTCCACCATAGACTCGTAAGGAGGTTCATACCAGAAATGAAAAAGGGAACAAAATTAGTATTTGAAATAACGAAAACAAATGAGACATGATTTTAATTGAAATGAGAATAACTTGTATCTCAAAATTCCAAGGGTAACCAAAGTCATTGTTCTAAATGACAGATGACTTTAAGAAGATAAAAATGAACTAACTAACTATATATATATATCGACAAAACAAACACCTAAAACTTTAACAATGACAAGCAGACTAAAGAAGGAGAAAATGAAACAAAAGCTAAGAAAATAGAAAAAAAAACTTAACACTAAGCTATTAAAGTTCTAGATAGAGACATACAAATGCATTTATATATATGATGATGCAAGCTGCAAAGAAATAAACATGACATCATAGGAGTAGATCATCTCATTATTAACAACTAATTAACCTTCAATATACAATTTGAAGTATAAAGAGGGTGTGTTAATGAAGCAATCTGCTATACATCAAACAACAAGTAAAACCAATCATGATGAAGATTTTATAAACTAAAAGAAACATAGAAACTGATTCTTTAATTTTATTTTAACATAAATATGACGAACTCGAGCCGACGGAAGCTTACGTGAGATCAAATGATGCGTGAAGAAATTATTCTAAGAACGCGCTGTTCAGCTCAAGCCAATATGAAATTATATTCACATCAAATGACATATTTCAAAGAAGTATATTGACATGAAAACGGTTAATTAAAGGAAGAACAACTCAATGTTTGAATAAATTTCCAGATTTTGACCAATGGTTACTTAAAATGGTTTCGATAAATAAAGAAATAAACACTTATTATGACGAGCTATTAATATAACATCATGGATAGCACTTCAACCTATGATTATACTTCAAATATTAATGTGATGATGAAGTGAGAAGGGAGGAAGATAGGTATATGCTACATGAACAAGTAGAATGTGAAAGAGCCTAAAACCAAAATAACACTTAGTAAATAGATTCAATTAAACATATTGAAATTTAATAAGTCGCAATCATATATATATAACAATGCAACAAATAAGAGATGCGATTGAAACAAGTCTAAATTTTCCAGTTAACTAACCATTATTTAAATCCAAAACGAGATTTAGAAAAGAGTTTTTACCTCTCTCGAAGCAGCGACTGGACGATAACGAGCTTGAGAGCGGAGACTCTTCTATTATGAAATCTAAATACAAACAGTAAGCTAGGAAAATATGAGCGTCTATCTTCTCGGAACTTAGAATCAGAAAGCTAGATATAAAATTCTTAAATGTCTATCGCCAAATAATCGAATTCTAAAACATGTTAAAATCCAATTTCCAAACTTTCTATCTTTCAATCACTTGAATGTAAATGATTATTTATAGGAGAAGTTGCGGCAATTTAGGGGGAAATTTGTTGGATTTCAAACAAAAATTTAAACTTTTTGTTCCCTTTTTGAAGCAACAACGAGGGCTGTTGTGCAGGCTTGCGACCTTCGTGAAAAGGGCGAAAAGGGGACGTGAAGTGATCGATTAGGCTACTAGGGTTATGGGTTCTGCAGGGTAGTTAAGATTTTTCACTGGATTTCTAGGTTTGCATTTGAAAGAAGAAGAAGACGCGTACTGGGGTCGGGTTGATATGTGTATTACGCTACTGTGTTGGTTGGTTGAGAATTAAGGGAAAATTGGGTTGGGTCGACGTAGTTGGGCTGGAAGGGGGATATTGGGTCGGTTGAATTGGAAAGCAAAAAATGGAGAAGGGCTTTTGGTATTGCTGATTTAGTGTGTATTGTATAGGGAATGGACTGGGTCTTTTGTTTGAGACTGGGCTGCTGATTTGATGAGTGAAAAGGCCCAAAATACTTGGTCTCCAAATGGGTTTAAGGTAAGGCAAGAGCACGAAGTTCGAAACTTAGTCAAATTGAATTTAATTAGCAAATTCGATTAAAATTTGAATAAGACGAATTAATATTAATTAATTAATGAGCTTCTTAATCTTAATGAAATATAATAACTAACTCTATTATAAAATAATTAATTTAATTACAAACAAATTAACTATAAATTATAACTATAACTTAAAGTAAATTAATAAAATATTTAACTAAAAATGTGAAATCTTTGTGATGACTTTCAAACATTTATAAAATAACGTGATTGTAAAAATATACATATTTATTATTTAAAATTATTAAATTCATTAGAAATGACAGAATTACTCTAAAAATAACTTGAAAGTATTTTTAGTTTCGTAAAACTCTTTAATTCAAAATTATAACCATCACTAATAAAATATTAAGATATAAAATCTTTTTGAGATGATTTTCAAATATTCATAAAGTACATTAATTATATAAAATATATATATTATTTAAAAATTACAAAAAAAAAAGGCGAAACTATTTAAAATAACTTGCAAACTATATTTATTTATTTATTTTTGATTTTTTATAAAACTAATTGTTTTAAATCGTTTGAAATTGAAGAAGCTCGATGATTAATCTATATTGTGGAGAGTTAAAATTGGGTGTCAACAGTCACCCTACGCATTGATCTGTAATCAGCTTTACCGGAAGATAGAGAAACAAATGTTTGTTTCTTTGATTTCCAAGAAATAAGAGCTTCTCCTAGAGTGATGTAAAATCCACTTACAGATCTTCTTGTGTCCTTACAAGATGCCCAATCTGCATCACAAAAAGCCAATAAATCAAAAGAAAGATCGACATAGAGGAGGATACGTTGTGCTGGATCTACACGAAGGTACTGCAAAACTCGCAGTGCAGCAGTGTAATGATCAAGCCAGGGACTTTGCATAAACTGACTTAGGATCAGAACTGAAAAAGATAAGTTTGGTCGAGTATGCGTGAGGTAGTTTAATTTTCCAACTAGGTGTTTGTATAAAGTGGGATTGTCCAATAATGGAGAGTCATTGTTGTGTAACTTGCAAGAAGGATTCAGGGGAGATTCTACTGCAGGACCAGACGAGTCAAATTCTTGCAACAGGTCCATGGTAAACTTCCTTTGAGTAATTAAAAATCCTTTCTTTTCTCGCAGAATTTCCATACCAAGGAAGTAGTTAATGTTGCCTAGATTCTTGACTTTGAATTCTGAATTGAGAAACTGAGTGATAGTTGAAATTTTGGAAACATCACTTCCTATCAAAAGAATATCATCCACATAGACAACTATAATTGAAATTAGATCACTTGTTCGTTTATAAAACAATGAATAATCATTCAAAGAACTAAAATAGCCTTTGAATTGTAAAGCTCCAGCAAGTTTGGCATACCATTGCCTTGAGGATTGTTTCAGACCATAGAGAGATTTTCTCAATAAACAGAATTGATTAGATTTGTTTGGCTCAACCCCTGGGGAAACTTCATGTAAACTTCTTCCTGCAAATTTCCATGCAGGAAGGCATTGTTTACATCAAGTTAAGAAACATGCCATCCTCTCTTTACAGCTACTGTCAATAGACATCTGATTGTAGTCAGTTTGATCACAGGTGAGAACGTCTCTGTAAAATCAATCTCTTTCTTTGGATGTCCCCCCTTACCACCAATCTAGCCTTCAATTGTTCCACACTACCATCAGAGTTATGTTTGACCATATAAACCCATTTACATGGAAGGGGTTTCTTACCAACAGGTAAATTCACCAACTCTCAAGTATGATTCTGTTTGAGGGCTTGTAATTCAGCATCCATGGCTCTTCTCCGGTCTGGGTGATTGCAGACTTGTTTGTAGCTTGTAGGTTCAGACAACTCACAAATTAATGTAAGAAATTGTTGATTAGGAAGAGAAAGAGCATTAAAAGAATAAGCACTGACATTAACAGGTGGAACAAGATACTCTCCTGTGAAATCAGTGAGAATAATACTATTACAAACAAAATCTTGTAAGCAACTAGACTTAATGATCACCCTTCCTGATTTTCTAATGGGATTAACCGTAGGTGTTGTGATGGTGGGATGAAGATCAGAAATATGAAATTGGGGAGAGCTGATTGGACAGGGAGGAGTGGGATCTGTATGAGGTGGATGTTGTAAAGGATTTGTGAGGTAAGGTGAAATGATGTCTGGTTTAGGAAAGTCTATATGATTTGGTGGATCTGGGAAAATGAGTGGGGAATGAGTAGGTTGATTTGCAAAGGGAAAACAATGCTCATGAAAAGTGACATCTCTAGAAACAAACATCTTCTTTGTACTCTATTCCATCAATTTGTAACCCTTTTGAGTTTGAGGATAACCCATGAAGACACAAGCAGTAGCTCTAGGCTCAAATTTTCCCCTGTGTTGGGCCAAAGTAGAAGCATAACATAGGCAACCAAAACTTCTAAGACTGTCATATTGAGGCTTTTCTCCAAATAAAATCTCAAAAAGAGACTTACCTCTAAGGACTTTTGAGGGTAATACATTGATCAAATGTGTAGCAGTCAAAGATACATTCACCCCAGAAATGAGTAGGTACCTTTGACTGGAACATGAGTCCCCTTACAATTTCCAGTAAATGTCGATGCTTCCTCTCAACAATGTCATTTTATTGAGGGGTTGCAACATAAGATGTTTGATGTAAAATGTCTTCTTTATTGAGAAAAACTAATTGTTCTGATCCTTTCCCCAAATCAAACACATTGTTTGACCTAATACACTTCACTTTCACATTAAACTGCCTCTCCACCATGCATAGAAAACTTTTAAAAATAGAAAAAACATTACATTTGGTGGTTAGAAGGAATGTCCAAGTACCCCTACTATAGTCATCTACTATAGTAAGGAAATACTTGCATCTATTGTAAGTAACACATTTGTAAGGGCCCCAAGTGTCGATGTGAAGTAATTCAAAAATTCCTTTTGATTTAATGTTACTAGTGGGAAAAAGGAGTCTAGTTTGCCTAGCTTGTGGACACACATCACAAATGAAATCAGAATTTGCAGGAACTTTGATGAAATTAAAATTCTTCATTACTAAGAAGGGCAAATGTCCCAGTCTAGAATGCCAAAGGCTTACATTGGAAACAAAATTAAAAGACATAGGGACAGAGGAACTAGAAACATGACTAGAAGTAGCTTCCTTTCAAAAATGAACTACATTCTGTTTAAGAGATTCCTGAGAACTTGCTTATTGTAGTAGGTAAAGATCTTCCCTTACTTCACCAAAAGCTTGTCCCCTCTTCATAAAAGGGGCCTGCAACATACACCCAACATAATAAAAATGAGCAGAACGTTGAAATTGGCAACATAATTTGTGAATGGATAACAAATTATATTTGAAATCTGGAACATAGAGAACATTATTAAGAGTTAAAGCAGGCTGAATGGATATACTACCTATGTGTGTCACATTGATTTTGAAAGAATTAGGCAAACTTTTGGTTAATGGAACAGGAAGAGGAATGAGTTTCAAAAAGGAATTAGAGTTGTAACACATATTGCTCAGAAGCCGTTTTGTCAATAATCCAAGTATTATGATCAATAGTTTTAAAACATGATCTGAGTATTTAAGAATAGTACCAGCCACAACAATGACATTAATTTCTGATCCTGAAGCTCCTGCCTCTCCCATTTGAAACTGCTTGAACATGTTCATCATTTGTGGCATCTGCTTTTGACTGAATTCTCTGTCTATGCAACTATCAATGCTTGGCTCTCTGCATTCTTACAAATTTCTTCTGCTACTGCTACATTTCC
Source organism: Solanum verrucosum (assembly GCF_900185275.1). Lineage (NCBI taxonomy): Eukaryota > Viridiplantae > Streptophyta > Magnoliopsida > Solanales > Solanaceae > Solanum > Solanum verrucosum. Next base: position 2,795,585 of record NW_026020378.1, read on the forward strand.
TCTTGGTCCTCCTTGATGTTCCTTTGAATATCTGAATTGGAAGTCATCTGGGTATCCTATAAGTCTGAAGCAGTCTATTTCTTCATGACTTGTTTTAAAGCAGTAAGTGCAACTTATATTTAGGTTGTATTTCACCTTCCTGTCTTTGTTCTTGTATGGTTGATTCCCAGACCTTTGAGCTCGATTTGCCTGTCCAAACCTCTGTGTAGGGTTTTTCTATCTCTGAGATTGAAAACCATTCTTTTGAGGTTGTTTTCCAAGTCTTTGAGATGGTCTTTCCTGCCTTCCTGCCATGAATGAGGCAGTTTCACTAGTAAACTGGGCATTAGCAAACATTTCCCTTTGATTCTCATCTTGTAACAAGAGAGAATATGCATAATCAAGAGTACAGAGAGGATTTTCCATGAGTATGTTACTTTTTGCCTGTGAATATACTTCATTTAACCCCATTAAAAATTGCATAAGCTTCTGATCTTGCAAGGATTTAATTAGTTTTCTTTGGCCATCACACACACATACATAAGAGCATACTATATCAGCATTTAACGAATCTAGTTCATCCCACAATCGTTTAAGTCTAGTAAAATACCCAGCTATGTCAAGAGTACCTTGAACTAAACATGTGATTTCCTTTTGCAGGTGGAAAAGTTTTGCTCCACTAGTTTGCCTGAATCTGTGTTCAAGGCTCATCCACAGGTCTCGAGATGTTTTGGAATATATGACACTGTCCCCTATATCCTTAGTGACTGAATTGAGGAGTCAAGATGTGATCATGTGATTACAGCGACTCCATCGCTGATACTCTGCATCATTCAAATCTGGTGGAGTTATTGTGCCATTGATAAAACCCAATTTGTTCTTAGCAGAAAGAGCTATGAACACACATCTGCGTCATCCTGGAAAGCCTTTTCCATCAAATGAAGCTTGACAAAAGTTTGCCCTGGAGCATATGAAGAATGGGGTAAAAGGGGTGATTGACATCAACATAGTTCCATTCACAAATCCTGTGTTGATGGGATTCATGGTGGTGTTTGTGTTGATTGGAGTTTCTCTAGTCATGATGTTGATTGTGGTTTTTGAATGCAAATTCTTGGATCAAGCTATTGCTCTGATACCATGTAAGAATTGAAAAAATGATTTGCAGAATTTTCCACTGTTGTATTCATCTTTTTTATTCTACATTTATACAAGTTTTTGTATGTAAAAAAATAGAAAAGAAAATGCTTTGTACACTTTTCCTACTGCTATTGTACTATTCTGTAACATAATTTTATTCCTCTACTATGTGCATTTATTACTACAAGAAACTTGACTTTTAGCGACCAATTCTTAACGAAAGGAAATAAATCTAGTCGTTATTAGTGTACTTATAACGACTAATTTTATTTCCGGTTGTGAGAGGCTTTTTTTTAGTTCACTTTTAATTAAAGGATAATATCTGGTTCTTAAAATTAATAATATCCCCTCGTTAAAATTAAGTAATTGATTAAAAAATAAGGCCCACTACCTTTTCCCCCATTTTCTCCAAACTCGAGAAACAAAAACCTTAGAATTATCTCTTTTGATCCCAAAAATATGTTAGGTTTTGTTAAAAGGAATGGACTTTCTTCCAAAATTCTTAAAATTTGTCGATTTGGAGCTGATGCAATCTCAATCGCTGATGAAGGACCCAGTAAGCGAGCACCTCAATTACATCTATGGAGATTGTGGGCCGGAGATTACCCTAAAACCTAGAGATGTGATTCAGTGTGTTGAATATGGGTATGCTCTTTTTTTTTTTCATCTATTGTAGTTTTCGCGACCATTTTACATCAAACTAAGCCATTTTGGTTTTGAAGTATTTGGTTGGTGGATTCTATTGTTAACTACAAAAGAAGAAGAAAAGAAATTAATTTTCTGATCGTTCTCAACTTGTCTGCTCGTCGTCATCGATAGTTGCACAAAGGAACTAGCATTCTTATTTCCTGCTCATCTAGGTATGTTTCTGCAGTCTTAACCATCAATTGCAGTTGTGGAACGTAGAGTTTGTCTGATCATAAATTTACTCTCTATGTTTAAGTAGGGTTCATTTTACATGATTTTCTATCTACTTTTATTAATATTTTTGTCTGCATGTGTTATTAAACTTAGAAGATATTTGGTGGTATCTTTGATTGAAAATAAAGGTGGTGAATGATTGTGATTATTGAATAATTTGGCTAATCCTTTCTGCCATTCTAGAGCTAAACTGTATTTTTTTTTGCACCCGGAGTGGTAGGCAGTGATGCTTTTGAATTTAAAGAGAAAGATGACTAATTCTATTTCAATTGGAGGCTTCTAAACCCATGAACTAGATAAGAAATAAATATTTATGTGGTCAAAACAAAACTTTATTTTTGATGTAATGGTGTATCTAATATAGTACTATGAAATAGAAGAACCTTTGTTCTACACATACACATTTAGTATGTTGCATGGTTAACAAATTATATGATTGAAAAACAAAGAGTAAGATTATTTAGGCAACAAAAGAAAATGCTATAGAGAGAGCAAATTCACTATGCATTTCGAGTGAAAGAAATTAAAAAATTGCAAACACCCAAGCAAAAGATAACTTGTTTTATGAAGTCCAGTGGAGATCTTCGCCCTCAAAATATCCACTAATAATGTCAAGAACTATGGGACTCATTCGAGCTATGCTTGATGGGAATCCTATTTCGGCGAGGACTACGTAAACTAACAGGACATAACTAATGAATTTCTAGTTAACGGTTTAGAAGTATAATGGATTTACTCATAAAAGATGTGCAAGTGGTGTGCTTTTAAGACAACGTTGTTCATTATATAGTAGAGAAGATGTGCAATACAAGTTAGATATTACAGTGAGTTGAAACTATAATGAAATATATGTAGTTTCTAATTTTGAATTTTTATGTTGTATTGTCTTCCGTAGATATGGAAGCTGTTTGCGCAAAGTTTTGTATTATCCTTTTGTGCTGAATTTCTTGACAAACCTTGTATATTATTCCTTTCTCCATTTTCATTAGTAGTTTTAAT
>NW_026020378.1:2798720-2954059 GCF_900185275.1 Solanum verrucosum
AGTATAATCATAGGTTGAAGTGCTATCCATGATGTTATATTAATAGCTCGTCATAATAAGTGTTTATTTCTTTATTTATCGAAACCATTTTAAGTAACCATTGGTCAAAATCTGGAAATTTATTCAAACATTGAGTTGTTCTTCCTTTAATTAACCGTTTTCATGTCAATATACTTCTTTGAAATATGTCATTTGATGTGAATATAATTTCATATTGGCTTGAGCTGAACAGCGCGTTCTTAGAATAATTTTCTTCACGCATCATTTGATCTCACGTAAGCTTCCGTCGGCTCGAGTTCGTCATATTTATGTTAAAATAAAATTAAAGAATCAGTTTCTATGTTTCTTTTAGTTTATAAAATCTTCATCATGATTGGTTTTACTTGTTGTTTGATGTATAGCAGATTGCTTCATTAACACACCCTCTTTATACTTCAAATTGTATATTGAAGGTTAATTAGTTGTTAATAATGAGATGATCTACTCCTATGATGTCATGTTTATTTCTTTGCAGCTTGCATCATCATATATATAAATGCATTTGTATGTCTCTATCTAGAACTTTAATAGCTTAGTGTTAAGTTTTTTTTTCTATTTTCTTAGCTTTTGTTTCATTTTCTCCTTCTTTAGTCTGCTTGTCATTGTTAAAGTTTTAGGTGTTTGTTTTGTCGATATATATATATAGTTAGTTAGTTCATTTTTATCTTCTTAAAGTCATCTGTCATTTAGAACAATGACTTTGGTTACCCTTGGAATTTTGAGATACAAGTTATTCTCATTTCAATTAAAATCATGTCTCATTTGTTTTCGTTATTTCAAATACTAATTTTGTTCCCTTTTTCATTTCTGGTATGAACCTCCTTACGAGTCTATGGTGGACTTATCTTCCTCGAATTTCCAAGTTGAGCCATAAAGACTCGATTTTTGCTTTCCCTCTCTCCCGAGTCATTCCCCTATATATTCGAGAGTTGTTACAGGTTCCAAATCTCCAGCATACTGCTGGAAATTAGTTCAAAAGCCTAAGAAATGTGTTGTATACATTAATGTATACAGCAGTATACACTCATTGTTAGTGAATTACAGGTCAAAAAATGCGAAAATACAGAGACAAGGTAGGATACAGGTGTTCGGAAGCAGGAGATACATGGAAGGTGCTGATATACATGCCGATATACACTGATATACAACAAATGTATACAAAAATGGGTTTAGAATTAAACCCCCCAAAAATCCAGCGAATTTGGCCCAAAAGGAGGCTCAAATTTAATTTCTCCCTTACTCTTTAATTATTTAATTGTGATCATTTATTGTTTGTTATTTAACTCTAACTTTATAATTCATAATTAACATAATTAGATTCCCCAAAAGATGAGTTATTTTTGTTATGTTGGTTTACTTTTAATACCTTTTTTTTTGTGTTCATTTATTTTACTAATAAGATGTTCTATCATTAATTGAATTAAAACTCTTTGTTTTTAAAAAGAAGCGTTATTTAATGTTTTTCACTTAACACACTTTTAGTTCGTTTAAAATTGTTTCAAGTTAAGGTTTCTCCCAAATAAACTTTAAAAAGCCTTTTAAATTAATTAAAATAAAATACTTACTTAGTCATTTTCTCAAAAAGGGTTAGTCAATTAATTTAAAATGATGTTCATGCTTTAATTTATTAAATTGGTTTTAAATTGTCATTTCAAAATAATTCTAATTAATCTAGTTTTATTAGTATTCTAATCACTTGTATTTCGAGTCAAAAGTTTCATTTTTGAGTCCCTTTCTCTAAAAAGTAAAATAAAAATAAAAAATGTGTCATTTATTTAATTATTTTCTCAAAGTTAATCAAATATTATAAGTTTATTATTTTAAATCATTATTTTCCTAAAAATAGTCAAATATATTTTAGTTAAGTCGCAGGTCAACCGCATATTAGCGGACACTTCAAATGCTTAAACTCTTCTCAAAGTGTAAATCGAACCCCGAATCCTTTTTGGTATTTTCAAATGATTTTTTCTATTTAAATCTTTGAAAATAATTAGTTTTCTTAATTTCTTTAAAAAATTAAGTGGCGACTCTTTTCTAAGTATTTTTCTCAAATTGTTTTATACTTATAACATTTCAAAAAGTGATTTTTTCTAAGGTTAGTAAAATTACGGTATAACAGAAATGACGACTCTACTGGGGAATTAATTAGGTTCTAATCATATTGACTTAACTCTCTTTGACTATTTGTTAATATTTATTGAATTGTTTTGCCTCATATGTGTCTTATTTGCTTAAATTGTGATATCAACTGTCATTGCATGCATATCATTTATTCCGTCAAATGACATCATTTTTTCTTGATTTCACTTAAAGAACGATTATGCGGGCCACAGTCGTTCGTTAACCAATTGTTCTTGGGGTACCCTGGTGAATGTAGTTGGCCACTGGATGGTCAACGGTTGCTAACTGCTCCAGCCCAAGTTGTCCACTTCCAATAAATCTCACTCTTAGTCAACTAGCGTAGAGCAAAATCAAATCCCAAAATTAGCGCATTTGAACTAAGTTGACTCAATACCCAAGGCGTGTTTGGGCCCATTAGAAGTCCACCTCGTGTCTATTTGGCTCATTGGTCAATAAAAGACAATCATATTTATGTGTTTATATTTGAATGATGTATACATCATTTGACAAAATATTGTCTCTTGGGGTTGGGAATTTAACAGTTTGTTCTAGTCAAAGAAGGATCAAATTACCATTGCATTTGAAGATGTTGTCTTTCAGAGATGGCAAGAAGCTCAAGAACGGAGAACCTTTCGTGGAATTATAGTTTAGGATTGTATCCCTGCGTGAGACTGATTATTTGTATCATTTTCCCCTATTATGTATCCCCATTAAATTTGTTTGCAAAGTTTGTATAAATTTTAATTTTATGAGGCAATGGAATGTTTCAAATGACGTCATACATCCTTCAATTTGATAGGCCCACTTTTGGCATAAAAAGGTGACAAGTTTAGGGCGCAATATAAATTGTTTGTGTGTTGCATGATATAATTGTTGTGTTGTTATATGTCATTTTGTCTAAAGCAGGATTAATCCACTTTTGTTTGTTAGAACACCTTAAGCATATATTAAAGTCCACAACAACAAAGTCCGTCCAAATTACTTCTGAAGTGTTGTCCAAGTTTCTCAAAAATATATAAATCTTCTACTCCAAAAATCTTCTAAGTTTTTATTCGTCCATCACAGGAAGATCAATTTGCTAGATAGTCTGGAAAGAGTGTCAACGCACCAATTCCACCCATTGCTTTGGTTAGTGAGGAAGAAACTGAAGAATCAATATTCAAAAAATTTATCGAGACTAAAGAGTGAATAACTGCAGCCAAAAGGAGACTTGCAGTACTAGACCAAACTGAATGGATGCTACGAGAAAGAATTATTGAAGTTGACATGGAAACAGCCTCGGTGAAAAGAAAGATTGCAAAAATTGATCAAGAGATAATTAATATCACTAAAGTGTCTGCAAAGATCCCCGAAATTGAACGGGACATTAAGAAACTAGTTTTTGGGAATGCTTCCTCCATGAGGGGAAATGGTAAAACAAAAGAGGGTTCAGATGACGAGAGCACCGGATTGTCACCCTACAGTTGAAAAAGAAAGAAAGAAGCTTTTGGGTAGATTTAGGTTTATGTAACGCATTTCTCATGTTTCTCATGTTGCTTTTAAATTTTTATTGTAATCAAGAACTACGCGAGACTTGAGCCCATAGGGGGTACCTAAGAAAGTCTTTTCGAGCCTAGTTTCTTTATCAATTTCGGGAAGGGTACGTTTATGTTATCTTATGTAATTCGAACTATGTCGGGCCTAATTTCCTTGGTGGATACGTAGGTAACCTACTTAAGGCTTGATCCCTATCTTTTCAATTTTTATTCTCCCTTATTAGTGAAAAAATTCTGAAAAATTTCACCTACAAAGCATATGAATGGAAGAAATTAGCAGGATTCTATGCAAGTCGACCTTCCCAATTCAATTACAAAAAAAATTATTTCCATTTGAGTCCTCTCTTTCACCCGAAATATTTTTGTGGATTAATCTGCTTGAAGCAAAATGACACTTGTGTGTTTATTTTTATGTCATCTTATTTGCATATCTCTTTAAGAAACAAAAACTAACATATGTGTCTTTTGAGTTGTTCTTCTCTACAGGTAAAACATGATCTGTGTTGAAATTAAACTGGCTGACCATCCCTACTTTACAAGATCTAAAGCAATCATATCATCATTCCCTGATCATTCTTTGGATAAAGGCAAAATCAAAATGACTGGTACTTCTGAAGAAACAGGAATAGTGGATGTGACCATCAGAAATGTTGAACTCACTGATCAAAGTGAGTTGATCTCTCAATTAATGCAACGAATTGCAGACATGCAAAAAGAGCTTCAACAGACCAAACATCTGGCCAAACTGGCTATTGCATCGAATGAAACCCCACTCGAAACTAGAAAACCTTCTCCTCATTTTCCATCATTAAGTTCTCCATTACCCAACTATTTCCCTACCCACTCCACAGGACCCATCACTTCCATCATTAATCCTCATACCATCGATTTAACTGTATCCAATGCTCCTTACGCCAACACTTCTTACCAAACACCACTACTACTACCAAATCAGAGCCAAGCACCTAACACTAATCACTCCCAAATCTTTACAACAACCCACCAAATCCCACCTCTAGTCTCTAATAATCCACGTGTTTTGCCTAGCCAGCCTGCATACCCTTCTGTAACATTCCAAACTCCACTAGCCTATACAATCCCTGAGTCATGTCCTAGCTTTCTTGTTCAACCGGAACTGGATCATTATGAAGAAATGGAGAATGAGTGGAGGTTGAGAGAAGAAAAATGCGAACAAGAAATGAATATTATGAAGGATGCCATCTCCGAGGCAATAAAAAATGTCCAATCATCAAGGAAGATAACATGACTTGAGTATGAGGACTTTTGCATGCATCCTGACTTGGAAATACCCGAAGGTTACAAAATTCCAAAATTTGAAACCTTCAATGGTATTGGCAATCCCATGGCTCACCTACGAGCTTATTGTGACAAACTCATGGGTATCGAGAAAATGATGCATTAATTATGAGTTTGTTTAGTCGAACCCTCAGTGGGGAGGCGTTAGAATGATTCACATCTCAAAAACTCTATCAGTGGTCTACATGGGGGGCTCTGGCCAAAGATTTTTTGGAAAGATTCCAGTTAATGTCGAAGTTGTCCCCGACAGATATTATTTGGAAAAAATCAAGCAAAAGACCACGGAGGACTATCGTGAATATGTGTGCAGCTGAAGGAAAAAAGCTGCAAAGGTACAACCTGTGATGACTGAAAGCGAAATAACCTCTGCTTTTATTCGAGCTCAGGAGCCCGAGTATTATGAATGGATGTTTCCCATAATGGATAGAAGTTTTCGGAGCTGATCAGAATGGGAGAAGTCATAGAAGATGGCCTCAAGACTGGAAAGGTTACAAGTCTCACTGCCTTGCAGGCGGCCAACAAATCCTTACCATCCATGGCCATAGGATTCGCTAGGAAAAAGAAAGAGGACGTGTCTGTTGTATCTTTTAGCCCCAAGCCAAGGCCACAAAGGTATTTTGGGTCTGGTACTGCCATTGGAAACTCCAACCGATTCCCCACCTCAAATATTTACCCACCATCTCCACAAGCTCCAACCCAATCTACTATGCACAACACAACTACCAAGCACCACCGCCTATCTACCAAAATCAACCACCAACCAACCAAAATACACTACCAAATCACCAAGCCAATGCACCAGTCTACCAAAATCTCGGACAACACATCCCAAATGCCAACAATCTACCCCGTCCTAACCTCGAAAGAAAGCCTCCAAGAGTTTTCACTCCTTTGGTAGAAACACGTACCTAACTCTTTGAGCGTCTAAAAGCGGTAGGATTGATCTAACCAGTAGACGCAAGGACAATTAATCCCACAATAAAGTTCTTTCGAGCAGATCAATGTTGTGCGTACCATTCTGGAGGGGTAGGACATGATACAGAAGCAATCTGAAACATAAGATTCAAGACTTGATCAATAATAGGGTCATCAGTCTCCAAGCCCCAATGTGAACCTTAACCCATTGCCGAATCATGTAGGAGCTACCATCAACATGATTAAAAGAGACAAAGATTGGCTTGTTAATGGGACTATCGGTGAAGCAAATGTCAACTCACTTATACCAACAGTGGCGTCATTGACCATAAAGGCCCGTCCAGAGTTTGTTGTAATAACTGCACCTCATCAAGCATTCACTTTAACAAAGGAAAGCAACAACGAGCAGCCTAAAAAAAAGTTTATCGTGCAGGCAGCTACCACACAAGGGATGACACGTTCTGGAAGATGCTACATTCCAGAAGAACAACTCAGGAGACACAAAGAAAGGAGAACCAAAAAAGGCCGATCACAGAGGGTGAGGCTGAAGAGTTTTGGCGAAGAATGCAACCTAAGGAGTATTCCATTGTCTAGCATTTGGATAAGACTCCCGCTCAAATTTCTGTTTGGGCTCTATTAATGAGTTCTGAGTACCATCGAAAAGCACTGTTGAAGGTACTTGATGAAGCGTATGTACCGACGGGAACAAGTGGTGAGAATCTGGCCATTGTGGTAAGTCATGTCATTGGGAGTCATCAAATCTCTTTCCGAGAAGATGAGTTGCCACTCGAAGGGGTGATGCATAACTGTGTCTTGTATATCACCGTCAAATGCAGGGACAAGTTTGTAGCTAGAGTATTGATTGATAATGGATCAGGGCTCAATATCTGCCTATTATCAACCCTGACTCAGCTAAAATAAGATGTAGGGAAAATTCGTCAAAGTCGCATGAATGTAAGGGCGTTTGATGGTTCGCAAAGAGAGACCATAGGGGAAGTAGACTTGTGTATCCAAATGGGGCCTGCAGAATTTGTCACTAAATTCCAGGTGATGGGTATATCTACAAGCTACAACTTATTGCTAGGAAGACCATGGATCCATGCTGTTGGAGCAGTTCCATCCATATTGCATCAACTTTTGAAATTCATCTGGGAGGACCATGAAATTGTCATTCATGGTGAAGGGAGTGACCGTAGGTACCCTGGTTTCTCCATTCCAGTTATTGAAGAGTCTTCTCAAGGTACTGACTTTTACATGGTGGAGATAATGAATGCTACTTTTGAAAATACGGCTCCACAAGTACCAATGCCACCAATGTATAAAATGCTAGCCACAACTATGCTAAGAAGCGATTTTTAGCCTAAGCGTGGGTTAGGCTAAAATTTGGATGGGATATCCGAACCTCTTCCTATCCCACTTCAAAATTTTCGCTTCGACACCGATTATACGCCAACAGAGGAAGAATTGTTTGAAGCAGAAACAAGGAAGAAGCATGACCGTGATATACCGAAGCCTATTCCAGTATTGTACCAGTCATTTGTTGCTAAAGCTTTAGCGCCTGAGATTGATGGTCCAGTGGAAGAGATGGGAAGATTGTTTGATGAAGAAGATTGTGTTGTGATCTCGGCAGAATGCACCACGACACCCACCATCCAAGATGCCAGATCTGGAGAAATGCTGCAGAATTGGGTGGCCACTCCACTTATGATCCATCGAATGGCTTGGTAGACAAAGACAAGATTTGAAGTTTTATTTTTGAAAATTGGTGTTATTCAGACGAGGCCCGAAACCACCATTTATGTCACTTTATTTTTCATCGTAATGTTTAAAAAAGAAATGGCTCATGAGTCATGACCAAAGTTTGTACGCCTTTTTTCCAATGAAAGCCTCGTTTATTTTAAATTGATTATCTTGTCATTGCGAATTATTCTCCAATTTATACATTTAAACTCTTTATATCTAACATGGTTGATTTGTTGTTCTTTTCAGTAAAAATGAATCTAAGCCTGCTAATGTCATGACATGTCACGAACACGGCAAACCAAGTAAGGTCGATGAAGATAAATGTGAAGAATATGATGAGGAAACTATGATGTATGAACACCTTACCGAGGACTTGAGGCAACTTGAAGACGATAGAAATCCCAACCTGGATGAAACATAGACGGTAAACTTAGGAGATGACGAGTCGATCAGAGAAACCCGAGTCAGTGTCCATTTGGCCGCAACAGAAAGAGAAGAATTAGTCAAGCTGCTCAGACAATACATCGATGTGTTTGCCTGGTCTTATGATGATATGTCAGGGTTAAGCACTGATATTGTTTCCCATAAGCTGCCTATCAATCCAGAATATTGCCTAGTAAAGCAAAAAACCAGAAAGTTCAAGCACGATCTGAGTTTAAGAATAAAAGAGGAGGTCATAAAGAAGATCGAATCAAAAGTTGTTGAAGTGACCAAGTATCCCGCTTAGCTGGAAAGATCAGGACATGTGTGGATTATCAAGATCTCAACAAAGCAAGTCCAAAAGATAATTTTCCCTTGCCAAATATCCACATACTCATTAATAATTGTGCTAAGCATGAGTTACAATCTTTTGTGGATTGTTTTGTGGGATACCACCAGATCCTAATGGATGAAGAAGATGCAGAAAAAACAACATTTATCACACCTTGGGGAGTCTACCATTATCGAGTGATGTCGTTCGGCCTCAAGAATGCTGGAGCCACTTACATGAGAGCTATGACTATCATTTTCCATGATATGATCCACAAAGAAATTGAGGTGTATGTGGACGATGTCATAATAAAATCTCGCGAGAGTTCGGATCACCTGACACACTTGGAAAAGTTCTTTAACAGGTTACGTAGGTATGATTTGAAGTTGAACCCAACCAAATGTGCATTTGGAGTACCCGCAGGGAAGTTACTCAGATTCATAGTTAACAGAAGAGGTATCGAGCTTGATCCTTCCAAGATCAAGGCAATCCAAGATTTACCTCCTCCAAAGACTAAGAAAGAAGTAATGAGTTTTCTGGGGAGACTAAATTACATCAGTCGATTCATAGCTCAATCAACGGTGATATGTGAGCCCATATTCAAGTTACTACGAAAAGATGCACCAACCAAATGGACCGAAAAATGTCAGAAGGCTTTTGACACCATCAAGAGTTACCTTTCAAATCCACCAGTATTGGTGCCACCACGTGCGGGCAGTCCTTTGCTATTGTATTTATCCGTCACTGACAATGCATTCTAGTGTGTGTTGGGACAGCATAATGAGTCCGGAAGAAGGGAGCGAGCTATATACTATTTGAGCAAGAAGTTCACGTCTTATGAGGCTCGTTACACCCTTTTAGAGAGAACTTGTTGTGCTTTGACTTGGGTTGCTCAGAAATTGAGACATTATCTGTCGGCTTATACAACACATCTCATTTCGAGGATGGACTCGCTCAAGTACATATTTCAGAAAGCAATGCCCACAGGAAAGCTAGCAAAGTGGTAAATGTTGTTGAATGAGTTCGATATTGTGTACATGACTCAGAAAGCAATCAAGGGGCAAGCCTTAGCCGATCAAGTTGCTGAAAACCCAGTAGATGAAAGATATGAACCACTTAGAACATATTTTCTTGAAGAAGAAGTTTTTTTTTGTAGGGGAAGACATATCAGAATCATATCCTGGGTGGAAAATGTTCTTTGATGGAGCAGTGAACTCTATAGGATCAGGAGTTGGAGCAATGTTGATATCTCAATCGGGGCAACATTATCCAGCAACAGCAAAGCTTAGATTCCGATGCACTAATAACATGGCGGAGTACGAAGCTTGTATTCTTGGCATTAGAATGGCTCTTGACATGAATGTTCAAGAATTACTGATAATTGATGATTCAGACTTGTTGATTCATTAAGTTCAAGAAGAATGGGCAGTGAAGAATCCTAAAATCTTACCTTACGTACAATTGGTACGGAGGTTATGCAAAAGATTTAGGAAGACCGAGTTCAGGATTACCTCGAGAATACAGAACGAGCTTGTTGACGCCCTTGCAACCATATCATCCATGATACAACACCCAGAAAAGAGTTATATTGATCCACTTGAGATAGTTTTAAAAGAACAACCAGCACATTGTTCACATGTAGAAGTAGAATGGGACGGGAATCCATGGTATATCGATGTGAAAAAGTACTTAGAAGCTGGTGAATATCCGGAAAAAGCAACAAGTATTCAGAGGTAAACAATCTGAAAAATGGCAAACAACTTCTTTTCGATTGGAGAGGTTCTTTATAAGAGGACACCCGATCTAGGATTATGTGGATGCTGCAGAAGCCACAAAATTGCTTGAAGAAGTGCACGCTGGAGTGTGTGGGACGCACATGAATGGGTTTACATTAGCAAAGAAAATCTTAAGGGCGGGATACTTCTGGATGACTATGGAAAATGATTGTGGCCGATTTGTCCAAAAATGTCATAAATGCCAGATACACGGAGATCTGATTAAAGTACCACCCCACGAGCTTAATGCGATGAGTTCCCATGGGCCATTTACAGCCTGGGGCATGAATGTTATTGGACCGATTGAGCTTCAATGGTCATAGGTCCATTTTGGTCGCCATTGATTACTTCACCAAGTGGGTCGAAGCTACTTCCTACAAAGTTGTGACAAAGAAAGTTGTGGCCGACTTTGTTCGCAACAATTTGATATGTCGTTTTGGAGTTCCAAAGTCTATCATCACAAACAATGGAGCAAATCTGAATAGTCACTTGATGAAAGAGATATGTAAACAATTCAAAATTACCCACTGCAATTTAACTGCATATCACCCTCAGATGAATGGAGTTGTGGAAGCTGCTAATAAGAACATCAAGAGGATACTGAGAAAGATGATTGACAACTACAAATGTTGGCATGAAATTTGTCTTATGCTTTGCTAGGTTACCGCACCACAATCTGAACCTCAACTGGAGCAACTCCTTACCTATTGGTATACGGAACAGAAGCAGTGATACCAGCTGAAGTTGAGATACCATCTTTAAGGATTATTCAGGAAGATGGATTGAGCGATGCCGAATGGGTTCGTGACCGATATGAGCAATTGCTAATGATTGATGAGAAAATAATGAGTGTTGTTTGTCATGGCCAGTTGTATCAACAGAGAATGACTCACGCTTTCAACAAGAAAGCAAGAGTTCGAACATTTGAGGTAGGCCAATTGGTGTTGAAATGCATTTTCCCTCATCAAGAGGAATATAAAGGGAAATTTGCACCTAACTGGCAAGGACCGTATGTCGTCCACAAAGTATTATCAAGAGGAGCTTTGGTTCTAGCAAAGATGGACGGTCGGGTGTGGCGCAAAGCTATCAATTCAGATGCCGTCAAGAGATACTACATTTGAAGGATGCTACTTCTTTCCTTTATTTCCTTGTAATTGCAGTTTGTTTGTAATCATTGTTGTATTTATGTTTTGAAACATTTCCCTTGTACTTGAACTATGTTCGACCTGAATTCTCAAGAATGAGATACGTAGGCGGCCTATGTCGGCCTCGGTTGTTTCCTTATCAATTTTCTACTTTTGTCAATTCTCGAAAAAGGAACTACGTTTGACCTGATTCCTGCCTCAACGGGATACGTAGGCGCCACAAGGGTTCGATCATATTCCCAATAAGATTTCCATTTCCCTTCATAATGGAAACTAGGACAGAATTTTTAAGAGGACCTCAAAAATTCTACAAGAAGAGTCATTTCCTACAAACAAGAGTCAAGGATCATATCGAAATGTGCAACTGGGAATAATTTTGAAGAGATCTCAAATTCAAGACTCTCGTGATCATCATCAGATTTGTTTTTGAAACATCTAACTGGGACATAATTTTTGAGAAGGACCTCAAAAATTCCATCAAGGATACTCGGACCTTCAAATTCAACTTCAATTGCCTCAAATTGACGTGTTCGTAAGGGTTTTAAGTTGCCAACAAGCTACCTATCATGTCAAAATCTGAGACACAGGGTTTTGTTCGTGTCGTGCATGTCGTGACAGTTAATTGGCAAAGATTTTCTTTAAAACTATTTTTTTTTTAAAAACTTCATACCTAGCAAATGTTTTAATTTAAATATGATCTTGTCTTTTGTCTACTGCGATTCATTGGATCTACCAGATAAAGTTCCAAAGATAACGAGACCAGGAGCAAGGCGCCTTCAACACAGATCAGTGTTCCAAAACTAACATGTTTTTGTGGATACAGGGTATAATAAGATCATCAAATGAGCTATATTTATCAACCAACTAGTTCAGGAGAACATATCCAACGAATATCAATTAATGAGCGTAATATCTTCATTTGATCAAAGAGGTATTTGACAGATTAAAGAAAGTATCTACCACTTAAGGTTGTGAGATACCGATGAAAATGATGTTATGATAAAACAGTACCTATCATCATATCAAATATTGATGAAATCCATCGCATATTTAATGCCGAGAGGGTCATTGCATATTAAATTGCCGAGAGGGCCATTCATATTCAAAATGCCGAGAGGGCCATTGCATATTAAATGCCGAGAGGGCCATTGCATATTAAATTGCTGAAAGGGCCATTGCATATTCAAAATGCCGAGAGGGCAATTGCATATTAAATGTCGAGATGACCATTGCATATTAAATTGCCGAGAGGGCTATTTCATATTCAAACCGCCAAGAGGACCATTGCATATTAAATTGCCGAGAGTGCCATTCATATTCAAATTGCCGAGAAGGCCATCCTATACAAATGCCAAGAGGGCCATTGCATATTCAAACCGCCAAGAGGGCCATCATGTTCAAACCACCGAGAGGGCCATCATGTTCAAACCGCCAAGAGGGTCATTTATATTCAAAGTGTTGAGAGGGCCATTGCATATTAAATTGTCAAGAGGGCCATTCATATTCAAATGCCAAGAGGGTCATTCATATTCAAACTGCTGAAAAGGCTATTCAAATTCAAATTGCCAAGAGGGCCATTGCATATTAAATTGCCGAGAGGGCCATTTCATATTCAAATTGCCAAGAGGGCCATCATATTCAAAATGCCGAGAGGGCCATTGCATATTCAAAATGTCGAGAGAGCCATTGCATATTAAATGTCGAGAGGGCCATTGCATATTAAATTGCCGAGAGGGCCATTTCATATTCAAAACGCCAAGAGGGCCATTCATATTCAAAATGCCGAGAGGGCCATTGCATATTAAATGCCGAGAGGGCCATTGCATATTAAATTGGCGAGAGGGCCAATTCATAATCAAATTGTCAAGAGGGCCATCATATTCAAAATGTCGAAAGGGCCATTGCATATTAAATTGCCGAGAGTGCCATTCATATTCAAATTGCCGAGAGGGCCATCCTATACAAATGTCAAGAGGGCCATTGCATATTCAGACCATCAAGAGAACCATTAACATATTATATCCATCTATTTTATTGCTTCGACATCAAAAGAAGAGTAAATTGAATAATTATATTGAAAATATGTGATACGAGCTTTATTTTCATTACGTCAAACTGAAAGAAGTCGTCGTTAAATATTCAAGGAGAGCAATAAAGGGTGAAAAGGGTAAAAAGACACTCTCTCCATTTGAATTACATTTTACGCTAATGAGTTTTATATCAATCTTTGTCGAGAGCATCCAAGAGGATGAATTCTCAAACCAAACCACATGTGCGGACGACATCAAAAGGGACGCAGCACAACGTGGAAACTTATCTTAGCAGCGAACTGGGACATAGTCCGAAGAGGGGTATCAAACTCTTAGGACGCGAGCTGAGGAGCGACCTCCACCACAGTCAAACTACACCCCTATCAAAAGGCATATGGGTATTTCTTTGGGTTTATCCATTATAATTTCGTATCGAGAAAATTTTTCACTCTCACCGGGGGTAACTTTCCAATCTGAGTGACAATGCACCAAGAGCTTTGAAAATTATGTCCATGTAAGTTCTTAATTATGGGTATGAAGTGCGCCACATTCATGACTAAGAGGTTGCAAGCCTCTTTTTCATACTCGACTTACTTGTCACTCTTCCAGAAACAAAGGTTATCTAGCATAATGGATTTCCTTTTCAATTGATCGAGTTGAACTACAAACAACATGATTCCAAAGGTTTAAGGATGTGTAGGCGGGCTCAATGTTGAAAACTCGGTTGTATTCTGACATCCTTTCTCAAATCTTATTCTCGAGCATTCCGATCTTTTCATAATTCGATATTGGGATGACTTTTGAATTTTCTCAAAATTGTGCGTCAAATCAAGCATATTGAACTACAAGTGGCCTGAATTCTTATATAGCTTGAGATATGTAGGAAACCCATTTCTAGGGTTCGGCCATAATTCCTAAAGTCCGTAACAAAGCCCATTTCCAAAGGGATGAAGATGGGGTGGGTCAAAATTGGATTCGTCAATTTCATTTGCCTCAAATTTCTTTCATCAATCAAAGTCAAACGAGGGACAGTTGTTGACACCCATTTTTGACCCTCCACAATATAGATTAATCATCGAGCTTCTTCAACTTCAAACGATTTAAAATAATTAGTTTTATTAAAAATGAAAAATAAATAAATAAATATAGTTTGCAAGTTATTTTAAATAGTTTCGTCTTTTTTTTTGTAATTTTTAAATAATAAATATATTTTATATAATTAATGTACTTTATGAATATTTGAAAATCATCTCAAAAAGATTTTATATTTTTAATATTTTATTAGTGATGGTAATAATTTTGACTTAAAGAGTTTTACGAAACTCAAAATACTTTGTAGTTATTTTTAGAGTAATTTTGTCATTTTTAATAAATTTAATAATTTTAAATAATAAATATGTATATTTTTATAATCACGTTATTTTATAAATATTTGACAGTCATCACAAAGATTTCACATTTTTAGTTAAATATTTTATTAATTTACTTTAAGCTATAGTTATAATTTCTAGTTAATTAGTTTGTAATTAAATTAATTATTTTATAATAGAGTTAGTTATTATATTTCATTAAGATTAAGAAGCTCGTTAATTAATTAATTTTAATTCATCTTATTCAAATTTTAACCGAATTTGCTAATTAAATTCAATTTGACTAAGTTTCGAACTTCATGCTCTTGCCTTACCTTAAACCCATTTGGAGGCCAAGTATTTTGGGCCTTTTCACTCATCAAATCAGCAGCCCACTCTCAAACAAAAGACCCAGCCCATTCCCTTTACAATACACACTACATCAGCAGTACCAAAAGCCCTTTTTCCATTTTTTGCTTTCCAATTCAACCGACCCAATTTCCTACTCTCTTCCAGCCCAACTACACCGACCCAACCCAATTTTCCCTTAATTCTCAACCAACCAACGCAGCAGCGTACATACACATACCGAACCGACCCCAGTACGTATCTTCTTTTTCTTCCAGATGCAAACCCAGAAATCCAGCGAAAAATCCCATAACCCTAGCAGCCTAATCGATCACCTCACGTCCCCTTTTCCCCATTTTTGCGAAGGTCGCAGGCTTGCACAACAGCCCTCGCTATTGCTTCGAAAAAGGAACAAAAAGTTCAAATTTTTGTTTGAAATCCAACGGATCCCCCCCCCCACCTAAATTGCCCCAACTTCTCCTATAAATAATCCTTTACATTCAAGTGATTGGAAGAAAGAAAGTTCAAAAATTGGATTTTGACATGTTTAAGAATTAGACTATTCGGCGATAGACATTTAACTTACGAATTTTATATCTAGCTTTCTGATTCTAAGTTTCGAGAAGATAGACGCTCAGATTTTTCTAGCTTATTGTTTGTATTTAGATTTCATAATAGAAGAGTCTCCGCTCTCAAGCTCGTTGTCGTCCATTCGCTGCTCCGAGAGAGGTAAAAACTTTTTTCTAAATCTCGTTTTGGATTCAAATAATAGTTAGTTAATTGGAAAATTTAGACTTGTTTCAGTCGCATCTCTTATTTGTTGCATTGTTGTATATATATGATTGTGACATATTAAATTTCAATATGTTTAATTGAATCTATTTACTAAGTGTTATTTTGGTTTTAGGCTCTTTCACATTTTACTTGTTCATGTAGCATATAACTATCTTCCGCCCTTCTCACTTCATCATCACATTAATATTTTATGTATAATCATAGGTTGAAGTGTTATCCATGATGTTATGTTAATAGCTCGTCATAATAAGTGTTTATTTCTTTATTTATTGAAACCATTTTAAGTAACCATTGGTCAAAATCTGGAAATTTATTCAAACACTGAGTTGTTCTTCCTTTAAATAACAGTTTTCATGTCAATATACTTCTTTGAAATCTGTCGTTTGATGTGAATATAATTTCATGTTGGCTTGAGCTGAACAACGCGTTCTTAGTATAATTTCTTCACGCATCCTTTGATCTCACGTAAGCTTCCGTCAGCTCGAGTTCGTCATATTTATGTTTTCCTTTTTTTAAAAAAATAAAATAAAAAAATCAGCTTCTATGTTTCTTTTAGTTTATAAAATCTTCATCATGATTGGTTTTAATTGTTATTCGATGTATAGCAGATTGCTTCATTAATAGGCCATCTTTATACTTCAAATTGTATATTGAAGGTTAATTAGTTGTTAATAATGAGATGATCTACTCCTATGATGTCATGCTTATTTCTTTGCAGCTTGCATTGTCATATATATGTATGCATTTGCATGTCTCTGTCTAGAACTTTAATAGCTTAGTGTTAAGTTTTTTTTTCTATTTTCTTAGCTTTTGTTTCATTTTCTCCTTCTTTAGCCTGCTTGTTATTGTTAAAGTTTTAGGTGTTTGCTTTGTCGATATATATATAGTTAGTTAGTTCATTTTTGTCTTCTTAAAGTCATCTGTCATTTAGAACAATGACTTTGGTGACCCTTGGAGTTTTGAGATACAAGTTATTCTCATTTCAATTAAAATCATGTCTCATTTGTTTTCGTTATTTCAAATACTAATTTTGTTCCCTTTTTCGTTTCTTGTATGAACCCCCTTTGAGTCCATGGTGGACTTATCTTCCTCGCATTTCCGAGTTGAGCCATAAAGGCTCGATTTTTGCTTTCCCTCTCTCTCGAGTCAGCCCCCTATATATTCGGAAGCTATTACAGGTTCCAAAGCTCCAACATACTACTGGAAATTAGTTCAAAAGCCTAAGAAATGGGTTGTATACATATTGTATACAACAATATACACTCATTGTTAGTGAATTACAGGTCAACAAAAAGCGAAAATACAGAGACGAGGTAAGATGCAGGTGTTCGAAAGCAGGAGATACACGGAAGGGACTAATATACATGCCGATATACACTGATATACAAAAACGAGTTTAGAATTAAACCCCTCAAAAATCCAGCGAAATTGGCCCAAAAGGAGACCCAAATTCAATTTCTCCCTTACTTTTTAATTATTTAATTGTAATTATTTATTGTTTGTTGTTTAACTTTAACTTTATAATTCTTAATTAACTTAATTAGATTCCCCAAAAGATGAGTTATTTTTGTTATGTTGGTTTACTTTTAATACTTTTTTTTGTGTTCATTTATTTTACTAATAAGATCGTATATCATTAATTGAATTAAAACTCTTTGTTCTTAAAAAGAAGCGTTATTTAATGTTTTTCACTTAACACACTATTAGTTCGTTTAAAATTGTTTCAAGTTAAGGTTTCTCCCAAATAAACTTTAAAAAGCCTTTTCAATTAATTGAAATAAAATACTTACTTAGTCATTTTCTCAAAAAGGGTTAGTCAATTAATTTAAAATGATGTTCAAGCTTTAATTTATTAAATTGGTTTAAATTGTCATTTCAAAATAATTCTAATTAATCAAGTTTTATTAATATTCTAATCACTTGTATTTCGAGTCAAATGTTTCATTTTTGGGTCCCTTTCTCTAAAAAATAAAATAAAAATAAAAAATGCGTCATTTATTTAATTATTTTCTCAAAGTTAATCAAATATTGTAAGTTTATTATTTTAAATCATTATTTTCCTAAATATAGTCAAATATATTTTAGTCAAGTCGCAGGTCAACTGCATGTTAGTGGACACTTCGAATGCTTAAACCCTTCTCGAAGTGTAAATCAAACCCCGAACCCTCTTTGGTATTTTCAAATGATTTTTTCTGTTTAAATCTTTGAAAAATATAAGTTTTCGTAATTTCTTTAAAAAATTAAGTGGCGACTCTTTTCTAAGTATTTTTCTCAAATTGTTTTATACTTAGAACATTTCAAAAAGTGATTTTTTCTAAGGTTAGTAAAATTACGGCATAACAGTGACAACTGAAATTACCTAATTACCTGGCTAGTACGACTTCTGGATGATCTCTCCGCACCGCCGATCCTCCCGATTCCCATCCACTCAGATAGTTAGGCAGCCCTCAACACTGCCAAAAATCTAGTCTTTCACGAAAGAACCAAGCATGTGGAGTTAGACTGTCATTTTGTTCGTCAACAGTTCATATCTGGTCTTATCACTCTCTCTTTTGTTCCATCCAAGCACCAACTTGCAGATCTATTTACCAAGCCATTATCGAGAGCTTCTCATCGTGATCTACTTAGCAAGTTGGGGGTTTTATCTCTCCCCTTCAACTTGAGGGGGGATGTTGAAGAATTGAAGCTCGCAAATAACGTTCATGGTAGGATCAAAGAATTGAAGAAGAAAGGAAAGAAAAAGAGTCGAGCAAAAGATTTTATACTTTCTTTCGGACATAATGAAAAGGGTCAAATCTCACTTCACACATGGCAGCATCAGACTATACATAAATAATTGTTGATGGATTATATATACATCGTTTGATGCTGATAATGAGACAATAAAGGGGAACACATGAATAATAAATGCATATAGTGGAGGAATAAAATAATGTTACAGAATAGTACATAGCAGTAGGATAAAAAAAAACAATAGCAGTATGACAAGTGTATAGAGTATGGCTGGGCATAAATACCGAAAAACTGAAATACCAAACCGAACCAAAATTTTTCCGTATTTCGGTTTTGGTATTTCGGTATATATTTTCGTATTTTCGGTATTTCAATTCGGTTTTCGGTATGTGATTTTTGTATATTTCGGTATTTCAGTTTAATCAAAATATATTATATTATAATATATATTATTATTATATTAATTATTAATATTAAATATTATATGCAAAATGGAAAATTAGGTGAAAGACTTTTCACATTTTTGACTTTTCAGTTTTCCATCTGCACAGTGCACTGTGCACGTCCCAATCCCACTTCCCGTCTCCAGTACACATTCAATTTTCAAAGTTTAAATTCCATCTCCCATTGCCGGTGCCGCACGTCCCAGTCCCACTTTCCCCCTTCTCACTTCCCACTTCCCGGCACAGACCAGCGACGTCAAGGCTTCGATCACTGCGACCAGAATCCAGAAGCAGCTGACCAGCAGTAACTGACCGGCGAGGCGGCGACCAGGGATTATTTTTTATTTTCAAGATTTCTTCTTCCGTTTTCTTTTTCTTTCTTTCTGATTTTCACTTTTGTTATTAGTTAGTGTGTGAATTGTGAAATTAATAAACCGAACTAACAAAAACCGAATCGAATTATTTCGGTTCGGTGTTCGGTACACTTATTACACAAACCGAAAATCAAAAAAACTGAAACTGAACCAAATTACCGAATGCCCAGCCCTAGTACAGAGCATTTTCTTTTCTGTTTTCTTTACATACAAAAACTTGTATAAATGTAGAAGAAGAAGATGAATACAACAGTGGAAAATTCTGCAAATCATTTTTTCAATTCTTACATTCATTTGTACACATATGATAAGAAATTTAAATCTTGCCTAACTAGTCCTGACCTACATGGGGTCCTAGGTGTCCAGGTACCATACCATGGTACTTGATCCATCGCATAATTGCTCGTCCATAAATTCACATTAGACGCGAGCCAATCATCATTAAATAGAATATATATTCTCAATTCCATCAACATAACTCAATATGTTCTCTACTCAATTATCTCTCGGGATAATAACAAGTACACAATGGATATGACACGTGCATATCACAATTTCAAATCATTTAGAAATAGACTTTAACAACTTATTCATACAAGAACTATCAAGCCAACAAATATCAATCACAAACTATGTTCGAAGACTAATCAAGCATGTTTTATCGACACACAACACATATAAGCAATTAATCAAAGTCTAACTCCAATTAAACATCATCGATTGTCTAGATTACTCCACATGCATGATAACATCAAGAAACGTCTTAAGGATAGAAATTCAATCATGCCTACTATTATTAATTCCATAAACCATGATATCGATCCTTAGCAAGTTATAAGATAATTCATCAACATTTTAATTTAACACTCAATTTTTGTTAATTCATCAAAATTGTTATTGTAAAATTAATTATTTTTCAACATATACAGTGTTAATCACAATGTATGAATATTGTAAATTTGAATAGTTCAAAAAAAGTTATTATTAACCTTAGCCATCATGTACACATTTGGTCAAAAGAGGGAATTACATATGCATTAATAGTAGAGCCGTCAAAACGGGCTTAGCCCATGGAGCCGGCCCAACCTAATCCGCTATTGGGGTAGGGTTGGAATAGAATTTATCAAGCTCATTTAAAACTAGGGCTTATAAGCCCAGCCCATATAAGCTCTTGACCCTTGAGGCTTGATTGGGGTCGGGCCAGGGTCAGCCCATGGGCCAAAACTTTTTATTTAAGGGTAACTTTCAATAATCTCCCTAGTATATAATATAATTACTTAAAAATACACTATGTTGTAATATTATGAATCTTACCAGATTTTGGTACGTCCAGATACATATATCTCGGAATATATGGACTCAAAATTAGGTTAATTTGTTCTAGATACACTATATCCAAGTAGATTTGCATGTATCTAGGGTACATAGACAAATCTCGCGCCCTCACTTCATTCACATCTTGCTTGTCACTCTCTTATCTTGCTCGCATATCTGGTATGCGAGATACATGTTAATTACACTAAATTTTTTGCTAGTGTTATTGAAACAACACCAATGTTTGCCATATTTGATTTGAAAATCTTCTCAGTTTCTTGATGTTGTAGTATTATATAAGTTTGAAAAGAAAAAAAATGAAAAAAGAAAAAAAGAAGGGCTAGCCCGCCCCAACCCTCGCCCTTCTAGGGTTGGGCTGGGTTGAGAATTTTCAAGCCCTTCCAAATGAAGGGCCAGCCCGCCTAGCCCTTCAAATTCCTTGGCCCTCGAGGCGTGGGCTGGGTGGGGCTGGGCCAACCCTTTTTGACAGCTCTAATTAATAGATAGAAGTATTTTTTTGCTTAGCTGATCTCGATACATCATCCATTTCATAATAATTGTAAAAATTACTAAAAATATTTTATTCCAAAATAAGAAGTATATTTTTTTCTTTGTCAATAGTTTTTCAATTGTTTTTTGCTATTTAAAGGCTAAAGGATAAAAGTAATTAAAGACCAGCGATTTTGAAGGAAAAAATCTAAAGAACACTTCAAAAGAGCGGTATTTGGCGAATGACCCATACACGAAGTTGAGGCCTTTCAAATGTTTTGGGTCAAATAAATTGACCAGCCCAGTGCCATGAGATTTATAAGCTGGCCCAAACTTTTATTTACCAAAGGCTTGCCAAGCAAATAATAGAAGGAAAAATCCAAAGTGTTTGGGAAATTTTTAGGGAAAATGACGTAGTAATACAAGCATGTGCTATGTATGCATTTACTGTACTAAATTATAGTTTAAAAGAATTACATTACATATCTATACTTAGGATTTTATAGCAAATCTTTCCTCTCTCAAACTCTCGCTCACCTCTCTCCCTTTCTCGTCCCCTCCCTCTCTATCTCTCGCCTAATTTGAAATCCAATAAGCAACAAAGGACCAGGCAGTTCAGATGGGATATTAATACAAATTAGGCGAGAGATGGTGGTTGAAGACCTCTCTTCTTCCTCTTCTCCTCTTCAATTTCATATTCAGACTCTTAGTATGCTTGAACGAGGGGGAGATGCAATATTGTATCAATCGTATTCTGAAAGTGTCATGTATAAAGAGGACAAAATAGAGTTGAGTACATTGATACAATCTATAGGCAGTTGCAGATACACTTAAATATATTGATATAGAGTGAATACACTAAAAACAGATACACGTGATACAGTAGTATCATTAATACAACTTGATAAAATTGTGTTCGTTGATACAAATTGTTTTCATTGATACAATTGTATTCATTGATAAATACACTTGACAAATTGAATACGTAAGGAATATATACACTCGATACACTTGTATTCATTGATACAACTTGATACAATGATATTCGTTGATAAAAATCAATTGTATTTGTGATACAATTTGTTACAACGAATACCCATGTGTTTATTCTCTCTCTCGTCTCCAAAATGTTGATCG
The DNA here is from genome assembly GCF_900185275.1 of Solanum verrucosum. Classification (NCBI taxonomy): domain Eukaryota; kingdom Viridiplantae; phylum Streptophyta; class Magnoliopsida; order Solanales; family Solanaceae; genus Solanum; species Solanum verrucosum. The sequence continues at coordinate 2,821,074 of NW_026020378.1, forward strand.
CCTTTTCGTTCCTTTTTCAATCTCACTGGCCTCTCTCCTTCTTCTAACATATAGCTATGAATCGTAATCAAGCAAACGATAGTTATATATCTCTTATTTAGCCTAAACTATACTACTTTTTGAAAAACCCTCAAAAAAGAAATTTTACATGATATAGTAAATATGTTTTACGTATTTACTCTCCATAGCTATACTTTTAAAAAATCACATTTTATACTATACTTTACCCTCTTTAACATCTCTATTATCTTCATGTTCTTGTTCGCCTCTCTTCTCTATCCTCTCTCACACTTCCTCTCTCGCTCACCACTCTTCTTTCTCCTTTCTCTTTTCTCATCTCTCTCTCTCTCTCCCTCTCTCTGTATTTCTCTATTTTTGCACCTCTCTTTGTTTTTGTATTAATTAGGGTGAATGAATACAAGTGATAAAGAGCAAATGAAAAAAACTAATAAAAGAGAAAATGAATACAATTGAAATTAGAGCTGATGAATACAAGTGAAATTAGAGTCATGAATGAATACAATCTCCTATATTTTTCTTATTGTATATATCTTTGTATATGTCCGAACTGTATTCATTGATACAAACTATATTCGTCGATATAAACTAAATTTATCGATATAGTTTGTATTCATCAATACAATTTGTATTTGTCAATAGAGCCTAAATGTGTGTATAAATACAATGCATAAAATCGCATGATACCTTATATAGCTATAGATTGTTTACAAGACTCAAACTAAAGTAATTTTAAGAAATTCCTCTAAGATTATCAAATATAGATACGCTTTAGATTTTCTAGAAAATACCTAATTATTTCTAGTGAATGTCTCTCCTCTATGTACTACGAATCCCTTCTATAATTCAGGTTGTATTTCTATTTCTCCCCCCAATCTTCCTATGTTCAAACATTCTTCATCGGCAAGCACAATTTCTCTTTTTCTCCCAAATCTCAGAGCTTTGTTTTTGCTCTTAGATTTGTATGTAATATTTATCTCTAATTTTTTTTTTATAATTTTCATTTTATGAGATAACAGTGTATATAATGATGATTATGGTATGTTGTATGTATCTTCAGATTGTATATATACACTAAATACAATCGTCCAGCAACTGAATTTTACTATGAAAAATGATTAATAAAACCATACCTACATTTGATAATTAGCTTCCAAATTATAGTGATTTTTATAAGTTACCCTCTAATATTTACTAAGATTGCGGTTACATATCTTGAATCAAAACATGTAAATAGAAAGGACAAAGTTGCAATTGTCAAAAACTTTAGATAGCGATTCCACTTCTATATCTGTGTATATTAAAATCAAAATTGTGATTACGAGTCAAGATAAAAAGGGAAAACAAACAAAATGAACACAATTTCATCCCAAAACAGATTCAAGTAGAATATAAGTCAATTAGTGTGACAGTGCTAAAATCAAGGGACTTGGGGATCCAACACCTTGGATATCTTGATCGGGGATAGAAAATAATCACATTTTTTATTTAGTTGAAAATTTAAATATGATGACTTGAAATATCAAACTTAATTACAAATAGCGACTTTGAATAGTAAATAGTAAATTATTTTCAAAATAGTCGTTTTTAATTGAAAAAAACCTTAATCCTCAATCAACACCAAAAAATACACAAGGTTGGGATAAAAAGGATGCTACTCACTTCCTAGAGGGAATTTAAGAAACAAGTTATATGCCTAGTATCATCTCCTCTCTACCTCCCTATCACCTCACTCCCACTTCAATCCCCCTTGACTCCCACTTCAATCCCCCTTATTATTTGTCTAAATTATATATAAATTCTCTTGAACGGTATTTTCTATTTACCTACCAAATATCAAAAATAACTAAGAAGACCCTTATCTTCCTGAAAAAAAAACATTTTCCTTCAAGCCAAATACTCCCTCAATCAATCTTCCAAACAACCTTATGAATGCATGAGCTAAGTGTAATGTGAAATTGCTTCTAGTAATTAAGAGGAAGTTAAAAACCAAAGCTAAAAGAAGGTATAAATGCAAGGAGGTTGATCCATAAAGTATGATTCCAAAAAGAGGTGTTGCTGATCTAAGTTTGTATTAGTTCCTACATTGATGTGCAAAATATCAGACAAAAGACCAATTGATAAACATAAAACATATACAATGGGCATCTTCTTCTTCATTCAATACTTTCCAAGCTACTGCTCTCTCATATGATATTGGCCTTCCCATACTTGACAAACAGATCCCACCTTGAAGACAAGCAAAACCCTGCAAAAACATATGTAAGATGTGATATCCAGTTAGTGAAGAGTAACTACAGTAAGATCACACGTTCATTACGTTAACATGCAGCAGTAATGATGCTTCGATTACATAGCAGAAGCATATAAGATAGCCTGGCTGCTCACAGTCTTACAAATAAAAAGAGCATGTTGATTTTGAGATAAATATAGAGGAACAAAAGCAGGAAATAACATAGCTAAACCATTTAGACTAGTGAAAAATGCACATATATACCTGTTGCATTATCTGTGGAAGCTCAGAGTAGAGGGCCTTTCTTCCATTGTCGTCAAAAATCTTTTCCAGACTAATATCTTGAAGGGCTACCAAGGTGGTTTCTAGCATGTCAAGTCCTGCCTCATTCGCGAACGTGAAAACTGGCAGTGCCTGCCATCAAAAGTACAGGTTAAGAAAAACACTACAATTGCCAAGCAAGAAGCAAACAACTACTTGAGTAAAACTCGGAAGTATGTTTTATATATCATTACTTGCAGGAATCTGATGGTAAACCTCAAACTGCAACTTAATTGAACTTCATGAAAATTAGATATTAGGTTTGTAGATTAATACCTTCATAGAGCAACACATCAGAGCATCTGAGTGATCCCAAATTTCTTTCAGGATGGTATCACTTCCTCCGCTAGAAGATTTGAGCAGCTCCACGCCTAAGAAGAACCTGCAAGAGTTCATATAAATATTCACGCAATAATGTAGAATTACATAACAGAAGGCAACCAATGTAAAAGATATTAGAACCAATCAGAGATTGTTCCAAGTAGTTGCTTGATGCACTAATACAAAAGATACTCTAGTTTTGAGGAAGATACTCTAGTTTTGAGGTTATATCAGGTGGTGATATATACGTAAACCAAGCAACATACCTATAACTTTGGCAAATCCAACGGGCAAGAGTCTGTGCTTCAGGTGTGCCAGGTGGAGACCTTAGACCAGGGAGAGAACCAATACGAGATGGAGAGAGAGCCAAAGCAACCCTCTGAACAGATGATATGATACTGCGGACATATTGACGTGCCATAGCAGCTATGCTTTCTTGAAGATGAATCTCAAATGCAAATTGAAATGCTATTGTCATAACTGATTTTGTGCTACCAGAATTCTTGGAATGATCCCCAGTTGGTCGACTTCCAGCCGGTCCAACCTCAAGAGTTGATGCAAGATCAAGTGTGCGGTTTGGACTAGATGCGTCCTGCATTGACTTGAGAAGTAAATTACTAGAACGGTGAAAAAACTTGCACTTCCAGATTACATTTAGCAAGTATACTCACCGCCTTGGTGTCCAGAGGAATGATACGAAAACCAGAGGGAAGGAGAGGAGCATCATCAGCAAATGAGGCATCAATAGGAGCAAACATGAGCTCTGCACATGCTCCAACAGCATTCTCATCCACTCCATTACAAAGCTGTGCATTTCAAAAACAAGGATCTGTTAATCATAGAGGTGGCAGAAAGTACAACACAAAGGGTTAAAGACGGATTGGAACAGCAGACTGTGGACAGTTGGGACTATTCAACTAACATATATCGATGATGGACTATTTTTATCTTCCATGAGGGGATTAAGGTTTGAAGTCTCAGAAAGGATAAAAGTAAAACTGAACTAACACTCACAAGTGAAAGTGAACGTTTAGCTGCTACGACAATAATTCTTGCACCAAAATCCAATTTAAGAAAACATAGAGTGATGCAGATTATTTTGAGAATAAAAACGTACTTGCAGAAGGAAGATATCACTAGGCATTATCATGTCATCTTGATAGTGGCCAATGCTTTCAAGTCTTATCACCTCCATAAACTGTTTTAAGAGGAAAGAAATATTAATAATGTATTTACGTATAAAGCATAATATATGCAAATGAAGAAGTAAGAACAAGGTGTCTGGCAAGATACTAGAGATAATTCCGAACTAGTCACTTGCCTCTTCATGTTCAATAGTGTGAGCCAGTGGAAGAATGATTTGTCCACCAAAACTTCCAGTTCGAGTGACTGGTATGCTGCATGGACCAGCTTTAACTGCAGCAGCTGAATAAGCATCAATACCACTGTCTGCCCATTCTGATCGGTGTTCCCGCAAGAACCTTAGCAGAATGGCTGGAGGTACGTTCTGCCAATAGAAGACAAGATGTGATGAAACAGATGTTCTATAAGAGAGAGAGCATTAATAAAAAGCAGAAGTAGAATATAAGCTTCCGAGGTAGCTAGGATCTTCACAAAATATTTTTTTGAGAATGACCCGTGCATAGTTGAAATACTACTCATTTAGTTTTACCATAAAAACAGAAACTGGAAATTCTTACAGAAAGAGACTAAAGTTCATCTAATGACAACTGAACATGATCCAGAAGTTCATATAGCCGTTGCAGATTGGAATAACAGAAAGTATCTAAAAAAACATGCAGAATTACCAACAATGCATTCCATTGAAGAAAAATGAAACTTTTACACCTCAAAGAGAGTAACTTTATGCCCATCTTTTATTCAGTTTACTATAACTTATCCTAATATTTTTCCTGCAACCACTAATGTACAGCTCCAACTTATCCATATAATAGTTGTTGAAACCTTGGAAATTGAATCCGCGATAATTACTCACTCCATTCCAGAAAGAACAACATGGTCTATAGTTCGACATTCATCATTAACTCCCCGACTCTTTTTAAATAAATGTTTAACTTTTTTAGAAACTACAGAAATTGTATTGTATGCCCCACTATGTTATGAAAAAAGGCTTGCCTATACGTAAAGCCATGTAGCATATTAATTGGAGCCTGTATTTTGAAAATAATTGAATAAATCGCAGTCAAAAAAACAATTGTTCGGACTCCCCAAAATAATAATCAATTCAAGATGCAGAAAGTGATTTAGTATTCCTTTTATCACACGATTTCTCAGAGAACTTTGAATTTTTTGTTCAATTTATGTAAGCCATGTAGAAGAAGATAAGATAGATATCTCATGCTTGCTCAAATCGAATTGATCGATAAATCAGTACCTGTAAAAGCATAGAAGCCTTGGCACAAAGCACAGCACTGCTCATCGACGGAAATCCATTGGCATAAGAGAGATTTGCACCCATCAATTTGCTGGGTGATGAGTTAACAAGAATGGTAACATCATCTATACCATCACTTTCGAGCATAGACCATCCCTCATCAGTAAAACCGTTAACAGCCTCGTTAAAACCCCTTCACAATGCGTATTAGAAGTTCAGTCACAAAACGGAATAAAAATGTTTAATTAGATGTAGAAAAACATCAGGAATTAAAACACTAACTTGCTCAATCTTTGACCAAGTGCACGTAAGGCTGCAGGTCTTCTTCCCCAGCCAGAGACAGTAGGATGTGAAATTTCTTGAGAAATTTGTCTCAAGTGACGTAATGCCTGAAATATGTTAAACACCAGTACCGCAACTAATTAAGAACTTCCGGTGACTATAATTCCCATTTCGATATCTATCTTAGGAATTTAGAAATGATGATAAAAGAAAGAGAAACAAGATTTTCAGAAGTTTAATCCTACCGCCATAGTTGTCCTCTGCGAAAGCAGTGTTGATGACTCATACAGTGGACGCAACACTTCAGGCACACTCCATGGCTGACAAAGATTATTAGCAACATTTATTAGAAAATTAGTACAGAGAAGAAAAATCATGCAATTTATAATAAGTTAACACACCTCTAAATCCATATGGTCAACTATGTGAATGATTGAACCACCTCCTTCACAGGGTCGTATCAGATATCCACTCGGCAGTATATCTGCTCTCACAAAACTCTGCACCGGTGGCATACTAGGACCATTCTGAGTGTTGTTCAGTGATCTTTCACATATCTACAATAGAAATATGTATATTGCATCATCATAATAACAACGGAAAACTGGATTTTTACTTTGTATGTGTGACTTTCAATTGCAATAAGGCAACACCTTTTATTTGATAATTTTACGAGGAACATAATGATCTTAGATACATACCACAAGGCTACCATCTTCCATAACAGATGTATATCGCATTAACCAAAAGTCACGAGCTGGTGCCAGTGTAGTAGGTGCATAGAGCTGAAAAAAAAAAAGTCAGAATATTATATTCTGTGATTAGTTGTGTTACACCAACAAAAAATACAGCAAGGATTTTTTCTAAAACTAACCTGCATGTATATCAATTCAATGGTTCCACCATTTCCAGTGGACATCACATTGAGAACATCCACTGCTCGGCAGTCACGAAACCATGATGGCCGATCTTTAAGAATTTCAGCAACCTATATTAAACAGAAGCACAAATATACTTAGAATTTCAGTAGAGAAAACACAAAACTGAATTGACCAAGGTATTTAGGATGAAACTTACTCTTGTAGGCTCTAGACCCACAAGGCCACAAGCACGCGAGGCTACTCCTGAGCAACCATGAGAAATTGCAATGATTCCAATGGAATCCGGACCAGGCTACAGGCACGCAAGAAAGATATTTTTAAGATTATGACGACATAATTCTCTGTTCAAATTAGGTATTATGTAATCAAACGCTGTGCATACAAGTGTGTCCATGATCAAATCCTCTAGAGTGTCATACATGTAGAAATTATCTTTAAGAACAACGCCTCTAACAACTTGCGATGTATTGATGCAATTTAGAAGTTGATAAACAACACTCCAAAATTTTGTTCATGACATCTATTAATTGAAAGATAGGTAATGAAACAAACCTTCATCCCAGGCATTTGGACCCACTCCACAGCAGTTCCAGTTGCCTTTGATAAAAACTCTGTTAAAGTTTCCTCTGCTAAGGACAAAAGTCTGGAAATATATTCAAATATCATTATACAAAGTTTGTAAAATAATAACACACACACAAAAAGGAAATGAAACTCGGAGAATATCTACTTACCCCGCAGGGCTTGCATCCCTTGGTGGACGCTGAGGGGTCAAGTTGTGTTGACCACTCGTCACCACAGATTCACAACTATTGTTGTCTGTGGTGGCTAAGGCTGCCTGCAATTTAAAAGTATGACAGTTACCACAAACTCTTACAGCTCGAATTAATTCTTTAACATTGAAACATTAAGTTGTATAATAAGAACAGATTGCTTTACAGTTTGAGTCTGTTGGCGGAAAAAGCTATTCTCATACACCAACTGTGAAACTTGTTTCTGCAGCCTATCATTCTCTTCCATCAACAGCTTATTCATTGCTGTCAATTTTCTGTTCACGCCTTGAAGGCGCGATGATTCTTTACGTTGCTTCTCTCTACATCTACATTTACACGAACACAATACGATAACCATCTTAATAACAATATTTTCCAATATAATAAGAACTCAAAAAATCAAAACAAAGCTACTTTCCCAATACCTTCTGTTCTGGAACCAAACTTTGATCTGTTTTGGCTCGATATTAGACAGAATTGGACACTCCCGAATCAACTGCTGACGACGGAGTGAACTAGGCTTCGGACATTCATGATACAATCTCTCCAAAGCCTCTACCTGCTCAGGAGTGTACCTCACATATTTACCACTGTCCATCCCAAATTTGTCTTTACAGCTTGATGTCACAGCCATCATCACACTTCAAGAAAATATCAATTTTGAGAACCAAAAAAAAAGATAACATAACAAAACAAAGTTCAAAAAACAGAGATCCCCTGATTCATATTCATTTCCCACATCTTTTATTATATGTATATATTACAACTGCCTATTCTCTTTCAAGAAAATTCCTGTACACCTAACACCACAAATCCCAAAGAAATATTGATTCAAGCACTTGCAGTGTACAAACTTGACAATTTTTTTCTCTAGTCAAAAAAGGGATTTAATAGCAAAAATCCTTCCTACCCACTTAACCCCAACAAACTCCCAAGATTTATGCATGTGTATATAAGGATATAGAAACATATATGTATTATAATAAAGTATTTTAGAAAAACTCCCATGTGGGAATGAAAAACATTTGGATAATATGAAATGGGAACTTGTGTATGAAGCATAAGAACTTTCAAAGTCTTAGAAATCAAGAAATGTATAAACACACAAAGATTTTCTAACCTTGTACAATTAAAATTTCCTCAACACCCAAAAAGGCTGTCCTCCAATTCCCACACACTCCCTTCAAAACCACGCAGCGTCAAGCACAAAACATAGATCTTTCTTCATCAGATCATGGAGTTACGATTTCCCACAAAATTAAGAAAGAAAAAAAATAGTAATAAAAACACAATCTTTACTTTTCACTCTATACAAGAATGGGAAGAAGGATGGTGGTCTTTCTTTTATATTTTTTATGCATACAAATGGTAGAGTTAAATGGGAAACACCATTTTGGTTACTTTGCATATAATCAAACAAATGGGGTTGCCTCTAGTGCTATTTTTTTTCCCAAGAATTATGTAAAGATAAAGAGTTGAAAGCAACAGAACAGTGCGTGTGCTTTGGTATCTTTAACTCTGCAAAACTACAATCTGTCTATCTTAAAACATCAGAAAAAGATGGGAATGTGAGAGACACAAAAAGAAAAAGTCCCACTTCAGTTGGTAGCCTGCTCTGCTCTGTCTTCACTTTTTGACATTAATGCCCCCTCCCCCACTCCTATAAAATAATAATTTGAGTACATTTTACTCTTCTTCTTTTTTGTACTATTAAATTTGTTTCTAAAGAAAAAGAGAATAGGTTTTCATCTTGGATAAGGGTCTAAAAAATATCTCAACTTTGATCGAATTTGATGTTGTAATACTAAATTTTCATGAGCAGCTATTACCTCCCTAGACTATTTAATACCGTATTTTTTACCCCTGAACTATTTAATAGTGTATTTAATACGATATTAAATAGTCTAGGGAGGTAACAGGTCCTTATGAAAATTTAGTATCGCAACAGCAAATCCGACCAAAGTTAGGGTATTTTTCAGACCCTTATCCCTTTTCATCTCAAATATAGTATATTTCTTTTTTTTTAAAACAGAAGAGTGATGAATATCACCTAAAAATAGAAGTGTAATGATATGTTGTGTTGTTGATTTTTAATTAAAGATCTCGAATTTATTTGGGTATAAAAAAAAATTTGGTAGGAAGTGTGCCCCTGCATAGGTTTTATGCAACATAAATTTAGATTAGTCGGACTCCAATATAGGTATCAAACACCAGATGAAATTTTTATCAAAGGATGTTGTGCAATGGATGAAATTGTTACTTCCTTAATTAGAAGTTTTGAATTTAAATTTTGGGTATAAAAAAGTTCTTGGTAGGAAGTGTTCCCCTGCATAGGTCCTATGCAGCATAAATTTAGATTAATCGGATTCCAATATAGGTATCAAACACCAGATGAATTTGTTTTTAAAAAAATTGTAAGGTAACTTGTGGTAAATATTTCCTTATGCAACATAAATTTAGATTAATCGAACTCTAATACAGGTACCAAACACCAGATCAACTTTTATTTTTAAAAAAATGTAAGGTAACTTGTGGTAAATATTTCCTATGAAGGGTGAACAACAATAACAAGTGGGGATTCAAAAGAGTAGGTTATATTTTTCTACAAATATAATGTAACATAATCATGATAAACCAAAAGGCAAAACTTTGCTAGCTAATCATAATCTATGAGTTGTGAAGATTAAGTATTCCAAATAATACTCTGTATATCAATTTATGAAAAAGAGTTTTAACTTAATTTATTTTTCTATTTTAATTTGCTAAAGAATATAGAAAAAGTGAAAATGGTAGAGTGTGAAAACACAAGGAAAAATGAGGGGTATTTTGTGAAAAGAAGATATGTCATGCGTAAGTGGGAAATAGGAAAATATAGTAACAGACGCTTAAGGTTAAAAAAAAGTAAAAAAGATTGCTTAGAGGAGTGAAAAGCAAAGGCAAAAAATAAGGAAGACAGAATAATGAAAGATGTTTTGCATGCGCCCCCTCGATTTTTGTATATATATTTTTTCCACTTACTGTCACCATCATCATTATCATGATCATACATAGCATGTACACAACAAGCATGACATAAAAAACAAGAATTTTCAATTCTTGTTTATTTCTTATAAACAAGTATATTCATGATTCTTTTGTGTTTTGGTTTATTTAACTTTTGGCTGGCATATACATGCAACTTAAAACAAATAATATTAGCTTATTTGATGTAATTTCATGAAGGAAATCTAAAAAAAGGTGTGTATCTACGTTATAAAGATTGAAAGACGGTTTTTGATAATCTTTTTGGTAAAATAGGAAAAAAGTTATGTTGAAAACAGGAAGAAGAGAATAAGTATCAACAAATAATATGATAATTGAAGTAAAGAAAATAACAAGTAGGGTAATAGTAAACTCAAAGAATTAATAAGATATTAAGAGAGTAATAATAACAATATTTAAAAGGTAACTAGACAACGTTCAACTACCTATTAACCTTCAATCCTAATCTTTGACCATAAATTTATATTTAAAGTAATATCCCTAATAGTTGTAGGTTTGTCATTTTATGTTTAGTCTACCCTTCTTTATGTTCATTATTAATAAAATCTCACACCTTTAAACTGAGTCATTTGTACATTTTACGTTGATCATATGTTTAAATCATCTCAGTCGTGCATCTCTTATCTTGTCTCATTTAGGTCATTCCCATCTTTTTTTTTTAAAGGGAAAAGGGTCAAATATACCCCTAAACTATTTGAAAATGTCTAGATATACCCCTCGTTTAAAGTTTGGCTCACTTGTGCCCTCGCCGTCCAACTTTTCATCTAGATATGCCCTAATGGACGTTAAACGCCAAATGGAATTGCCACGTCATTTTTACATTACCACATGGCATTGGAAAAGGGTCAAATATACCCCTAAACTATTCGAAAAGGTCTAGATATACCCCCCTTTTAAATAAACTACCCGACCCGTTTTCAACAATTTTTTAATTATTTTTTTTTTGTAAATCCCGAAAATGAGTAATTGACTTATAAAAAAATAGGAAAAATATGAACAAAAAATATATATAATTAACGCCAAAAATTAGCAAATAAATATAGTAACCTTAAATTCAACAATTTTTAAAATTTTTTATTTTTTCGATAAATCACAAAAATGAGTAATTGATTAATAAAAAATATGAAAATGACTTTATGCTGAATTTTTAGGTTATATTTTTCATATTTTTTATTAATCAATTACTCATTTTCGGGATTTATCGAAAAAAATAAAAATTTAAAAAAATTGTTGAAATTGTTGAATTTAAGGTTACTATATTTATTTGTAAATTTTTGGCGTTAATTTTATATATTTTTCCTATTTTTTATTAGTCAATTACTCATTTTCGAGATTTACCAAAAAAATTAAAAATTTTAAAAAAATTGTTGAAAACCGGTCGGGTAGTTTATTTAAAAGGGGGTATATCTAGACCCTTTCGAATAGTTTAGGGGTATATTTGACCATTTTCCAATGCCACATGGTAATGTAAAAATGACGTGGCAATTTCATTTGGCGTTTAACGCCCATAAGGGCATATCTAGACGAAAAGTTGGACAGCGAGGGCACGAGTGAGCCAAACTTTAAACGGGGGGTATATCTAGACCTCTTCGAATAGTTTAGGGGCATATTTGACCCTTTTCCCTTTTTTAAATAACCGGAAAAGGGTCAAAATTGCCCCCGAACTATATGAAATAGAGCATATATGCCCCTGCTATTATCCTAAGAGACCACAAATACTCTCAAGAGTTAACACCCCAATTTTTTGTTGACGTGGCAAGCCACGTGGGACTAATCCTTCCACCTAAGCGTTGCCAACTAGGATTCACTACAAAAGAACTAGATCTTTAGCGGCAACAAGAGTCGCCACAAAAGCCCAGAAAATCGACACTAAAAGTTTTTAACATTAAATTCTAATTTTGTGTTTTTTTCTTCATTGTTTTTAAAAAATCAAATATGATATCGATTAAGTAGGAGTTTGAAGACACTATATGTTTTATTTTTATGTCATATGTAAATGTATAAAATGTACAATGATGCATTATATATATATATATATATATATATATAGTAGGAGATTTGAATCGAGAAGTAATTTTGATTATTTTTCGTAATAATATTGGATGTTTTTAATATGGATATTACAAGTTATTTATTTTAGAAAATTAGGTTGCAATCGAAAATTAATTATCGTACTTTTTTGTTGAAAAAATAGGTTTTACTAGCGAATGGTTGTTGGAGCCTTAGTTGCCACTAAAAATCACTCATAACCTTTAGTGGCAATATTTTGGGATTTTGTGGCGACTTTGTCGCCACTAAAAGTCAAGTTCTTTTGTAGTGAATCTTAGTTGAGAATGCTTAGGTGGAGGGATTAGTCCCATGTGGCTTGCCACGTCGTCACTAAAAAATTGGGGTGTTAACTCTTGAGGGTATTTGTGGTCTCCTGGGATAACTGCAGGGGTATTTTTGATCCCAAAATGTAATGGAGGGTATAAGTGGTCTATTTCGCATAGTTCAGGGGCAATTTTGACCCATTTCCGTTAAATAACTTTGTTTTTGGTCCTATTTTCTCTAGTATATCCGCATATCCATTTGACATCCTTATTTTTGCTACAACATAGATGGTCTGACCATAACTTTATAAAACTTACCTTTAAGGTTTGGTAGCACATTATTATCATACGATACATGAGATACGAGCTTTCAGTTCATCCACTCTGATTCAATATATACAATGTGCAACATCATCATCAATCTTTCCATTTTCTTGGATTATTGACCCTAGATAATTGAAATCCTTTGTTAGAGATGATTTTTGTATCAATCCTTACTTCTATATGAGTTATGTCAATGAACTTCCACTCTGAGAATTATGTCGTCTCGCTCAACCTGCTCCCTTAGACTCTATGATCTGTTTTCAAACCTCACCCCTATCGGTAAATTTATCATGTGTCTCATCAATCAAAATTATACATGTCATTTGCAAATAGTATATGACACATCTTCTTGAATATGGCGTGTCAGTTCATCTATCACAAAGGCAAATAAAAACGGGCCAAAAGTCAACTCCTAATACGATCCCATGACGACTAAAAGTTATTCGAGTCTTCTTTCATGTACTCACTAAGGTCTTGGCTTCATTATACATCCGATACACTACATGCACTTGGGAATGAACCTTAACACACATGAGCAAGCATACACTTAGGATGAATAGCTTAGTTCTTTAGCGTAGAATTTCGCGAGGTATAACAATATCTCTCTCTTTGAAAGCATTCGTCCTCAAATGAAGTATAAATAAGCTGGAATGAGTAGGTAAGAGACTCGACTGAATTTACACATACCATGAAGAAACATAAAGAATTGCACACGAACAATGGAAACAATCATGATACCAAATTTTTCATGAATCTTAGAAGAGTAAGACCGTAAAGAGAGAGGGGAAGCTACTAAAATAATTTATTAAGCCAAAGAAGAAAATCAATAGAGGCACAATCCATCAAAGTAGAAATTAGATTGTCAAACTCCAAATTCAATAATGTTCATGAAAATTTATTTACAAAATATAACATGTATCTTCTTTATTAGAGCCTTATTATAGTATAATTATTGCATATATACTAGATGGTGCGTAGATAGATATATGGTTACATTGTTTGTCAAGGGATCAATAAAGGGCATATATTATAGAATCCTAACTTGTAAAAAAATATTGACATTTATGGTGGACATCATTAGTAAGTCAAATCATGTTCTCTCTTTTTTTTCTGCCCTTTATTTGCTTGTTGGTAGAAAGAATAACATCAAGATTTCCTAGTTGACATATTCCGACAATGACAAAAAAGAAGAGCATCTAACTTCAATTCTTACCAAATCCTAGTATATATCATTGCTTCAAAAGAATATTATATTATATATATATATGTACACCTCTTTTTATTTCCTTTTTGTGTTATGAGTATATTAGTTGAAAACTTGCATTATTTTTACATATGAACACCTACATTCTATATATCATTATTTAAATAACTTTTAAAATGTTATTTGGCACTGTAAATCTAATTAATTTGGTATAATTGAGAGTGCAAGTAGCATCCAAATATAATATAAGACAGGTCATTTGAGATGAATTGACACCTCAAATATCAGGCAATAGTAATTGTGGTGATATTATATATGGTGATTAATTGAAGATGCAAAAAGGTGATGAATTCAAGCTAAAATCATATTGATAAAAATTATTTTAGAAGATGACTTGTAATATATTTTTTCAGAATAATGCAATACATCTTGTTCATTGAGTATGTTGTTGTACACATTACATCTTGTATTTGTAAGACTCTTGTGTCATGTTGAGCTAACTATGAAACTAAGGTTGTGTTATTTTCATGAAAAATATATTTTTTTTTAAATAAATGATTTTTTAATTTTATTTTTTGTGTTTGGTGTGTCAATAAAAAAATATTATTCTTAATTAAGTATTTGTATATAACCAGGAAAAATTGACGTGGTGGGGATGGGTACTACACAAGCGAGAGTGAAGATGACTCGAGTTAGGGGAGGGAGAAGACACAATCTATGTAAAATGTAATTTGTAGAACTTGTTTCCGTTGTTTCTATTAAGGAACTCATTTTCCTCATTTCTAAAAAAAAAACTTATTTTCCTAATAATTTTGAATAACCAAACATGAAAAAATTAAAAAAATATTTTCTCAAAAATATTAATTTCTTCCCTACCAAATGCACCCTAAATGACGACTCATTCTAGAGAATCCTTAATTATGCCCTAAAAGTAGATTATTGAGCATGAAAATGAAATGAGCCAAAATTAAGTGGAATGAATATCAAAGACTTGTATAATCTACTAGACTAACTAGTGTATATGATTGAGACTTAGTTGATTAATTAATTAATTAATAAATTTTGCACATTTTGTGATAGTTTTTGGCTAGTATACCGCTATATTTTTAGATTTTTGTTGGAAAAGTGGTCCATAATGTAGATACCACTATGTTTCATAGTACTTACTACTCACTCTAATTCATATTAAATAAATACTGAGATTTTTTTAAATTAAAAATAAGTGATTTTCTTATATTTAAAAAAATTATTGAGATTTTTATTATATATTTTTAATGAGGTTTTAAATTATTTTGTATTTTTTAGAAGAAATCTAGAAATAATAAAAATGGTAACAATGAAAAATAAGTGGACAATTCAAATTTTAAAAAATCAGCATATCGATAATAGAACTTTTTTGGTTTTACTAGTCATTTAATCCTGCATAAAATGTATGAACATAATGAACAATGGTGAATGTGTTAGAGAAACAAGCGTTAGAAAAGGAAATTTATGTAACGGTAACAAAAATATCAAAATGATAAATAAGCAAGCAAAGAGCATATTAGGCCAATAAACATAATATACATATCGAAGAAATAAAGAAAACCAAACATGAAGAGTTTGTTCGGCATTGTTGTTTGGAGGACAAAAACACTTATTTTGAAAAATCAAGGTGTTTTCAATAAGTAAAACTGTTTTAAATGGAAATAGAAACAATTTTTCTATTGTTGGGAATAAACCAAAAGTTTATGCTTCTTAAAAAAAGTAGAAGAAGAAAATTATTTTTTCAAGACCGAAATATTCCTATCATATATTCATATTTACCAATATGTCCCTTATATTTATTTATTTTTGTGGTGAACTTTTTTCTTATGTAGTAATTTAATTTGTGAAATTATATTTTAATTTAATTTGTTTCATATTTTTAATTATATTTAAAACATCATGTTAATATTATATCAATATTCAATTTTTATTTATTTATCTACGTATAATATTGATTGAAAATTTGAATATGTATATTTTAATCTAATAAAATAAAATCTCAATTAAAAATTTATAATAGATATTTAAAATAATTCTCTCTATAAAATAATCTTAATTTTAAAAGTGCATTGATATTTATCCTTTCGTAATTTGACTCTCAAAAGCATTTTTTTTTAAAATGATTAGTCAAACACAATTTGTTAATCAAAAATACTTTTCAAATAAATTAGTGAAACACATATTATTATTTTTTAAAGCACTATTCTAGAAAGCTATTTTTTAAAAGTGATTCTAAAAATAAGCAACTTTTGACAGTGCAATATCAAACACTATTAATATACAAAGCTTGAATTTTGATTATCCCAGCGGATCATCAAAATTGTCACACCTCTTTTTTCACCCCATTTAAAATATAGATAAGATTTTTCTCAATTATAAGAACTATTTTAAATAAAATTTTCTTATTTATTTCATAATCATCACCTGAAAATTGAATACCAAAACTTAAATTCAAGTTACAACTTTAAAATAAAGGTAATAACTCATTTTTGAAATAGTCCCAGCGGATCATCAAAATTGTCACACCTCTTTTTTCACCCCATTTAAAATATAGATAAGATTTTTCTCAATTATAAGAACTATTTTAAATAAAATTTTCTTATTTATTTCATAATCATCACCTGAAAATTGAATACCAAAACTTAAATTCAAGTTACAACTTTAAAACAAAGGTAATAACTCATTTTTGAAATAGTCATTCTAATTGAAAACAACCTCTCTGAAAATAATTTTGTATATGCATTCAAGCTAAAACTCACATTATTATTCAACAAAGCGGATAATGTAATGATAAGGTTGGTAACATAAAAGACTATACTAATAAAATTTCATATATCAATTAATTAATTATTAAAAAGGTAAAAGTAAAATTATGTGAAATAAAAATTGAAGTTAAAACACTACAGGAAAAGTGTGAATTACATGGGAATTTTCCTGGGGATTAGTATGAAAATTTGTAGGAAAATTATTTTCCTGCAAATTTTTATACTAATCCCCAGGAAAATTCCCATGTAATGCACCTTTTTCTTGTAGTGAAATCGATCATAGGTCTAATATAATGTTAAGAATAATTCAATTTGAATATATATTTTTTTAATTAAATTAATATTTATTTAACTCCATTAACATAATTCTTAATATAATAAGAGCAAAACTTCAAATATGAGATGATTAATCATTCAATTTCTATATCTATATCTATATGTATCTCTCTACATATACATCATATATTCATAATGCAATAAAGTCAATTACTTAATTTTAAAATATATAAGAACGTATAGGTAGAAACTTGAGTTATAAGTTAATTGCTAATTGGTAAAATGTGTAAAATGTAGAGGAGTTAGTTAAAAATACACAAGTTGTGTATTACATATATTTCTTAATGTAATTTTATCATAATTCGATTAGCAAAATAAATTAAAAAATATAAAATAATCCAATTACAATACAATAGCTGTTTAACTAATTAATTACTTAAATTAAATTTTAAATATTTCATTCGAAAATCTGTCTAGCAAGAATTTACATTTACATTCGATATTCATTCAAATTCAATTCATATAATTCAATAATAAGGTATTTGTAGTTATAAATTTAATTTAATTTTTTAATATATTGGAAAAAGAAAAAAAATGATGAGAATGCTAAGATATAACTATTAAGTTTTTGAAGGAAAACTCATTGGAGGGGAAAAAATAATGTTAGAAGCCAACAATTAATATTGTAGTGGAGTATAACTAGAGGTTTCGAGTTCGAGTCTACTTAGGTACTGAATCGCCTTTGTTAAAAAGTATTTTACCCTCTAATATAGGACTTTCCGGCGCCAAAAATAAAGAAGAACACAAAATACTTTTTACATTTTCTGGCATGTACTTTCTGCCCATAATTTAAAATCTCATAGAGATATGGGAGAGAAACAGAAGGTTTGTCTGTCTTTATGGATCATAAGGGGAAAATATATCCTGAAAAAATTGGTATTTGTCCACATCTTATTACAATAATTAATTAATTAATTAATTATTTAACAGTACTATTGTTTTTATCAAACTTGTGCCTAAAGTTAAGGGCTATGAAGGACCATTTTTTAGATAAGAAAGTGAGAGTAACATAGAATATAAATAAATATATATCAACTTTTTCAAAGCATGCTTGGAAACAATAGTTTATAAATAACTTTTACTTTATAAAATATTAAAATTGGATGCTTAGTGTATTCCACACAGCCGTTACTTTTTCTTTGATAAAGCCTTTGATTCAAAAGTGGACATGGCTAAGTGAGTCTTTAGTAGTGGTCAATTACAGTAGCTCAGGTTTCTAAGATTTGAATTATTCAAGATTAATAACATTACTTTAGGGTTCCAAGCTAAGTTCCATCGTGTAGAGGCAGATTTAGAATTCAAACGGCTGAGTTTTTAAATGAATTAAGTACTTAAAATTGAGAGCAAGTCATTGATTTGGATCTTGCCACATATTAGTTTCTTCAATAAAATTAAGAGTAAATTTTTGACAAAATATAATGAGTGGACATATTTAGATCGAAAATATAACAAAAAAGTGCACATTTGCACCAAAAATATAGGGAATGGTATATTTCAACTATTTTATATTGCGGAGGTACATTTCATCCTTTTTCAAGTTAGAAATGGCTGATAAACATCAAATATTGAAAAATACTTTTGGTGTTGAAACTAATTTTAGTAATAATTCGTTACACTTTTTAAAAAAAATGCTCAAGTTACATTTTCTATCGTGTTTATCGGTAAATATTAATATTTAATTTATTTTTTAAGAGTATGATTGAACACATACAAATATAATTTAAAATTATAATATTGGGCGTATGTGTATATATATATATTCAAGTTTGGGTTCCATAAATTGTTACCTATCGTGCACAATCAAACGTGGTCTATTCAAAGAAATGTCAATAAAAAAAAAATTCCTTCACATACAGCAGATGAGTGCCCAGTCTTTTTGGATATTGTTATTTTCAACACACAAAATGCATTGGTCTTATTCAAGAAATTAACAAAACGTAACTATCTTTGAAGTTTGAACATAATGTTTTATCAATTAGAGCAATGGCAGACACATCTAAGTGGGTTTCAAATATATTTTAACAGTCCACGCACTCAAATGTAGACTTCTAAATGGGAAAATACAATACCGTGTTTCTAACATTACCATTTTGTTTGGACGGTTGTTACATATTATTTCATAATGTATCGTATTATATCATATTATACTGTATTATTTTAATGCATACAATATTTGGATAGATTGTATTGTTCTTTGTTATTACATAATGTGACACATCTATAATTTGAATGATAAACATATAAAAAATTATAAGGTACAAGGTAGAACTGCTATTAAAAGGTAGTGTAAATAATAAAATAGAATTATTGAATAATAAGTAAATACAAAATGAAAGAAAATATTAAGGTAACAACGCAATCACGTCAAATTGGTCGTTACATAAAATGGATCTTTTTCGTTGTTTCCAAACCATGGATTGAAATGATACAATACAATAGAATTTAAGTAACCATCAAAACAAACATTGTATTTAAACTAACAGTACAATACAATATAATACAATACACTACAACGAATAACAACCATACAAACAAGGTGTATATATGTGTGTGGATTACGAAGTACATTGAATACTATGAAGTTTCAGATTTAAGTTTTAGCATAGGTAAAAATACTAAGTAACTTTTATCCATCAATTTAAATCTTGATGGATAGAATTACCCAATACTTGTATTAAAGGAAGATAGCAAATACATAATAGAATTAGTTAAGATGCACGAAAATTGGCCAAAATTATAAAAATAAATAAATTAAAGGTAGTGAAACCGATAAGTTCGTCAGTGGATTGAAGTGATAAATTAGTTTGTGCCATCTTATAAGTCAGTCCAAGGTTGAAGCAATATAATGCTAATGGGAGTAATTCAAACTTTAGTCCTCCAAATATAGTCAACATATTTGAAATTAAAAAAAGACAAAAGAAAACATAGAACCGTTCAAGGTTGCAACAGGACTGCTAGGAGAGTCATTCAAATCGTAAAATCAAAATTTAATTGACATATTTGTAGTTAAAATGAGAGAATAGAAGAAACGACATGGTTTTAAAGCCTCACCGATAATATTTTTCTTTCCTATTTTTAGATAAATTACTAGCATATACAATACTCGTTAAAAGTAGAACAAAGAACTTGAAAAGATTTAAACGGCTTGTATATTGATTTTCGTAGGAGTAGCAACCTTTAGATAGGTTAAGACATTGATTTGCAAAAATGACAACCCAAAACATTTGATCCTCAAAAAATAGACTAGTTTGATCCTATTATCAAAACTAAGGTTGAATTAAATTAAGCTCTTTGATTGGTCACTATACTTTACCATTAAAGTCCTCGCGTCTCCAAATCCTCAGTATCTTATTTCCTTCCCTTCCTTGACAGTAGCATATTAATGAAATATTTCAAACTCATTAATTCTTAACGTATTTATTTCATGTTGTCGGAAAATTACATTCTATATAGAGGTCAAATTTTGGTTAAATAAATATATATGTAAGCATTGACACCCCTAATTAACACAAGTTATAGGTTTAGATAGTGTTTGAATTGACTTAAAAGTTAGTCAAACCTATTTTTAAGTCATTTTTTACTTTAGGAAGTATTTGACAAATATAAAAAATGACTTAAAATAAGTTAGGAAGTGTTTGGTAAGGTCAAAAATTGACTTAAAATAAGTTAAAATGACTTAAAATAAGTCAAAAGTATGTCTCCCCCTACTTTTTATTTTTTAACTTAAAATTAAAGTCATTTCAGTTTGACTTTTTATTTTTGACTTAAAAGTTATTATTTTAAGCGAATCCAAACGAACTCTTAGTCTAGTGGTTAAGGCGTTGTGAAAATTCCTTAAGATTGTGTGTTCTAATCCTACTAGCTTCACAATTATATTTTTTATAACAAACATTGACATTCCGTAATGATAATTCTGAATCCGCTATTAGTAACAGCCTATTTTTTTTCTGGCCTTGTCGATCTTACTGTTAGCCATTGTCTTGAATAGTGGCTTTGTCAGCCCAAATGTTGTGCAGGATCATTTATTCATAATTATGTTCAATACATTTAGTCAAGTAAGGCATCGCGCTTCCCCAGGCTAGGGGCGTCATAATTATAAACTATATGGATTAAAGAACTAAGGTTATGTCTCTTCAATAGAAGGGAACGTTGTTTGTATCATTCAATTATAGGTATTCAAATTTTCTAGATATGCACTCAATCTCTATACCATTACTAAAACGTTTTCAAGAGTTGAATTAATAATTTATCTCAATATGATTATTTTTTTTCCAAATCTATATAAGTTATATTTAGATAAGAACGATTAATTATGCCAAATAAATTCAACTTATTCCTAAAATAATTTACTAACATCAAACATCTAAAATACAACGTTTCTAACCTTAAAATCATAGAAAATATGCAAAAGATCGTTAAAAACTCAAGTGATATCCCTAATTACAAGGCATATCAAATACGATATAAATAAAATTATTTTTTTAATGACATAAATAAAGTGAATAAGATATATAATAATTAATGATATCTATTAGAGTTTGATTATCTTATCAAAATGATAACATGAACCCATAGGCAGATAACTTAGTTTAGTAATTAGATTAATTGAAATAAGATTGTAAATATGGATGTAAATTATACTTCCATGTCAATAGTGCCATACTAGTTAACTATTTTTTAAAATATTGTTAACCAAATTTTAAAAATTAAGATAAAAGTTATAGGTAACTAACTCACGAAACATCTAAGATGAGGAAACTTGACAATTTTAGGAAGCGCATATTTCTTCTAAAACTTCTTGTTATTTTCTTTTAGTTTCTTGTTATGTTTGATTTAAATTGATGTGTCTTAGTTGCTATTTGGAAAGTTAAACGGGTTTTTTTTAATCGTAATTTTAAAATATTGTTTAAATAATTAATGGTTAGTTATTGACGTAACTTAAATAAGGTTTTAAATTTATAAATTTTAATTTGAATTGTTACTTATCGTAACTTATACTCCAATTTTTATGTGATTTCTAAAATATTAATTTTATTTTAAAAAAAATTAAAATATTTTGCTTGAAAATATTTCTTCTTTTGTTTCAATTTGTTTGTCATGTTTTGATTTGACGTGGAGTTTTAGAAAATAAAAAAGATATTTAAATTTTTTATGGTCTTAAATTAAAAATATATCAATTATATGTTCTTTAATCTTATGATCTTAAAAATGTCATGTGAATGATTTGAATTAAGGAAATTACCAAACGGAGAGATATTTTATTAAATGGACTAAAATGAAAAGAACAACAAACAGATTGAAATGATGCAAGTAGTTAATTAGATTATCCTACTCCAAATTAAACCATATAATTAGAGGTGAGACGTGCTGACTATTTGAACCATTCTTTTTGTCAATGAAAGGGTTAGGTAGAGGTCAGTTATTCGTTGTGAAAGAGGCTCTTTTACAAATATCAAATAGGCGAGTTGAACTAAATTTGAGAATATTAAATAGAATCAATCAATAAAAAAATGGATCATTCACACATTTAAAAATTATTTGGGATAAAAGGCGTTAAGCTGAAATAAGCTAAAAATCAAGTTATAATCTAATCTATTCAACTTTTACTAAGTTTTTGATTAATTTTTTATATAATATGTTTGAGTACCTAACAAAACGTTTTTCCTTATACGATAATTGTAAAAATAAAATAAAAATATTTAAATAATTTCTCATAGATCAATTTAGACTGCACAATAATTTTATCTTACCGTAAATGGAATTAAATATGCTTAAATGAATTCAATTATAAAATAAATGAATTATTTATTCATATAACTCAGGAGTAATGATTATTTGGATTGCATTTGTCACGCCTGACTTAACCATTTGAGAAGTTTAGAATATAGTGTGAATAATATGAAGGGTGTGGAACCAACATGGGTTGTGATGCACTGATAGAAATGTTTCACCCTTAAGTAGAGGTCTCGGGTTCGAGCCTTGGGTATGGAGAAAATCATGTTTGGAGTGCCACCTCCGAATGGATTCTGCGATGCGTGATCCAAATTTTAATCGGGGCTTTAATGTGGACTCGAACACCGAGTGAGAAACCAAAAAAAAAAATAAGGATGTGAAACTTAATTTTTACAAAAGTTATTACAGCATGACACGTGTCGCATATTGGATGTCAAAAGTGGAGGGTAAAAATGTAAGTTGACCCGAGTGGACTGTATATAGTGGTCCAAACATGTGGGCCGCCTATCGGATTGTGGTCCGCACGCGTAAAGGGCTGCCCGCTACCTTTTCCCACTCTGAAAATTCAAGCAATTCTGAGTCATTTCCATTAGTACTACTAGTATTAATGTGTTAAAAAAAGACGATTTACGTTGAAATTAGAGATATTAAAAATGAATTGAAATAGAAATAGGATTTTAGTTGTGACATGTCTAAATTTACTTTAGGCTCTGATGGGTTGGGTTCAAATGGGTTAAGAATTGGGTTAGGTCATGACTCGTCAAATTTGATCCGCTTAATCTTAATAATTTTAACATATTGTTATTTACCTATTATAAGCACAATTTGAATTTCAACTCAAGAAAGTAAAAAAAATAAGTTACCAATTGATAGATAAATCATAGAAAATATAAAATAGATAGTAATTCATACCTTCGATATGTGAACATTCATTACACTAATGCAAATAAAAAGTCTTAGGTTGAAATTGAAGATCAAATTGAGCTCAATTGAAGATTCTTTTAAAAAGTGTTAAGACTTGAATTAGTTGAAATTGACCTAATTCAAAAAAATCTTCAGTCCAACCCATAAAATTTGAACGATTAAATAAGTTATCTATATTTAAGCTCATTTTAACACCCCCTAAATTAAACCAAAACAAAAATGAAAACTGCCAAAATTATTTTATATATATATAAGAAAAAGGAAGAAATATATTTTCGAAAAGTGACAAGAATTTTTAAGTTACAAAACATATACGAAATTTTTGCTCAAGGCTTAAATATTTAGCTCAAATTTTTGTGTACAAAAATGGTATGAAATCAATACGAAATATGTATATTTCTCTCATGACTTGAATTTCGTTAACATTATTCGTGTATGAAAAATGTATAGAATTAATATGAAATATGTTATCTCGCTCAAGGTTTAAAACTTTGGCTATTTACTGTTCGACCTTGATGGTTTAACCATGAAGCAAACAAGGGTAAAAATTTATCATCACTTATTTTCAAGATTATTACATGTAATTTTTTACTTTAGGTTTGGAAATTAATTTCAGATCCAAATAGTTTTTCTAACTAATTGGGCCTTAACCATGTCTAGGCCCAATTTATTTAGGCTCATTATCTGGTCACCAGTTCAGTCCTAAGTTAAAATTAAGGGAAACTTACCTAAGTTCCATACATTTGGGGGCTAATTATATTATGGGAAAATTTTCAAAACAACAATATTTTAGCTTTTAATGGGACTCCTTAGCAATAGTTTCACTATTTATTTAAAATGTCAATATTTTAATTTGTTAAGGATTGAGTTATGTATTTATTTTATTTTGATTAATTTGAAAGAATACAAATCATTAATAACTGAATAGAGAAAATCATGGAATAAAAAATTTCAAAAAAGGTAAAAAAAAAATTAAAATTTAACATCAGTTACGTTTTTGAAAGAGCATATGTTGCCATTTTTCTTTCTAGCGTTTTTTTCTTTGTTCTTAAGAATTTCAAATTTTTTTTTGAAAACAGTAGTTTGTATTTTATATCTTATATGAGTGGAAGTGTTGGAAAATTTCTAATGCCCTTTGTTTTAGATATTTAAATGTTTGAACTTCTTTGAATATGTGTTCATCCGAAATGTATTCGAATACCTAATGATATGTATAACTAATTTAAAATACAAAAAATGTTGGTATTGATTTATGATGAATACAACTCTTTGGCATTCTAGTTCAAGTACAAAAATAAAGGCAATTGTGTAGTATATACCAAAATATAAATACAAATTAGTTGTAGATCGAAATGATATTGAAAAATACAGTTGCAATGAATACATATATAATACATAGAATAAGTTTATTCAAAATAAATTGTATTTATATTTCAATATCCAATTTTGTTATATTATTATTTCACTTTAAATTTGCAGAAAGTATTTTCTAGCTTAGTTTTTATTTGAAATATCAGGTTGTATTTTAATATCATTTTGTATATCAAACGCAGAATGAATACCAATAATTTTGTATTCCCCTTCTTGTGATGTATTCGTCGCACAATTTTATATATTATGTATTCATAAAATGATAATGCTTTAGCCAAATAAAATACAAAGTATGTCTTACTTAGTTTGTATTTCAAATATCAGGTTGTATTTCAATATGATTTTGTATTTCAAACGAAAAAACGAATACCAATAAGTTTCCATTTCCCTTCTTATAATGTATTCGTCACAATTCTATAAATTATGTATTCAATCATAATATATAGAATTGTGACGAATACATTATATACCTATTTAAATTACTACAAACTAAAAAATAAATACAATATTTTAAAATAAAAATACAAATGATGAGTAAAAGAAAAACAATTGACAAACAAAAATTAATATGAATACAATTGTCGTATGAATACAATTTTGTAACCTTCTTATATGACTTTGTCTTTCTTCTTCTTCTTCATCTACTATGTTCTTTTTTCCGATTATTTTCCATCAAAACCGAATCTGAATCCGTATTCACTTGTGCATTAGTAACCCTATAAGCAAAATTCGAAATTATTAAATATGAATGTATAAAAAAATCAAACAATATATGATGTATGTGTGCTAATGTAGTTACTACAATCTACTAAATCTCAAATATGATAAAAAAATTTTTGATAATTTGAATTTCGAAATTATCAAAAATTAGAATGTATTAAATATCAAACAAAATAAACATACATATGAATTTCTAGATTCTCCAAAATCTGAAAAATTAAAAGAAAATTACAAAAAAAATTGAAAATCATAACTATTTGATGAATAACTAAACAAAATCACATAAAAATTGAAAAATTCAACTGGAAATCCGTAATATATAAAATCGGTGATTTAAACATCAAATCAAAGTAAATCAAAATGGATAATGGAAATTACCTTGCCAATCGAGAAATCTGCTTGAATTAATAAATAGATTTCATTTAACAATAAAGAAGATTTCTTGATGAACAACAATTTAGCACCTTGAAGAAAGATAAACTTGGAACGTGAAAGGTGGGGAAGAAACGTGAAAAGTGGGAAAAAATGTGAATGGAGTTGAAAAAAGGTTAATGTGTATTGGTTTAATTTTTTTTCTTTAAACGGTTATTAATATATAATTTGGTCCAATATAGGACTCTTTCCATAAATAAAATTAATTTTAAATACTAAAATCTGAATACATATTATTTTATAAAAATATTGTCATTCTGCCATTTTAAATAAATATTTTAAAGTGTTGTTATTTTAACTAATTATGTTAGATATTATGACTTAATTGTTAATTTTCCCTTATATTATATCCTGAAAGTTTCTTTAGTTAAATTTTTTTCATATTTTTCATTGCTCTCGGACACATAGGTCGTGTTTGTTTTGGTTTTTTATTAAAAAAAACATAAACCAATTATGTCCGTTTATTAAATCTAAAAATCAAATCAAACCACATAAAGTTGGTTTTTTTGGTTTCGGCTTTAGTCGGTTCTTTCGTTTTATTTTTTGTTTTTTGGTTTTTTTACAACTATACAGTGTTTGAAAAAGAGATCAAATATATTTTGACTTACCTGTGTGATAAGCTAAACTTTAAAAATGTTAAATGAGTAGAAATCTTCGAAAAGACGGTAAAATTCACATGAGTACAAAATACTTTTATTGAAATATTAACGTTCATTATGTTAATCAATAAGATTAAAGGTTGCCGTCAAATTGAATACAAAACAAAATATGTAAGTAAATTGTTAACTTCAAATTTTAAAAACTATAACAATATAATTGTAACTTTTGATCTTAATACAAAATAAAATATTTACAAAATTTTACAAGCCCAAATTTGAAATAATATATCTAAACATTGAAAACTATAAACTAACTAAAAATATATTAACAAAGTAGATTATAAATAATATTTTTTATCTATAAATAAAATAAAATTTTATATATATATATATATATTATATCGGTTTAGTTTGGGTTTGGTTTAACTTTTTTTCTTTTAATACCAAACCAAGTGTGGTCGATTTTATTTTTCAACGCCAAACCAACCAAACCACAAATCAATTTTTTTTCCCGGTTTGATTTGGTTCATGGGTTCGGTTTGACTTGTAGACCCCTTATTCCTTGGTTGTTTGATACATTACTTAATGGGAGGGATGTATTCAAGAGGAGATATGGATGTATCCGAAAGAGGATAGAGATGCATCCGAGAGGGGAGGGATATATCCCAGAGTAGATAGGGATGTATCCGAGAGGGAATTTCTGTAATTTTTTTAAATGGTAGAAAATTTTAGGAATCATGATATCTTAAGTTGTGTATCTATGTAATTTTTCCTAAAATTAAACTTATAGCCCATTTCTTATTTCATATTCCACCAAGGGCTTTTAATACATCAGGCCCAGTAATTGCAAAACATATAGTACTATGTATATCATTAAACCAGGCCCAAAAACTACCCTTGCTAATTGATTCATTCAAAAGATAGGAAGAAATCATTGCAGCTCATAAGTTGGTTTGTTTACTCCACTTCTAACTAAAACTAATTTGATAACAACTATTGTAAAAGATTTAATCAATAAATTTAGTGATTTAACTTAATTGTGATATGTTTCTTTCAAATTGGATATCAAATAGGCAGCTTCAAACTCATTCTGAGACTCACTTTGTTTCAAACTCAAGAGTTTGCACTTTGTCCAATTCTTCAAGGGTGTAATTAATAAGAAAGATTCCATTAAGATCACTCACTAACCATAATGGTCTCACACGATGTTACCAATATACATAAAAAAATTATATATAATGCATATCCCCTTAACTATATTATATATTATATAGAAAAGATATGCGACATGTATACGACTGCTTAAAATATACTATAATATAATCAAAATTTTGAATTGTGTTAGTTATTACTCCCTTCATTCCATTCTAATTATCGTTTAGTTTGTTTTTTTCCATCCGATATCCTCAATGGAGTTTAATTAATTTAGAGTCACACCAGGTAGGGCCCAATTTAGGGGTACCGTTTCATACCAAAGATTTTTTCATTCATACCTAGGGCTTGAGACCTCTAGTTAAGGGAGGAACAACCTCATCCAATGCACCACATCCTTTGGACGTGGTTATTTTCGCTCTCATTAAAATAAAGTATATACAAAATATAATTTATTAAGTTACTCCTAACATCTCTTTTCCTTTGCAATATCTCTCCTTCCGATTTTCCTTTTAATTAATTAATTCATTCACTCAAGCTTTCATTGTATTTGGTGTCTTAATTACTTCGTATCTCTAATAATTCATAAAATTAATGTTTATCGACGAAATATACTTTGATATATACATTTGAAAGAGAAAACTAGGGTTGAAGGTGCTATTGTTTAAATTTGAACTTCAATTTGTAATAAAGTAAAGGAAGAGTCTCTGATCACGTGAGTTATGTGAAAGAGGAGCCAAAGTGCGGTGAATAAAATGAGAGTGTCACGTGACAGGACTCGCCACGTTCTCTCACGTTGCTGGATGCTTAAGCTAAGTAGGAAAACAAGAAAGAAAAAGGTCAAAAGAGAAAATTAAATAAAAAATAAAAATGAAATTAAATGCCACGTGTCATTGACCACCGTCAGTTATGGCTTTGGATATGAACCAAAGTGAGTCACATGCTGAGCTGACACACTCTCCACCTCTCTCACGTGCCCTTACTACACTCCCATATTCATCTCCTTCATTTTTATTCGTTTACTTGCATGTTTTTTATTAAATAATGAACCAATAAAGTTAATAAAGAGATTATTATCTTTAAAAAGGGGAAAATCTAAATATTATTTCATTCCTCCTATTTTATGTGACACCGTGTGACTTGACATAATATTTAAGAACAAAATGAATACTTTCAAAATTTGTGGTCTGAAACAATTTTTAGATATTTATGTAGTTGTTAATTATTTCATTGAAGGTAAAAAAGAATTTCAAGATTAAATAATTTTTAATTATAGTTAGATCACATATTTTTTGAGAGAAAAAAATGTGCAGAAGGAGTACTATTTATAATAATAATAACGTAAAGATAAAGTATTCTGAAAATAGCAAACACTCTACTGTATATCTCCTTGGTGACCTCCAAGTTAAGCAACATCCTGGTACCTTCCCTTTTTTAGTCACCCTTTACTCTCTCTTTTTTGGGAAAAATAAAATTCAAACACTAATATTAGATTTAGTTTTGAATCTTCTTTGTCAATTTGACTTCATAATTCAGCATTATTGTTGAATAGGCCTCAACTATTGATGGTAGTGAGGAAAAGGTGATAAGTTAGTTATTGTTGTTCCAAGCAATAAATTGAATAACCTATGAAAGCATTAACACCTTATCCGCTCTCTTACATACATCTTGGGATCAACAATAATGTCTAAATTATATTAAAAAAAAAATCATGTTGGTACCGTCCACAAGTTTACTCTCTATTCAAAACATTGACTTATAAACCAAATGGCAGGGAATTGAGTTTAAATGTTAGGGGGTCATTTGGTAATTGTTTTGGAGCTAAATTATTTATGTATTAAATTTTGTACAAGTAATATTTTATTTATTTTGAAATAAGTGAATTGTTGGGTTTTTTTTTTTATATTTCGAAATAAATGATTTTTTCAAAGTTCAAGTGAGATGTTGAATTTCTTTTTCATTTTACTCTCTCATTTATATTTTCTAGATGATAATTTCAAGAGAATTAATTGTTCACATTTATGATTTTACTTTGAATAATTTATATTTTCAAGAATAGTTTGGCAAAAGTGGAAAGTGACCTTCAATTTATGTCCTAAACTTTTTTACTTAATGGGTGTGCATTGCATCAACAATTCACTTATTTTGAAATGAAGGGAGTATCATGTTTGATGGTATTTTTTTGCTATGTATAAACTCAAAAAAATCTATACGATATTTGATTTATAATTTTAAAAAATTGTATAACTAATACACATATAAGATAAAGAAATTTATGTATTATTTTATGCATGATCAAAGATAGAATCTCCATAAAATAATACATAAATTCTCCGCATCATTAGCTAGTGACTATTGATCTTAGCTTTTAAGTCGAGTCTATTCCTAATAGACATATAGGGATGTCTCATTAGTTTATTTTGTTTTGCGTTTGAAATGTGTCTTATTTAATCTCATAATTATTTTATTAATTATTATTATAGATAATGAAAATCTTAGTATTTTATTGCCATAATACATAAATATATGCTCTTTAATTTGATCTCGGTTAATATTTATGTCATTTAACATTAAATGTACACAAATAAACACTTAAATTTGTATAAAGTAAACAAGTAGACATACACGTCCTTGTGACATAATTCATATAGAATGTCATATAAGATGTCATGTAGAACGCGAATTGATGTACAATACATCAAATAGGACGTATTTCTACTTGTTAAACTCTATAAAATTTAATTGGCTACTTGTGCAAGCACACCAAAGTTAAAAGACATATATAAATGTTAATTAAAACTAAATTAAAAAGTTTATCTTTATACTATACGTTTCTCAATTAGTTGTAAAATATTTTATCTATCAATTAGTAGTAAAATATTTTAGCTATCCGATCCACCAACCAAACGGTCTCATAGTTTATATTTTCTCTATCCCTAATTACTTGTCTACTTTTAAATTGACATATCTATTAAAAAAATAATGATTGACACAATGAATTTATCATTTTAGCCCTATTAATTATGAAGTAGATGAATTAAAAATTAAAGATTTTCAAGAAGTTCTAATTAATTGAGGTTATAAAAGGTGAAATTTTTTGTCCTTTCTTGATTTGTCAAAATGGACAAATAAAAAGGAAAAACTAAAAATGAAAAAAGTAAACAAGTAATTAGGGACAGAGGGAGTAAAAAAAGAGATGAAAAGAAAAACCATGACCCCTCATCACAAATCAACCGTAAACGAGGTTCATAGTTAGTGGTGGAATCAAAAAATTTACTAAGAGGTTCAAAATTTTAAAAAGTAGATACATGAACTAATTGAAAGGAGTTCAAGATCTAAAAAAATAGATACATGAACTAATTAAAAGAGATTCAAAATCTTTTAAAAAATATAACTAATCAAAGAGCGTTCAACATTAATTATATAAATAAAAAATTATTATAACCATATATAAATAATATAATTTTCTATCGAAGACCACAAGTTGGGCTCCACCTCCCATCCCATAAGAGTCCATTTCGGAAATGAATTATCAACCCACTTTGTACAATAATTATAACTGCACGTACCTACACCTGCAAAATCAAGTACAATTTGTTTCTCAAGCAATCTCCGATTACAAAGAAAACAAAAAATAACAATGACATAATATTTAAACATGACCCTTAACTTGACATCAGCTGATAACTATGGTCTTTAACTTTGGATTTGCACAATTAGATACTTAAATTTGTATAAAATTGAACAAATGAACACATTCGTCCTACATGACACCTACATGACAATTTTGTGTCATACGTGACGTCCTATGTGTGATATGCCATATAGGATAAGTGTGTACACTTGTTCAATTTTATACAAGTTTAAGTGTCTACTAGTGTACATGCACTCAAAGTTGAAGGACATAGTTGTCCGTTGAAGTCAAGTTGAGGGTCATGTTTATGTTAACAATTACAGCGGGGTAATCTTGGAAATTAACTAATGAAAATAAGTCAAATTGGGTAGTTTTTAACTGTTAACTGAGAGAATAGGTAATTAGTACATTAATTAAAGAGACAAATGTATGTTAAAATGCAAATCCTAAGGAACCGATCTAGCAGGTTTGTCGCTGCAACTAGTGTCCAAGCTTTACAGCCCGATTCCTCCTCATTTTATTTTTTTTACTAATTTCTATCATTGGGATTCGTGTACAAATAATAATTAGTTTACAGTTTTTTCTAAAATATCTCTGAAAATCTCCTTATTTTATTTCAATCCCCTTATTTAAATCATTTCTATTTTGGTTCTGCTCCTAACTAATTTTATCATCTTCCACTAAACAGCACGATGATTACAGCTAGGCTTAATATAATTACTGACCAAAAACTAAAATTTAATAATATATTATATATTTTTCAAAATCTACTTTTTAATTATTATTTTATCCGTAAAATTATAAAGATTTTTTTCAAGATTTAATTTATTCAAATATTTATCTTCATACAAATAAAAATATTAATTAAGAAAAACTTAAATTAAAAACATTATATAAAATCGGCGTGCATAGTAAAAAAGGAGAACAAATATATGCGGGCAAGAAAAAATCAATATCAATAGGGTAGATATAATGCGTAGTTGCGTACTAATTAATGAGAGGTAAGAACTTGACATAATTTGGTCACTCATTAAATAATCCAAATGAACTCTAAAAAAATAATTAATTATGATAGTTAAGAAAATTATATAATATATAGAGTTCATATCATTTTAAGTCTTTTTAATATAAAATTAATAAGTTTCTTTGTAGTGAGATATGAATGCATCAAATCCTCTTTAATATCTCGAAGTTATAATTAATTTTGATACTTCAACAAATGTTCTTACGATTTTATTTATTACAAATTTACAATAATTAATATTCAAAATAATAATTATTATTTTATTATATAGTAATGCCACCATGAATGTATAAATTAAGATTTTTTCTCTTCTTTTTTTTCTTTCAAATTTTAAGTTTAGAGTTAAATGATAGTACCACTTTATTTGATATTTTAAAACTTTGAACAAATTATTTAAAATTTATTATTCACCAATAAGATTTTTGAGAACAAGGATCATCGGTATTATGTTATAACAAATCGCTAACTTTTTATTAATTTGAATTATTTTTCTCAAATTATATAATTAGATATTGACTCTTTATATATAAAATTATAAATTATAAAAACATATGAATATTAATTCTTTTGTATTCCTCATTAACTACGTACCCCATATATCATAACACTCTTTTTGATGTGAATCTTTCTTTCTTAATTAATCATAAAAAAGAGAAAGGTTTGGTGGTGAAGTAGCTAAAGATGACCTAGTTCTTAAGTAAAGACTATCACCACAATTCCATTTTCACATTACACTCTATGCCCTCACGTGTGGTCCACCAATGGAACAGTGGTAATCCTAACACTCCCTCCCTTAAATTATTATTGTTTCAATTTCAATATGGTTTTTTGATATTGAGTTTGAAATGAATTTTGAATTTTATAATCTTAAATTAAATATATGTATTATATAGAAATAGTAGAATATTTCAAAATATTTTTAATTTTATATTAAATATATCATGCATAAAGTTAAAACTAAAAGATTATAACAGAAAATTAGAAACAATTCTTTTTTTTAAAAAAAGATTGAGTAAAAAATAAGTACACAAACAAACGAAATGAAGTGATTAATATCACTCAAAAGGATTATGAGCCTGTTTGGCATTGCTGGAGGCCAAAAATGTTTTGGATGTAGAACTTTTTTGTTTTTTTGAAAAATTAAGTATTTTACAGATTCTTAATTTCTTTTAAAGGGAAGCGAAAACAATTTTTCTGATTTTTTTTTTTTTTAAGATTAACATATTTCTTTTATATATAAATATTTATCAATATATCTCTTATTAACTAATTAGCATATTTTATTTTTTATTTTTATAAAATATTTTTTTTTGAATTTTATGTTTATATATTATTATTTTATATAATATTTTACGTTTTATTTTACAGAATTAAAAATAAAGGTAACAACAATATTTTTGTAGGATTAAAAATATGAAAGATTTTATTTATTATTGTGGTTAATTTTTCGTGGTTTAATTTGTGGAATGATTTTTAAATTTATTTTGCTTATATTTTTAATTATATTTAAATCATCATGTTAATATTATATTAATATTTAATTTATTGATTTATTTATTTATAATATTGATTGATTGAAAATTTGAATGTATACATTTTAATTTAATTAAATTTTTTGTAATAGATGTTTAAAATGATTCCTCTCTAATAAAATAATCTTAATATTAAAACTACATTGATACTTACTATTTTTCGTAATTTAACTCTCAAAACCTTTTTTAAAAAAGATTAGCCAAACACAAGTTGCTTATCAAAAATACTTTTCAACAAAATTAGCCAAACATAAATTGCATTTTTTCCAAAACACTTTTTAGAAAAACCCATTTTAAAAAAAACTTCTAAAAATAAGCAGTTTTTAACCGCAATGCTTTTGTTTTCCATTTCGCATAAAGACATTTTAACAATTACTATTATTTTAATGTAAAGAAAATTAGCAAATAGGTAGCTTTTTTTAAAGCCATAATTTTCCCTGATCAACATCCAATATTTCAGCTGTTTGCTTGTCCCCTTCAAACGCAAATAAACCCCCCCTCTCCTTTCTCTTCTTCTTCTTCTTCCACCTCTCTCTCTCTTCACTCTCCCAAATATTTTCCTCTCACACCAAAAACACACACTCATTTCACACATTCCTCTTTTAACTCCTTTTTTTTAAAAATAATTTCTAATGGAAACACCTGAATTGTTTCAAACAGGTTACTATAACACCGAATTCACTTCCGAAAAGCAGCTCATTTCTGATGTCAAAAATGGTGAACATTTCGTTGTTGACGATCTTTTGGACTTGCCTAATGATGATGGAATGGTCACCGAAGACACGTTGGACCTTACCGTCATCGGAAACTCCACGGATTGTTCCGTAGTAGATAATTCATGTAACTCTTCATTGTCCGGAAGCAATCACCCCCCACAATTACTCGGCTACCGGGATTTTCCCGATGGACACTTGTCCACTGAATTCGCCGTTCCAGTAAGCACAATTTTCATGTAATTTCGTAACGTGGTTTTATTTTTAGTTTTAATTTGTTGTTTTTGCTTTGTAAATAAAAGAACTGCAAAAAAAGTAGTCACTACATAGGTAACTTTAATGCTTTTGTGAGGAATTTTGTTTAATAGCTTTTGTTTTGTTCTAGAAAAGAAAAGAAACACTCCAGTATTTACTTTTCTTCGTTTGGTTGCTGAATACAAAGATAAAGAAAATTCATGCATTTTTTGTTTCGTCTAAAATGAATTTAACGTGAAAAATAATTATTGTATTATATTTGCCATTAGAATTGGTGCCTATTGTCCCCAAATTATGAGATCACTAGTTTCCAGAGACCATAATTCAAACCATTACGACAAGAATATATTGAGTGTAAATTCATGAGTACGTAGGATTTGAATATTGTAGAGTGTATGTAAATCTTACTCCTACTTTAGAGATAGAGAGATTATTTCTGATTAAATTATTGTTTTTTTTTATAAAAAAATTGTTACTAATTAAATTGTTGTTGATTTTTTTATAAAAAAAATGCAGTATGAAGATATGGCTGAGCTGGAATGGCTATCGAATTTTGTGGAAGAATCATTTTCAAGTAACGAGCTGCATAAAATGCAGATGGTGCAAGCAATGAGGAATCGAACTGATTCTGAGATTCACCAATTCATTCCTGACCCGAACCGAGCATCCGCAACGTCTAGCACAATCTTCAAGCCGGAAATGCCTGTCCCAGCCAAAGCACGTAGCAAACGATCACGAATGGCTCCAGGAAATTGGGCCTCTCGCTTGCTAGTCGTGTCTCCCAACACTACAACCCCGGATTCCTCGATGGACACAATATCAATGCAAGACATGTCATCGTCATCAGAGTCCGGGATGATAATCCCGACCTATGGGAAGAAGACTTCTACTCCAAAAAAGAAAGAGAGTAATATCCATCATGTTCCAAGTAACAATAATGGTAGCAATAGTGAAGGAAGGAAGTGTCTTCATTGTGCTACAGATAAGACACCGCAATGGAGGACAGGACCATTGGGTCCAAAAACACTTTGCAATGCTTGTGGTGTAAGGTACAAGTCTGGACGTCTCGTCCCTGAATATCGACCTGCTGCTAGCCCTACTTTTATGCTCACTAAACACTCCAATTCTCACCGCAAAGTGCTTGAGATTCGGAGGCAAAAGGAAGTTACTCAGGTCGAACACCAACACCAACAACAATTCCTTCCTCATAACATGATGTTCGATGTATCCAATGCCGATGATTACTTGATTCATCAACATATGGGGCCAGATTTTCGGCAGCTAATCTAGTGATCATCAATGGTACCGGTGTAGGAGTTTGCTTTCTCATATTGAGTTTTGAATTTCCTAATTGTTTTTACTAGGACTAGATTCCTAATTTATCGAATTTTGTAGCGTACGTTGTCATAGAAATTAAAAAAACGAAATTAAAGGAAAGGAAAGGTGAGTGACTACAAGAGTAAAAAGAATGAGCAATACAAGTAGAAGGTGTAGGGTCTAGTGTCCTAAGTTTATGTTACTTTTGCCAAAAAATTGGCAATTTCATGGAACCAATTTTTCCTAATACACAAACTTGCTTTAGATCTCTTTGTTATTGCACCTTTTTCCGTTTACATTTGTTCTAATTTTCTTTTATCATGCCTAATATAATTCTTGACTGATTTATTTTCTATTAGGCAATAAGGAAAATGAGGGGATCAAATAAAAAGAAGCATAATTATGAATTATTATCTTAACTTGCATGAGAAATGACTTCTAAAATGAATGGTTTGTTTAGTGCAAGGAAACGTCGAATTGTAGGTTTTTGAACTTTTTATTCTAAATGCAACTAGAATTTATTTGTTTTTTCATTGTATTACTTATTATTGCAAAAGTAATTCCATTTCTTCGCTTATCGTTTGGTAAGTGAAGGTCGATATAGTCATATAATCCTATCTCTTTTAACGAGTCTAATGAGGTTAGGTACTCATCATAATTGATTTAGTAAATCACAGGGCGGCTGGTAAGGCTTAAAAAAAGTCTTTTGCCTTAATTAGGCCCCCAATTTTAGGGGCCCTCATTTTTTAGTTAATTAGGTAGGATTAAATTTTAAAAAATAATATTAGAACTAAGACAATAAATGCAAAGGCCCCATTTTTTAGTTAATTAGGAAGGATTAAATTTTAAAAAAAATTGTTAGAAACAAGACAATAAATGCAAAATGGCTCAATGAAGAGATAGTACGATAGATATGACTATGACTTTTTGACTTTTCAATAAAAAGTTGTGTACTTATTTTTTTAATGTACAAGCTATCTTTTTTTTTTACCTTATTTTTTTCTATTTTTTTTTTTTATATATTCTATCCTTCTCCCTTCTATTTCTTCTCACTTTCTTTTTTCTAATCTTACATCTCTCTCTTATTCAAAGCTTAAAAATTTACTCGTTCTATTGATAGTTTATATTTTAAATTTGGAGAAAACTATATTGCAGCAGCCTGATTCATTTTTGGAAATCAAGTCTTCATAGCTTTTGAATTCGGTAATATCATTCTAATTTCTAATATTATTTTTGTTTTGTGTCTTATGTTTATTATATTTTTTATTTGATATTGTAAATAGTGTTTTAAAATATTTGTTAGATTTTGATGTCGCTATAGATCAATTAAGAGGTTTAGTTTCTTTTTTTAAAACATATAGAGAAGAAGGATTTACAAGTACTATGATTTCGGCTAAGGAAATTGCATAGAGATGAATATAGAACCTGTATTTCGTAAGAAATGTGTAATTTATAGAAAAAAACAATTTGATGAGAATGTTGATAATGAAATCACAAGATCTCTTGAAGAATCATTTAGAGTTGATTACTTCTTATACATAGTAGACAAAGCCATCTTTTCACTTCAAAATAGATTTGAACAATTTGAAGTATATGAAAATATTTTTGGTTTTCTATTTAGTGGGAAAAAATTGAGATCATTAGATGATGAGAAATTGAAAAAATATTGTCTTAAACTTGAATGTTCCTTAAAACATAATACTCACTCCGATATTGACGGTTTAGACTTATTTTCTGAATTAAAAGTGTTAAGGAAAATCATAAAAGTAGAAGACAATACTATAATTGAGATACTCAATCAAATAAAAAGACTTGATTCTTTTCCAAATGCTTACATTGCTTATAGAATAATGTTAACAATTTCCGTAACAGTCGCCTCAGTCGAAAGAAGTTTTTCAAAATTAAAATTAATAAAATATTATTTAAGATCGATAATGTCTCAAGAAAAATTAAGTGGTTTGGCTATATTATCGATTGAAAAAGAATTATTAGAAGAGATTGACTACACAAAAATTATTAACAACTTTGCATCTCAAAAAGTTAGAAAAATAGATTTAAAATAAAAACATTTATAAATTTTTTTTAAGGCCTCTAGTTTGATTTGGCCTTAGGCCACCAACGGGTTTGAGCCGCCCCTGAGTAAATGTATTGCATTTTATTCTAATTTAAATGGAATACATTAGGGGGTGTTCGGTATGAAGGAAAATGTTAATAATATTTAGAAAATAATTTTTGAAAAACAACTAATTTCTGATTTATTTTCTGTTGTTTAGTTAGTAAGAAAAATATGTTGCTCAAAGAGCTTTTAGGTATAATCCGGGAAAATTATATGACACCGAATTTGAATCCCCACCCTTTAACACAGACTCGAACCCCTTCCCCAACCCCGACATGCAACCCCAGCTCTGAATCCTAACCCTGACTTTGACCTCAGTCAGGGATTCGACTTCTCGACCGCAACCTAGGACCCAACTCTGGACTCTGACCCCAACCTGAGACCCTACTTCTAATCCTGACCTTGAACTCGAGACTTGCCTAGCTCCCTACCCTGATCCAGGACTCGATCTTGACCCCGATTCAAGATCTAACTCCCGACCCCAACCTAAGACCCAAATCTAAACTCTGACCCAAGACTTGATTTCCGACCCTGACTCGAGACTCAACGTCCGACTTGGTACCCAATCAACTCTCAATTCCGATCTTGACTCGAGACCTGACTCCTACCGAGACCAACCTGCCTCTCGACCCCAATTTGGGACCTAACCCTAACTCGGGACCCAAACCCCGATTAGAGGCCGACCTCGACCCCAATATGTAGTGAGGTTGAAAGAGAGTTTTGGAAAGTATTTCTTTACTTTATGTAGAAAAGTCATTTTTTCTTAAATTGAAGGAAAATAAGTTTATTTTTGAAAAATATTTAAGCAAACTAAATATGAGAAAATTGAAAAACGTTTTGTTTTTCCTCATACCAAATACACCTTACAAGAATTCCCTTTTTCACGTAAAATTCTAATATTCGATTAAAGTACATATATATATTCATTTATTTACAAAAGAGATAGTGTGAAAATCTATAATTGAAAACATAAAGTAATATATATGCATATTTACTTTGACTTATTAATTCTTAAAATTAACTATTTAGTCAAGCAATTTCAGTATATAGTGCCATAACAAGAAACATTTTTTTTTCTTTTCATTGGGATGGTAAAAACATGAATTTCAGCAAAAGAAAAGTAGAATTAAGAAGATGTTGTAGTAGTATGTGCTTAATTATTTTACAGAGAATGTTAGAGGAAAAGCACATCCCAAGTTCATATATATACATCAATGTTAGTATAATTTAACCCATATAAACATTGGAGGTTCATCCTCCTTTTGTACATCGTTATTTGTTCCACTATACACTATGCTTTTTCCATAGAATATCCATTTAACATACTCCCTCTGTCCACAATTGTTTGTCAGGGTAAGGTCATGTACATTCCTCAAGGAAAATTTAATACAAGGTGTAATTTGACTAATATAACCCTACTATATCAAGAATACCAAAAGTTCACATAACTTTTCAATTGAACTACACAATCATCAAGGGCAGAATTGGAAAAAAGTGACTAATTATTTCTTGATTGTTTAAATTGACAATTAATCTTGAACATCTATTTTTAGTATACCTACCAAACAATTGTGGACGGAAGGAGTATCTTTTATGCACAGAATTCAATACTCACTCCATCCCAACTTCAACCCAAGAGACAAGAGTAGTTGAATTAAAGAAATTTGAAAAAAAAAACTTTAAAAAAACTATATACTATACTACGTAACAAAATATTTAGGTGGACGTGCCTACTTTCATGCACACCATGTGAGATTCTTGAATTTACTATTTTCTTAAACAAGTTAATGATGGAAAATGAGAGAAGGATCCAGAGTCAAGATAATTAAGGCCAGTGTCATATTAACAAAGTCCGTCTAACTCCAAAAATATGGGATGTAATCAGTGATGGAATCAGAAATTTCGTTAAGGATGTTTAAGATTTAATATATATATGTATGAAAAATAATTTTTGACTTGAATATATAGTTCGTACAATTTTCTATATATATAATTTCTCGACGAAGGGTGTCCGGCCATTATGTGGCTATGCCATTGAACGGAGCACTACTACACTAAAAATAATTTTTAGTAATAATTAATTAATAACAATAATTTAATTGTCATTGAATATGTTTTTTTAGAGGTGATTACTAGTGACAATTACATTTTAGCATTTTTTGTAAATATCCCTAAAGTCTATAACGATACTGGATCCAATGACAAATAACTAATTTTAACATTTTATTATTAATATTTATATTTATTGTAGCTAAAAATTATTTTTATTGTAGTGATGAGACTATTAATATTGTATGTGGGATCCTAGGCCTAGCTGATCCATAGGAATCAAACTTTATATTCTTAACCGAAGTACTACTAATTACCAAATATTTTCCACCAATTTCATTGTGGTTTAATAATAATTTAAGTGTAATTACTTGAATAAAATGGTCTGCCAAACCTCAGTAATTCACATGGTGTTTGATGCTTGTTAACCTGTTTCTCATTATGGTGTCAAAAATTTAATTAATTAATTATGTCAAATAAAAAATAAA
Source organism: Solanum verrucosum (assembly GCF_900185275.1). NCBI lineage: Eukaryota > Viridiplantae > Streptophyta > Magnoliopsida > Solanales > Solanaceae > Solanum > Solanum verrucosum. The sequence continues at coordinate 2,862,367 of NW_026020378.1, forward strand.
AAGTTGCTGCAGGAGTTGTTACAGAAGCAGTGGTATAGCAATTGATTCTTATTATTTTAAGAATATTTTGCAGCTGTGAATCAACTAATCAAATTAAACAACTAATTTCACTTTTTTTTCTTCTTAAAATGTAATTTATATCAGTAGTCACATGCCTCTCTTGTGCCTCATCCTGCTCTTTTATTATTTTTATTCAATTAATAAAGTTCTCTTTTACATTTTGTTAATTAGTGCAGCATTTGATACCAGTCTAAGGCTATTAGCTAGCTATATCATTAGTTAATTTAAAGGAGTAGCCAGAATTTAAAGTTAATAATTTTGAATTTTGTGTGTTTAATATAAAGGAAAATGTTTTCTTGAAAAATAAGTGGGTTTCTTACTTATTTTTTAATGTTTGGTAAGTAAGAAAGAGAATATTATCCCAAGAACATTTTTATACGTTATTTAGCAAAATACTATGAAGATAGAATGGAATGGAGAGTGGCCGTTGGGGGATGGCCGAGGGTGGGATGGTCAATGGGCCGGTGGGGGTTAGGAGGATTGGGTGGGTGAAAGGATACAATAAACTTGAAATGTCACTTCGTTTTTCCTACTTCTATTAGGAAAGTCATTTTCCTCATTTTTGAGGAACATGTTTTCCTAAAGAAAATATTTTTCAAATATTTTGACCAACTAAACATAGAAAACTTGAAAAATATTTCCTTCCATACCAAACATATTCAGCCTGGATTGTAAATTAATAATTTATATATATTGCATGAATTTTAAAAATAAATATAAAATTTCAATTAGAACTATTGAATTTGATTAAATTCGTAGTTGATGCTTTCCCTCCCACCATGCCTCAAGTTTTACACTTATTGAAAGGCATAATCTATAAGTAGGGATATATGCATGAACCTATATATGGTTATTGTAATGTGTAGTATTGTACTTTTCACTAACAAATGAACATTTTAGCTTCTCCACAACAAACTTCTATATATAATTTTTTTTAAAAAAAAGTAATGGTACGACACATATATAATATACAAATTAAAGTATAAATATTAGTTACTTCACATTCAAGAGCTCTCTCTAAATTTGCTCCCTCTCTTTATCCTATATACCTAGGTCCTTGTTTAACTTAGATATATACTACTAATTGTTCTTTAGCTGAATTTAATCTTTTTTAGGGTAGACTTTTTGAATTGATTATCTTAAGATGATGAAGACTCGCATATTTTAAGTCATATTTAGTCTTTTTTTCATTTTTTCTATCTTTAGTACAAATCAAATCATATGATTTCTGTATGTATGCACTAAAGAGTTAAATCTCTTTGGTAAACAAATAAAAAGTAAATAGAAGAATATTATTAAATTATAATTAAATATAAAATTTAATCAGTCAACATATATCATACATGTATAAGTTTGTGTAAACATAGATTTATTTCCCCTGATCAAACTAAATCAATTAATTAATGGGATATCTCGACAATACCAGCAAATTAAGATATTGAAAACTGGTTCACTTAATTAGAGTAGGAGCAATAATCACGTAGTTACATTATTAGGTAAATCTTCAACGTTACTCTTTAAGTACTTTTCTCCAGTACTTCAAAAAGATTTTCGTTTTTATTTGTGCTTTTAATATATCAAGAAAATGTAATTATATTTTTTTATTTACACTCAACATTAATTATTTCTCCTAAATCATTTCTCAAAATATTAGATTACATATCAATTAATACGAATATTATGAGATAAAATATTTATATTAATCATTGTTTCTTAAGGAGCGTACAAAATTCAAAATGATCAATAAAAATGAACGAAAAACATAGATAGATAGCTTGAATAAATAAATAAAAGTAGTTTAATTAATTCAAAATTCTGAATTGACCCCTAGCTAGTGTGGTGCCAAGTGAGTTAGTGTTCCATATTCTAGGAACAATGCTATTAATGCAAATGGTAAAACATACAACGATACTAGGGATACTTCATTTTAAATATTTAAGAACTAGCATTTCATAATTTAAATATTTAATAAATAAAATATAAATAATTTCGATAGGCGTACAAAATTTTAAAAAAATGTAGTTTTTCTTCGTGCTTTTTTTTAAAAAAATATTTTAATTTACTTGTTAAAATTTCTGACTTCGCGCTAGTATGCTCAACCGTGGGATTGTATAGATATATGGGCTCCCATGCATGGGGAATATTTCATCGTTGAATGGATGATTTTTTGTCTTCATTTTAGTACAACGTCATATCTCTGGACAGTGTCTTGGCTCCTACTTTTTTAATTAGTCTTTTAACATGGTAAAGTTAGTGCTAAACCACAACTTTTAAAATAAATGTTTACCTCGACAATATTTCCATGAAAAATGTTCTCTTAAAACAAATGCTTACCTCGACAAAGTACGCTATATTGATTATTAAACAAGTATTTGTATTATATACTCCCTTCCATTCAAAAGAGATAATTTTTTTAGAGTTTAAAGATGTATCAATTGTTTTTTTTCTAAAATTTACCCTCTTCTTTAATAAAATTTTCAATATCTTAGGTTTAATAAAAATTGGAGAAGAAACAAATGACAAATTATCCTTTGATTAATGTCATCTAACTAACTTTTCTAAAAGACGTGTCATATTCTAAAAAAACATTTATTTTGAAACACAGGAAGTATAAAGCAATGATAGTTTATATGATATCAATACAAAGTAACTTAAAACTGAGATATTTGGAGGAAAAAAAAAAGGCAAAAACTTTCATAGATACAAGAAAAGTCATTGTTTTGGGGTATCTTAGTAGCTCAGTTAATTGATTGTTTAAACGTTTATCTTATTGATGATCTGAATAATAATTTCATTTTTTGAACTACAAGAAAAAAGACTAATGAAGTGAATTAGCAAGGGATTCAAAGTGCAAAGCTATGAAGACAGCTCATTATCAAAATATAGCTTTGACCAATGATTAATTCAAATCTAAGAATCTTCCTTCTCAAGTAGTAGTATTTATTTAATTCAGCTACTTTATTATGATTTATGGGTATAGGAATATAATATCTATCCTCTCCATATACAAAACTTAACTAGGCATGGTAGGGTTGTTTTCCCAAATGATTTTCTAAGCATTTACACAGTAAACTTTCATAAATTACATGAGAAACATCACATCCACCTTCTCATGAAGTAATTAATTACCTCCCTAAACTCTGTTATTTGGACTCATCATCACATGTGTAGGATATGACCATAGATAGTACTGAGAATAAAGCATAGAGGTCAAAAGCTGCATCGAAAATGTCGTAACGTTAAAAATCTATATCCATAAAATTTGTGATGTCAAAAGCTGGGTTGAAAACATTTTTCGCGAAAATGACTTTCATCATACCAAACACACTTAATTATCAGGAAACTCTGCCAAAAAAGGCAATATTCCAAAGTATGATGGAACTTCTATACCATCCAAGCCCAGCACCAAGAACCAATTCAGTTAACTTTTCTTCCTAGATAAGATGTGTTTACATGATTTCACAACAATGCATTGTGGCACCCATAAAGATGGTAGGACAAACCAAATTATAAATGAGTACAGGGTACTAAAAAGGGCCCCAATTTTTGCCCTTTTCTCCCTCACCCCCACTTCTTTTTGGTGTCAAGACCAGCTTTCGCACACCTACACTAATTCCTCGAGATACCCATCACCTTCCACAAACAACAAAGGTATCAAGTAACATTGTCCACCAAAGCTAGAACAAATGGAAAGAAATCACTTAATGTTTTTTTGTCTCGGTTGGGAAATGAACTTGAGACCGCATGGGTGCCCCACTGCCACCCTTTTCTTCCCTACCAAAATAGACAAAATGTCATAAAGGTAAGGTGGGGAAGGGATTTGATGAAGAAAACTCCAGGATGGAAGAGTGACAATTGATCATGGAGACAAGATGGCAGTGGGCAAAGAACCTTTAGAAAGGATAGGAGACAAAAATATCAACCATCCCACCCCCTCACATGCACTTCACGTTTCCATAACTACTAAACAAAGATACTTTCATTAAGCAATTCAGCTTCTTCAACAAAGTATTTAGGCCTTTCCATTTCATCTGGCTAAAACTATCACCAATGATCAAACAAATTTAGCTAAAAAGTAGATTTGCTGTAGAGAATACCTGATATCTCTCGCAGGATTGGAAAAATAAATAATATAAACACCTTGAAGACATTCCATGACAAACAATGCAACTAAAATGGATTAATAAAAGAAGAGATGGGCTCATGGTAAGACTGCTTTAACGATGTCAGCTTGAGCAGTATGGCACGAGTACAAACATTATTACTTCAAAATTGTTTCTAAACGAATCGAGGGACAATATCTTACAAAATAACGATAAAAAATCAGGGCAATTGAGGCAAAAGTCAGAAGTTGCATGCTGTCACTATCATACATGATTAAGAACAGATGTTGCAGAAAATTTTGGAAGGACATCAGCTAATAAGAAATTTGTGACTGTCAATTAAACAACCTTCTTCTTCCTTGAGCAATAGTCTCTTATCGAGGCACTGAGAGTCCTAACTCTGGTAAAAGAGAACACGAGTCAGCAATATCTATTAAACTTGATAAAGTAAAAAATAACATTAAATTAATCCTTCAAAAACCCAATTAAGCAGCAGTTCTTCAGGGAGCACTCTGATGTTTATTAGCCAACCAAGTTATCATTTCATGGACTACATTTCTTTTACTTTTTATGCCCATCACAAATACTTAGAGATTTGACACGTATAAGACATAAATGACAACTACATGACTGAGCACCTACTTGAAGTAACCATAACACTGGAAAATCAAACGATTGGGCACACATAAACTTGAAAGCTGATTAGCCTCCGTGTTTGGTTTGGCAAGTAGAAGCAAAAGGATATTACTTTTTAAGCATGGTGAGGATGAGAAGTGTAAGGCAAATCAGCAAGAGAAATTTCTGGGCAGATTAACGGGATAAATGAGCAAATTTATTTCAACTTCCTAAAGTTGCAAGACATGGTTAACATAGTGATACTAATTTGACCATAACAATGTCATAAATAATGATACGTGATTTCTAGAAAATTTGATGCTAACAAACATCTGACTTGAGGCCGTAACCAATCACGGCAGAAAAGGAACAATGGTGGCCATGGTTGTCATGATATTGGATGAGACAATTTTTACATTTTATAGTCAGATAATATCAAATGCCTTGTAGACCAAAAAAAATAAAAAATCATCAGGATACGCATAGCTTTTTTCAGAAGTATGATACGCATAAATTCATAATGACATTTTCATGCTTATCCATGAATAGATAGCATATAAAGTAGACTAGAACAATTCAAAAATAACACACATTACACGTGCAATCTAAGTTGCTCGGACACTTCAATCTCGGTGCTGCACCCGTGTTAACACGACATGGGTGTGGGAGCCTTATAGAATTTGGTTAACTGATTTTGGGTACTTAAACCGAAATCAATGGAGAAATTTGGGACAGATACAATGATATTTGTAATCAAAACAAAAGCTAAGGTCAAATTGAAGAAAATGAAATACCTTGTAATAGAAATTTCTATGACAGTCCTTTTCCTTTTATCTCCTTCGGGGACTCTTCTCTTGATAAATATTTTCTCTTCAGAATACCACTCAAGTTTTTCACATAATTTTTCATAATTTGGACATATAACTCTATTTTTAGATATGTGAATTATTTTTGGCAGAATCCAGCACCCGTATCCATACCCCTAAATCTTAAAATTTCGATCACGAAGGATCTAACCTCTAGATCTGCACCCAGGGACCTGTGGGCACACGTTCGGAGCTCAATAGATGATGGGCACACCTCTCTACCAGGCATGATTCAAACCTCTAACATGTGTCTAACCCACTCATCACGCATTGTGGTCTTTCCACTAGACCAAAGACCTAAGCACCTCCACCCCCAGGCACCAACACATACACACACATATACCTTTTACTTTAGCTACTAATACATCAATTCTCGATCACTCAATACTACTACAAGAACTACTACTATGCCCTCAATCTCAAACTATTTGGGTCAGCCGTCAGCATATTAATCCTCACTATCCAATTCGCTTTATTCAAACCCATCCCATTACAAACTATATGTAATACATTATTATAGTATATACAAGAGTTTAATCTAAAGAAGGCCACAAAATCATTCTTTGTTTGAAATTTTTTGAAATTAGGAAGACTCACAAAGGTCTTGCTTCTAGTCAGCAAGAGCATCCTTCAAACTTTGCTCACACCTCAAATCAATTTATTTCCTCTCTCCTGGACTTCTTACACCGCAAAAAAATGTACTACTTATTCCTTTTCCAAATATCCAGCTAAAATTTTAGGGCAACTTCTTCACTGAATTTATTTTCTGTTGTTTGATGTGAATAGATTAAAAAATATTGCTTTTTGTTCATGAGTTTATGTTATTAATTTGATGCATTATGCATATATGAACGCAAATGCGCATTCGTTATCATTTTTTCACTTTGTTTTGTTCATTGTTTGTTCGTTCTTCTAAGTAAGTTAAGGAGAATACCTAATTCTTTTTTCTTTTCAAAATAGTTGATATGTTTTTCAAAATCTTATTGTTACACAAAAATATCTATGTTTGATGCTTTAATGCATATCATTTCATTTTTTATTTAAATCGTCGATTCGTGCGTAAATCTATGAAAAAAGAACATGTTAGTCAACATTGATGTGATTTTCCGAAATCATGTATCCTAATGATTGGAAATTCATGTGTCGAAGAACTAGTATTAAATAATTGGAGCTCTCTTATTGACCATACATTTTGTGAACTGGTAGGGGGAGATAAATTACTCTAGCTCATCATCCAGAGGTGGGTTGAGCACCTTGCACACTAGTTATTATTAATAGGCCTTGACTAATAAACAAAATGAGATGGGTTTTGGTGAGAAATGGATCAACAACAACAAACCCAGTATAATCCCACAAGTGGGGTGGGTCTAAGAGGATAGAGTGTACGCATCCTTACCCCTAACTCATACAGCTAGAGAGATTGTTTCCAATAGACCCTTGCCTTAAAATAAAGCATATCCAAGCAGTTAGGAAAAGGCAATGCAGAAACAAGAACAATAGCAACACCGAAATAATGTTAAATGAAGACTAGTACACAACATATAGAGGAAAGAACAATAATGACAATTAAAAATGCAATAATCGAAGCACGCACACACCAAGCACAAGTGATAACCGAAACCAAATAACAAGAAACTACAAGGATAATGCAATACCACTAATAAGAAGGAAGGTCCAAGTAAGACCATCAAGCCTATCTCATAAGAAAGCGAGAGTGTTCAACTACCAACCAACCTTCTATCCTAATTCATGACCTCCAAATCCTCCCCTATCTAAGGTCATGTCCACGGTAAGCTCAAGATGTGTCCTGTCCTGTCTAATCATCTCCCCTAAATACTTCTTCGGCCAACCTCTACCTCTCCTGATGGCTGATGCCCACTATTGCCAACCTCTCACACCTACTCATGGGGGCATCTACACTTCTCTTCACATGCCCAAACCATCTCACCTCGCTTCCCTCAACTTGTCCACCACGGAAGTCACTCCTATCATCTCTCAGATATTTTCATTTCAAATCTTATCTCTCCTAGTATGTCCACACATCCACCTCAACATCCTCATCTACGCAACCTTCATCTTTTGAACATAAGTTCTTGACTGGCCAACACTCCATCCCATACAACATTGCTGATCTAACCATCACTCTATAGAACTTACCTTTAAGCCTAGGCAGTACCTTCACATTCACCCATCTTGCACTAATACGATGTGTTATGTCATCATTGATCTCCCCATTACTTTTAATTAAAGACACCTGATACTATGGTGAGAAATGGATCAAATAAACTATTTTTGCATCTCCTTCGTCAGATTCTTCATTACAAATTACAATCAATGACTCCCTAGAAGGATTTTTATTTCCAATACATAGGGAGCTTAAGGGCGCGGAGACCCACTATCTCCTTTTTGTTAATATGGTCATGAAAGATTTGAGCAAAAAGCAAAGCAAATGGAATAGAAAGAAAGGTTTAGGCCAGATAAGGTGAGAACAACCTCTCCATAAGTTCCACGCATCATGTATATAGATGACACATACTTTAGATGCTGACAGAGTGTAAATTAATGTATTAAAGGGTGATCTTATTGGTATTGGCACTCATCAAGTCTACATCAACCCAATTAAGAGCCACATATTCCCAGTTAATTGGTAATAAGTAGTAAATAACCTCGTTGAGAATCTAGATTGTTGTGTTGGATGCCTCAAAATACTTATTTAGGGCTTCCCTAGGAGCAAAGAACAAGGCAACAGAGATCCGGCAAGGGATACTGTAGCTATGTGAAAAAAAAGTTTTGTAATTGGAAGATAAAGTACTTCTCCCTTGGAGACAGGATAGTTTTTGACTAATAGTGTCTAATACTTTTCCTACATATACGTCTTCATTTCCCATCCCTGCTGAAGTGGATAAGAGACCGATTAAAATAAGAAAGGACTTTCAATAGAGAAGAAACAAGGAGAAGGGAGACTTCCATCTAGTTAACTAGATATAAACAAAATGAATCATTTCTTAGCTTTGTTTCACTCTTATTCAACCATTTATTCAAGGTAGGAATTAATAGAATACCAACTAATACATTGAAGAAAAAGATAATAACAGAAGATGTCATTGAACTTCTTAGTGATTCAAAGCGAGAACCTGAGTCAAGGGTGAGAATCCACATTTAGTTGCTGCTTGGCTAGACCCGTAAAGGAACAATTCAATCCTTCAAGATGAAATTTCTAGTTTATACTTTTGTACTGGAGGACAAAATCTACTTACTACCAATCCAAATTTAACTTGGAAAAAGAAGGATGTAAGCAAGGATTTCTTTTTTATGCAGTATTTGATCTTGAATGCATAGTGTAGCCCTCGCTCGAGTTCTCTGATATCGACTGGCTGGAAGAAGAATGCGGGATTAGAGGCGATAGAACTAGTGTTCTTGTATCAACCTCTAGTGTGGCGAACTTGTTGAAATCAACTAGGATTGCTACAGATTGGGGGGAGGGGAAGAAGAATTGGAAGACAAGTATCTCTAGATGCATAATAAAACTAATGTCTCCAAATAGCTTTGGATATATAATTAGGGAAGGAGCCTTTGTGACAACAGATGATTGAGGACAAACATGGGAAAAATCATTCACGAAGTACATGCTCAGTATCCTCCACCGATGGGAGCTGTGTGAGGAAACAAGTTAGGGGGCTACACAAGTTTGCTGCAAAACACTTGTACAAAATTGTGTAATGGCAGGAAACCTATGTTTTAAATTGATTGATGGATAAGAGTGTCACCACAAAAAAGAGCAACACTTGATATGCCTAGTTTTCTTAAAACACAAATGCCACTTCAGATAAATGTAGAATGCTAATTTGGGGGATATAAGTTTTAGAAGGATTTGCAATGATAGACAATAGGATTTATAGGAAGAATCTCTCAACTCTTATCAGAGCTGGAATATTATTAGATTTTCCCGAATGTAATTGATATTCTTACTTGGATCCCAAGAAAAGATTGAAAATTTAATGTGAGCTCATGTTACATATATATATATATATATACTGAATACCACTAATTGGCAGGAAAGTGGCATTGGAAGATATTGTGGAAGTGTAAAGCTCATTACATGATGGCATGCTTTTCTTGGATGGTTAATTATGAACCAATGCTGACCTATATCATAAGAAAAGAGATGCCTCTGAATTACCCAGTGTTTTTTACGGCGAAAGGCGACAAGGGCCTGCCTCGCCATGAGCCGAGGCGAGCGGCGAGGCACTCGCCTTTTTGAATTGAGATGCCAAATAATACCAAAAATGTTAAATTTTAATTGCATATATATATTTTCAAAATCTTAATAGCAATAATATATATTAGCAAATATTTCAATTTAAAAACTAATAGTAGATACTAAAAGTCTAGAACTTAAATGACTCAATAATTCATAAGACAATTGACAAGCAATGCTAGAATTCTAAAAGTCTATTCTTCTACAAGATTTTCCAAATCAAGATAAACATCCTCTTCATCATGATTATATTGCTCACTAGTCACTACCACAGTACCACTGGAAACAGAGCACTCAATAACTAACTACAATTGAAAAACAGAGTAGAGAAGAAGAAGAAAAGAAGAGAAGAACTAGAAGATAAGAAGAAGAAAAAAAAAGGTCTCTTACCTGAGCTGAGCAGCAGTGGCGAAGAAGGTCTCGAATGGGTCGCGACTCGCGAAAAACGGAGGAGAAGAGGAGCGCAAGTCTTGCGAAGGTGAAGGTTTGCAAAAATACCCAAAAGAACCCTAATTTTGGCTTTTAATTATTAAATCAAACCTTTTTAAAAAAAAATTAAAAGGCGAAGCCAGTCGCCTCGCCTCGCCATGTCCCCTATCGCCTTTACGTTGCCATAGCTCACCATTTTGAAATCGCATTGCCTCTCTGGAGATAGGCGATGGTGCCTCGCCTTGTCGCCAAAGGCGAAAGGCGAGCGCCTTTCACAACACTGGTATTACCAATACGAAAGAGAAGTTAAAAAGGTCAATTAATATTTTTTTGCACTGCCCAGTCGTCTATCATATGCGGCATCTGTTCTTGAATACTTTTAGAGTAAGGTGAGCTATGCCATGAACAATCAAGGAACTCCTGTTAGACAGGGAAAGAATTGGTGAAGATAGAAGAATGCTTTGTGAAACAATCCCAACTTGTATATGGTAGGGATCATTGGAACAACAGGAGCTTAAGATGTTCCGAGAGAAAAGTGAAGAACATTCACAAACTAAAGTTCAATTGTCTTTCTATCTTGTCCTTCCGGTTAAGAAAAAGAACATAAATGAAATAGATGGTCTCTCAGACTTTCTCAGTTTCCTCAAAAGTTAGCATAGTCAAGAAACTGAGTTTTTGTTGTACCACCATTTGCAAATTCAACACAAGCTTAGTGACATTAAAATTAATAAAATTTTGGCTTACCTATCTATAAGATTTTCTCTAAGTCAAGTGATTACATAACAATCAGAATATAAAGATGGCATGACTACTAATTGGATTCATTCTGTTTCTAGGATCAAGGATCTTGAAGATTCTCAGATGTTGTGCTACTAGTTGGTTGTCTTCTACTTGGAGTTAGGTTGTCGTATAACTTGTCACAATATTGCCTACATAAATTTTCTTTCAAGAAGATTGATTTATGATCGGGGTCCATTGTGCTTACTATACTCACAAGAGAAGAAGATGACCAAACGCAGTAGCGAAGAGTTGTCCAAATGAGGCAATCCTTCAAAATTTTGAATGACTAACTTGAACTAGCTAAAGCTACCTTCGACATAGGACTTATCGATTGCAAACAATGAGACCGATATGCTAACGCGTTAAACTCAATGTATCTGGTTCTAATTATCTACTGGCACCCTCTTCAGCCTCTCAATCTTATCTATGTCCCCTGCAATTGCAGCCTCTCCATCCAAGAATACACAAGACTATTAAAAAGGAGTGAAAGATGAAGCTTAAATGGCCACAGTGTAAACTCAGGGCCGTAAAAGTCAATTCAATTTCTCTCCACCTATACAATGTTATATCCTCCAGCAGCTCTCTGGTCCAGCTTTAAATCCCTGACAGATTTTGGTAACTTGGTATAACCCATGAGATGTTTCCAGTGGCCAAAATTCCAACATCCATGATATCTAAGCATATAGCACTATAGTTTACTTAAATTTTAGTTTAGTTCTCAGGATCCCCACATATTCCTAGCAATCAATTGCATCCATTACAATTACTAACTGTCAACTGATCCCCTTGGCTATATTGTGAATTTGGACAAAGAAGATAACTTCATCCAGAGGCCATCGTTCGTCCAAACATATATGAACACCACATTCTATCAGTATATATAACTACTCTCTTTGCGTCGACCAGGCAACCTAGAACACTAACCACCGTCTTTCCATTGACTAATACATACTTAATATACAACGAAAAGTAATTATATGGAAAGATTCAGCCGCCAAGACAAAATCTTGATTCTAAGTTAACAAAAAGTAAAACCAAAGAGATACATAAACATGATCATAAAGTGATTTTTGCTTACAGATACAGTTTCTAAAATATCAAACTCCTGGGTTGGCACTGCAGAGCATACCCTGAGACAACGATCTGGAGCCCTTGGAATCAATACCAAGGCAAGATGTGAGTCGAGCTGAAGAGACAGCAGTGTGGAGCGGCAGCAGAGATTGAAGACAACCCATTTGAGGCAATGGCCTGAAACATCAAAATCAATTATCAAAATTGAATCTTTATTCAAGAATTTCAATACATTGGATGAAGGACTTGCCTTGAGAGTGTTGGAAATGGGCGAGGAATGTTAAAAGAGGAAGTGGGTATGCTTGATTGTTTGTTCATTGTGGATTTGACAAAGTTAATTGCTGGTCTTGAGAATGCACGACAGCGAGAAGCCATTGCAGATGAAGCACAAAAGCTTTGCACTGATGTTAGGGTTTGGAAAGGGGTTTTGGTGAGGTTTTACAAAAGGTTGTTTGTACCATAGGCTATAAACATGGTACATCAATTTACCCCTATTATTATGGCAGAATATATCAATAATTCCTTAAATTGACTATTAAATTTCATTTGGACATTTGAATAAAAATAATTGTGTGTTTTCTTAAACATTTAATATGTACATAAATTAATCATATAAAATAAGTCATCTTTTTAAAATTGTAGGCATCAATATCAATTGAAATAAGTTTGATGTTTTGAGGATTTATTAAAGCTAATGTGTATAATTAAAGAAAGTGACATATTTTAAGTGATTAACTTATCTATCTAGTGGTGCTTGAGAACAAGCACAAACAAATTCTAAAATTTGAGTCGAAAATATCTAATAGGAACACTTTAATATGTGTTTATATGCTCAATTTAAACAAACTGTAGTTTGAGCGTCTAATAAAAAATTTACCAACAAATTTAAAAGATTATTTGTGTGTTTAGCCTATTTTTATTGCACTATATGTTTTTTTCTAACAATTCATTGTCACGCCGAACCATACTCTAGACGTGGCCGACATTCGATGTTATGGATGGCTGAGCGTACACATAACATGACATGAAACATGAACATACATCTAGACATGAGTTAAATGCATAATTTACAAACATGCTCTTTGAGAAATTCATCATGATAAAGAAAATAAGTCTTCAAATAAAAGTTTTTCATAAATAAATTATTAAAATTTCGAAGCATGATGATACAAAGGTCAAAATTGAAATACATGACTGACTGTCGATGTATGAAGCATTTAACATGATTGAGTAGTGTCCATCGGGACAAGACCTCTGATCTACCTTTAGCTAATCAACTAACTACTTAGTTGAACTAAATATGACTAAGGGTGTGCTTGGTATGAAGGAAATCATGTTTGGTTGGGTAAAATGTTTTGGAAAATATTTTTCAAATCAACTCATCTTCCTCAAATTTAAGGAAAATGACTTTCCTTTAAAAATTAAGGAAAACATTTTTCAAAACTCTCATCCAACTTCAAATTACAATTAATTTTTTTGTAAAAAAAATAATAATTTAAAGCTTTTTTTTTTTAAAAAAAAATTCATCTTTAATTTTTAATTTATTTACCCCACCCTCACCCTTACCCCCTACCCCTATCCCCCCCCCCCCCACAATAAAATTAAGTTTTTTTAAAAATATTTCCAATTTAAAATTTTTATTTTCATCCCACCCCCACCAGCCCCCTGACTCCCCCCCGAAAAAAAAATTAAAAAATTAAAGTTTGTTTCTAAAATATATTTTCTAATTTAAAATCTTATTTTTCATCCCACCCCACGCCCCCCCCCCCCCCAAAAAAAAATAAAAAATTTAATGTTTGTTTTTGAAAAATATTTCCAATTTCAATTTTTTTTATTATTTCACTCTAACTCGTGACCCCCTTCCCCCTCCAAAAAAAAATTTAAGTTTGTTTTTTTTAAAATATTTTCAATTTCAAATTTTTATTTTTCCACCCTACCCCCTACCCCTACTCACGACCCCCCCCCTCCAAAAAAAATTGAAGTTTGTTTTTTAAAAAATATTTTCAATTTCAAATTTTTATTTTTTCACCCCACCACACCCCCTACCCGCGATCCTCCACCCCCCTCAAAAAAAAATTTAAGTTTGTTTTTTAAAAAATATTTTTCAATTTCAAATTTTTATTTTTTCACTCCAAACCCGTACCCATGACCCCCCATCCCCTTCAAAAAAAATTTAAGTTTGTTTTTAAAAATATTTTCAATTTCAAATTTTTATTTCTTTATCCCATCTCACCCCTACCCCACCCCCGCCACCCCTGGCCAGCCCTACCACCCCACCCTCCCCCAAAAAGATTTAAGTTTATTTTTAAAAAATATTTTTAGTTTCAATTCAAAAATTATTTTCTACTCTCTAGTAAAAATAAAAGATATTTTCTCAAAAATATTTTTCATTCATAAATCAAACACACAAAAATTCTTTCCGAAAAATATTTGCTACTCACCAACCAAACATGAGAAAATAAGTCCAAAGTCTACTTATTTTCTAGAAAAACATTTTCCATAGAAAATATTTTCCTTCGTACCAAACACACCCTAAATCCTGTGAAAGTAAGAAGGACTAACATCCCGAAAATGTTGTTCAATGTTTTCTACCAAATTGGGGTAACCGGTCATTTTTGTCTTGTATCATTCGTCCATTTACTCAAGACCATTTTCGCCCTTTACACTAGGTTTATTTAAAGATAGACCATATGATGGGTTCCTTTTCTTTCAATATCTTTTTTTGTGGTGGGTTCATTTTCAAAACTATATTGCTTGGTATTCAACAATATTTACAATTAAATGGAGAATAGTGATAATTTACTCTGTTCCATTGCTCCCCTGTAAACACTAGCGTGACGTGGGGCTATCGAGCATTCAAAGATATAACCTAGTGGTCAATAAAATGGATAAGATCTCATGTTCAAATTCCAATAAAAATAAAAATAAAAAGACTGTAATTTCTTCCCATTGATACCTGCACAAACTAGTTATTTCTACAAAGAGATTGTTTTACTACTCGTCTTATACAATGTGATGCCGAATGATTTTGATCGGGAATTTAAACAGCTATTTGTTAGCCAAAATAGTGATTCTACAGCAGGGCCGGCTCTATGTATACAAAAATAAGGCATTGGCCTTAGGCCCCCAATTTTAGGGGGCCTCAAATTTTTACCAAGAATAAATTATGTGTTAATTTTTAAAGAAAAACATTAATTATTTATGATAAAAAGTATATATGTAAAATTATTATTTTATTCTCTTCAATCCCATTCAAATAGAAGAAATCAAGAAAATATTGTTTTATTTTCTTACACTCTCTACTAATACTCACATTATTTTCTTTTTAACTCCTTTTCCACTCTCTTCTTTAAATTGTTGATAAATTAGAGTAATATTCTTTCAAAAATATCAATTAATAGTCGAAAAGTGTTGAACAAATTGAATTGTAAATTCTTTTGTCCATTTCTTCTTAGATTTTCAAGCATTACAATAACCATAGTAAAATGTGGGGTAACCAAATTATCAACTTCATCAAAGCTATGGTTCTAACTCTTACATTTATTTGAAATTTGTCAACTTATTACTTATAGAACTATGTTAACAATTCATATAATAATTGCCCGAGTAAAATAATATTTTTCAACGTTGAATTAATAAAATCTTATTTAAAACTAATAATTGAAAAAGAAATCGAATAAATCATTATATATAAAAAAAATATTAGGTAATACTTTGCATTTAAAAATGTAAGAAAAATAAATTTTAAATAAATGCATGTGAAGTTTATTTAGATTTTAGGCCTCTAATTAAGATTTCGCTTTAGGCCTCCGATTACGTTGAGCCGCCCCTGTTCTACAGCTGCGTCAATTCCTGCAGGAAATAGTAAAGCTAATTGTAGTAATATTTTCATTCATCTATTCAACGAAAGTTAAATTGACGCACCAAATGAAAATATTAAAATACACGGGGTCTTACAATTATTTGGAAAAGTAAGAGACCAGTTCCAATTGAACAAGGTGTCCACATCTTGTGAAATGTGTTTAGAATAATGATATACACAAAGTTCAGTAGTAGCACAGAATTGCAACATCAATTATCAAAGAACACCATACACTTTTTAGACCACTCTATTATCATGCAATATAGTACATGGGATTTGGAAGTTTAAAGGACCTCTGTGCTACAGCAAAACCTGTCAAGTCACTCCACTGATCTCCAGAGTTCCCGCGAATCATGTAACCTTCATCTTCTAACTCCTTTCTTTTCTCAGATTTGTATTGGGTTGCCAGTTTACCTTTATCGGAAGGTCCCCTGTTTACATCACAAAGCTTCAGCCACAGCTTTAAGGTGAAGAAAACTTACAATTTGGTAAAATGGAGTACTCTGATTTATGGCAAGAAAGATGGTGATTTGGGAATTAAAAACATCAGGAATCTTCCTTTTTTTTATGTAGGTCATTCTTTCAAGATATACCACATGTTGTGGTTAAAAACCTCAGCCATCATAACATTAGCTTATTGATGAAGTGCCTATGGAGGTTGAATACATAAGTGGAAGCTTTATGTGTGTTTATCAAGAAAAAGTATGGTGCTGATTGCTATTGGTGTACCAGATAAGTTCAAACATCTTTTGGCGTATGAACATGAAGGGTATCAGATCACTATAGCCTTTTTTCAAGGCTGACTGGTTATAAAGTAGGCAATGTAAGGAAAATCTCATTTTGTTTGGATAACTGGGCTGGTAATGGCCCTTTGAAGGAGTTGTTTCCAGATTTCTTTACTTTGGCAGTAAACAACTATCTTTTTTGGCTGATAGCAGACTACTGGTATTCGGAGAATTAACTTTAGAAGGAATTTCAGTGACTGGGAGGTGATTAGGTTTGTTGCATTTTCCGATCTTCTAAACACTTACCAGCAACTATCCAATACTGATGATAGCTTATTATGGAAACCTAACTGCAAATAAAGGTAGAAAATTTGACAAAACCTTGGCCATGACTACAAATTTGGAGATCCAAAGCACCAAAAGGTAGCGTATTTCACATGGATAGTCAGCAAAGTAGCCCATCTCGCACAAGAGAATTTACAAAAAAGAGTTTTGCATTATATAGCAAATGTCTTCTTTGTAGGAGACAAGAAGAGACCATCTGTCATTTATTTTTCCACTGCCAAGTTACTGCTCAACTGTGGCTGCTTTTCTTAAATATTACCAGTATGCAGTGGATTATGCCAGAAACAATAACTGACTTGTTGAGATGCTGGACCAGAAAAGGAAATAGGAAGCTACTACGGTGGAACTATACCTGCTTGTATATGAGAGAAATTAGAGGTGTTTGGAAGATGGTGCCAAATCCATTCACAAGATGAAGGCTAATTGTATATTTTTGTTTTGTTTTTGGAGTAGATGAGGTTGAATGGATTTTACAGATGTTAGAATCATTACAAGATTAGTTGGGGCATGCTTTTGGGTTTTGTTTATTCTGGCAATATTCTACAGTTTGAGAAGCACACCCTTAGTGCTGGTTCATCAATAAAATTACCTTGCCTTCTCAAAGAAAAACAATTGTTTGAATACCTCAAAATAAGCCGTTCCCAATTGCTGTATCCAGCATGCACCATATTCTTTTCTGTATTGTTCCTTTGATATTCACTCCGACCAGTCAACAAGAATATAGTAAATCCTCGCTGCTGTAGCTCCTTGTACAGTTTTAAACTTGCAGGTATAGCAGGAGCGTTAGCTTCATTCACCCATTTGTCAAAGGCGATTTCATCAAAGATCTGCGATCTGCATACAGCAGCAAAATGTGATCACCCACAGAACAACACAGCAACAACAAAGAATCAAAAGAATCACAGAGAAATCACATTTGACGGCCAAGTGGATCTTCAGCTAGTGTTGTCAAAGCGAAAGCGTAGAAAAGTAATGTCTATGGAGCTTTAAGCTGAAAAGCACAATTAAAGCATGAGTTTTAATGAAGAAAGGTGCAAATCAGAAGACTAAAAAAATTATATGTCTAATACCAAAAAGAGAAATAACTATAAACAAAAAAACAACAATTACATGGACAAAGAAATTGGAAAACCTAAGTTGAGTGAAATACACTACAAAAATGTTCAGAAATCATTTTAAGAATTTTGTTTGTGCAGAGATGCAATTTTAAGTTTCAACTTAAACTTTTTGACTAGTTTCCGATAATAAATTTCTTAGAATCACTAAATATTCATTTATAAGTTTTTCTTCACAATTAGCATATAATCTAAGTATTTACTGTTTAGTACTTCCTTCTTCAAGACTTAACTCATGCGCGACAAGGTACACACTTTAAGTACCTTGTGGAATGCAATCCAAGTGAAGCGAGACACCCAAACTATGTTGCACCTAATTTCAGGGATTGAGTACATTTGAAACAATCTTTTAGCAACAGTGTCTACTAGACTTCAAATACTAAAGCATCAAAAGTATTTAGAAATAAATTCAGATTAAAATGAACTACGGATATTTACAATATTGGGTAAAATCTATGGAAGATATAAAACTATTAGAACAATTAATGGAGGAAAATTTATATATGTACCAAAGAACCGAAGATATGTTATATCTAGAATATATCATAAATAATATTAAAGAAATATTCAGATTAAAACAAATATCGGAAGAATATTACAATAAATATTATTACATATTACTATGAATTTAGCACTACTAAAAAATAATATTAAAGAGATATCAAGATTAAGACACTTAGTAAAAAGATATTATAATAAAATCTAAAAAATAAGTTACTCACCTACCACACTACCATCTACCACACTATCACTTTCATGAATTCACCAACTACCAGTTCCGCACCGCAAAATGGTTTTCTAGTTTATTAGCACACTGGAAACAGGGAGAAAACTTCTATACTATGCCATCCTAATGTTGAAACCGGTAGGTGAGGAAGCCGTTTAGGGGAGAAAAACAAAGTTGAGGCGCTGATAAGAAGGAAGTATCCGCTAAAGTACGATGCTAGTAGTTACAGGAAAACATGATAAAGATAATCTAGTTCATAATGATCTAATATGAATTTAATCAATTATGAATATGATAGGAAGGAATAATCTGTTGTTGAATTATAGAACTTCTGTGGTAGTACCATATAACTTCTTCAATTTAGTTTCGAGATTACGACAACAACAACATACCCAGTGTAAATCCCACATCAGACTGTATGAAATCTTACTTCTAAAGCATAATAGCTTAAAGGCCAAGTCTTAAAGGAAAACAAACTGATAACTGCTTCAGCAGGTAATGAATTCCTCCATCACTAAATCATTCAGTACCTGCCCAAGCCACAGAAACAGTTCCCATAGACAATTATTGAATGTATGATCAGAATGCCACAAGCAAGTAAAAATCCACAAAGTGCAATCTATTTTAAATCAGAACATTTAAGCTGGCCTCCTGTGTCAACCAAACTACACTACATAAACTAGAATCTTCTTGGGTAGCAGTATCACATGGAAGTCAAGTTCAAATGGGAACTACCTTATGAACATTGAAACCAAGGGGTTAAAATTTCAGCATAACTTTGGCTCGATATCTGGGTTTGTATAAATAGTTACGAAATTGGAATATTTACAAGAGCATTAAGTAATCCTCAACAAAGTACACAAATTGTACTATATACTTCTTGCTTAAGAAGTATACCAAGTTTTCCGGGCTAAACCAGCTGTCCCCAGATTGCTTTTAAAAGTTTACCTCGTATGGTGAACACTCATCCATCCTATGATTGATTGGTCAAAGAGGCATAATGGAGTATCCCTAAAGCTTTCCACAAAATAGAAACTAGGAGAAGTGCCAGGTACAGAAAACGAGTTGAAGTAAGATATAATGCTTGGAAACTTCAAGCATGTTACACTTTAACCAAATGCAAATTACACCTAGGCTTTCAAGCCACTTTCTCAAACCATTACAGTTTTAGGTTCAGAGTAAAAAAAAACACTAAACTAATTAAATTATATTCTTATTCTAGGATTTAGGAAAATTCAAATAGAAATAAAAACAACGGAAAGTCAAATCTCCGTGCTTCTATGAAAGAACATAATTAGGATATAAGTTCACTACTGCTGCTTTCAACAAGATGAAAATTTGCCAGGATAGCTTCAAAGGATGCAACTATAACTCTATAAGTTTGCTGATTGCATCAATGGAATGTAATTTTCACCTTGGAGCCCTATCACGCTTTCCTAAGCAAAGAAATAGTTAATAAGACAAGCTACTGCATGAAGCTACAAAATAAGACTGCTCAAACTGTTTGAATGACAATGACAGAACTGTTGCTGAGGATTTTACTCATAAAAGAAAACTGTGAATTCAAGAGTCTATAACTAGTGATTGCATAGAAACCAATAGACTGTTCCTTTTGAGTATTTTCTTGAGTATGTTGCGGGTGCTTGTTGCATCATGGCTTGATAAACAAAGGTTAGCATGACAATGGAGTGAGAGCCAAGTTTTATCACACTAGTTTGTTATGGTTAGATTCAGATACGCATGCACACAGAACTTTTACAGGATACTTGTAATTTGTAAAGTACAAGCAGATGCTCAACCAAGAGTTGCTAGATTCATCATCACCACAAAGTAAAAGGATGTTTCGTATATTTTGGTACATCTATGATCTAACGATCTACTTCAATATGACATGATGAAAACATGTAGATCAACAAGTAAATAAATTTTTCCAAGCAAATGAAGATGGGACTTGAAGGGAGAACAAGGAATTATCACTTCTTCACAAGACATGTAATCTATAAAGCAAGACCAACAAATTGGATATTCAATCTTTTGAGTAGTTAATTTTCAAATCTTAGTTCCAACGCACACAAATATTTACAAGCTCCAAAAGAATTTGATAAAACATGAGTATCTCACTGAGGGACAATTTTATGTATTTATGCAGTAGCCTATCTTAATTTCGCCTAAATTCCCCAATTATATCTAATGACATGGTCACTACAGGATTTCTTATTTGTTACTATCTAGCTGATATTGATGTGACTTAATGGCAAATGCTATTCCCCCCAATAGGCAAGTTTTTAACAAGCTAAATGAGACCAACTGCGGTAAAGCAAAGCAGAAATTACTCAGAAATAGCATCTGTTCAAAATTATTAACCAAAAGGATTTGAGGAAGAATCATTCAACACTGTCATTTTCCATTTTGTATGAATTTCAATAGAAACCTTCTTTGTATAATAAACAGTCCAGAGTAAACAAATGCATATGGAATCAAAGAGAAAATTCAGCAAATTAGAAAGAAAGTAATCATCACCCGAAGCCATGTTCCACATAGTAGGGCAAATTGGAGAGCAGCGTTTCGTCAATATCGAAGACCCAAGCGTCCATTCCATCATTTGAAACCTTAACTGTATTGGCAAACGCGAGTGACAGGTCAGCCACTGCAGCTGAATCTGAAGAATAACGATCCCCGGTAGTGTAGTCCTGAACGAAGGAAATACATCTTTCAGGGATTATAGACCATAAACCAGCGTTATTAGTCTCGACAGTGAATCGCCAGCTGTCACAGTAGAGAGCATCGTCATTGGGAATCTTACGGTGGCGGAACAGGCGATTGATGGCAAAAAGGTCCAATAATTGTGGGGAATTTCCGAGAATAGATTGAGAGAATGAAGTAGACACGAAGGTGAAAGAGATGAAGAGAACTGCAATGAAGTTTTGAGCGTACGCCATGATACCAGAACCTGTCAATGGCGTCGCTTGTGGTATCAATCAGACTTAGCTGTGACAATTAAAAAAGTGGTTCTAGCATTTCAAGGTTGTTATCTTATTCCCACCCACTACCCTTGACATATAAATGCTTGAAAATCCACAATGTATTGTCGGTTCGGTTCGATTTGTATATATTTTAAAAATCATATACTATAAATAAACTCCTACTCTATTAAACACTACATTTAAGTCATAAAGAAGAAAATTGTAGCTCTAGCAATGGAACCCGTCTCATTAGAACAACAACAAATCAAATTTAAATTCTGTATACAGACCTTATCCCTATCTTCTGAAAAATAGAGCGATTATTTTTAGAAAACGCTTATCTCAAATAATGTAAATCAAAGAATCGATTCTTTTAATTTAAGTAAAATATATCTAAAAGAAGAAAAAAGAAATAAAGAAAAGTTGTTCAAACAACATATAATGATCAAAGAAGTAGGCTGCATATACATGTTATTGGTCTTCTTTAGACATATACATAGGTACCTCATTTGGCACAAATATGGCAAAAATATACCTAATTAATAATAAGTCAAAACAAACCAATCAGAAAAGAATGAAACAACCCAATAAACGCATCATACTTTTAAATTATATGCACGGATTTTTCTAACAAAATTTTTATAGTATATATATTATAAGTTATCTCATAAATATAAGCACCTAAATATAGTAATTATATAAAAAAAAACTTGTCTAACCGGAAAAAATAAATTTACTTGGGCATTTTTGTTAAAATTGGGCAAAATGCAACACATAAAGAAGATTTTATGTAGAAAAGGTAGTTTTTGATAACAAGAAGAAAAAAAGAACTGAGTGATTTGATATCTTTGTGTCAACTTATTATATAAAGTATAAACTAAACATTATGGATAAATGATATCATAACAGAAGAAACTCAAAGGACTAAGCAAATAAATGTTTGGAATGTGAAAGATATATTTAATATTTTAAATAATATCATAGGAAAAATTGTACATTTATATAGCCTATAATAATTATTGGCATATGAAAAGACCCTTACGTACCTGTTTAATGTCACTGATTTTATTTATTTGATTTAATACTAAGGTATTAAAAGTGTATTATTATATCAATGCATTAATATTGAATAAATGATTAATGATTGGAGCTTTTCATATATATATATATTACCTTACTATTATTATTACCATTACCAATATTTAGAAGTGAGAGTTAGATTGGACGAACACTGCTATGATTAGTTGTACAAATAGTATTTAAAATTGTACTATAAAACATAGGGCCATTTTGGTTGGCTTTTTGCGTATGTGGATCTGTGTAATTGGTTATTGAACACGTGTAACAAACTGTCAAAATAATTAACTCCCTATAATGAATAGAGAAATGGAAACTGGAATGTTCCATTCTCATTTTCTTTTCTGTAATTGTCAATTTACCCATTTTTCTAAGCTTATTCTTTTCTTTCTTCATTTGGATCTATTTGTATTTCTTTATTTCTTTAATTAAATTATGTTATATTCTCTGATAAAATTTTGATGGATTTTTTCTCTTTTTAAATTGTTTTTATTTCATGAAAATGGAGCTTGGACAGTAGGAGTGCCAGGAAATATTAAGATGAAGAGATTTTTTGAGGTTGCTTATGTCCTTTTGTTGATGTATATAGAGATGGTGACTTCATTTTTTGAACTGTGAATGTATCTTAGCACAGTTTTGAGCATTGATGACCTCGCTGAATTTAACCACTATATTTGAGATCTCATTTCTCAGGTGGGAAGTCTCAAATTGGAAATAACGATGTGAGTTTGAAGATGTTGATGTTAGAATTTGTGATATATTCCTCTTCAATTGGTGTTTCACATGTTTTATCACCCTTTGCAGTAAATTTTGAGCGGTCTGTTGTAGCTTGAAGGTAATCGTCTTCGAAAATTGACATCTCAAAATAATATTTCAGTATGGGGAGGATAAAGTGTAACAACACCTTACCTCACCTCATGCAAGTAGAGAGATTGTTTCTGAAATTTTCATACTTGTCCAATTGTCTTATTATGTTGATATAATTGTATAAGAAGCCTCTTATAGAAGTAATTGAAGGAGTTGCAGCAGGGATATTAGTGTTCCAACAAAAGCAGAAGCTATTAAAAATTATTTTGTCAAAGAAAAAATTGAAGTAATTAGCATTACACGCCTAATGAAGATGTTGAAATTTAAGACCGTTGAAGAGATTCCCTTGAATGGTAGAAAAGGAAAGCAAGTTCAGTACATAGTATAATTGATCGATTATGTTTCAGGCTGCTTCTGTTAATATTGATATTGCTGATGTTGATAATCACTTGGCTGCTGTGAAAATGTTGAAAATATAAGCTCATAGGGGTATACTGAATATCATGTGTATCTGTTTTCAAGTTGTGAATTTACTATTCAGTTACTTTAATGTATAAAAAAAACTACTACTTTTGTGACTTTATTGTGTAGTATACAAAATTCATGCTATTTTGATGATTTGGCTGATTTGGGACGAGCGTCGATTATGTGATTAGATGAATTCTCAACAAGAGATCAAAATCACGATCAGAGCAATTCTTGTGGATTGACTGATAGACTAAGTTGCGCGGACTCTTCACTTTCGATGCCGCACCCGTGTCGAATTCTCCAAAAATACACTATTTTTGGCGAATCCGACACGCACCTCTTGACATTTTTGAAGAGTCCGAGCAACATAGCTGATAGAAGCACACAAAAGGTTAGAACTATATAAGGCTTGAAAACCTATTACCTCACAGTTTAATATATTGGATTGTTTCATGTTAGAGAGGTTGTTCTTAAAAGGGAACTTCAGTTACTTTGCATCAGCTCAATGCTGAAAGAAGAGGCATAAGCATCGCCTCTCGATCCAATCCATCTTATTGCCTACAAATATGAAGAGATTTAAGCTTCATGGTTATAATATGTCGCATCTTGAAAATGCAGTAATATGTTTGGTTGAAAGTTGTCATGAACTCTGATTCTCTGCTATGTCTGCCTCTGCGGATGGATGACTTACTAACAATAACACATGATGCTTATGTCAAGGACCAAATACTAATGGAGAAAGCAATTTGGAAAAGCTAGAGTGGTATGTAATTGTTTCATCTGAATCACTTCGATTTTATGGGTTTAGATGAAAACTTTGCTCCTAAATCCTGTTTTGTCTTACTTTTTTGAAACAGTGCAAATTTACCACAAAAGAAGCAACAACATACTTGTGAAAAAAACTGCTTGAGAAAATGAAAGCGAAAGTATTGCTCACATTTGCAAGATCAAGAAAAACTTTTTAGGATCTATTGTTAATATTCTTGGCATTGTTAATACTCTAATTCTCAACTAAAAATTGTGTGAAGTTTAAATTTTCGTCCAAAGCTCATGAAGGCAGATGTGATTTCTTTTGGTTAATTTTCGAGATTACAATTGTTAATGATACTTTCCCATGTAGTTATTTGACTGTCAAAAGAACATACCTAAGCATCAAGTAAATCTTTTTTGGGTACTAATGTATTATTAACTTGATGCTAATGCAATCTGCAACAATGAAAAAATTATGCTAAAATATATCCTTTGATGCTTTAGTTCTTGCTATTATTGTTCCTACCATGCCTTATTTTTAAGGATCATGATCATCAGATGTTGGCCCGTGCTGGCCAATCTAGTATATATATATATATAGTGAAGAAAAATAGTGTGTTATAAGATACTTTTTCAGCAGTTTTTTCCCTTCAAATTTATTTAAAAGGGAATTTGAATGAGCTTAAAATTCATCTATCTCTTATATTTCAATCAACTTTTTAAATCTATTCCTATATTTTAAAGATTTTTTTTTTTACTATTTTTGTATTAAAAGATGCCAAGTGATAGTATTCTACTCCCTCGAACCTCAATTCCAATTTATATGAATTAGTTTGACTTGACATGAAGTTTAAAAAGAAAAACTTTTGAAACTTTTGATCTAAAATAAATCATAGATATTTGCTAGGTTAGAAATCATTCATTAAGAATAAAATAGGTACTTTAAAATTAAATAATTACTAAATATATAAATGTGTAAATTTTTTTTAAAAATTGACTAAAAAAGAAAGTTACCATATAAAATGAGACAGAGGAAGTACTGATTTAGGACGGTCAAATCGCTCAGGACGATAATAATGCTTTATCATAGTCCAATGTTAAGTTTCCTGTTACATTGGACAATGAAATATTTCTCGATGCAATTTATAGAAAAATGAAAGTTAGTGAGATTTTAAATTGACTGTAATAGGGAGATACACAATATCTTTTCAACCACAACGTTTAGTAAATTATGCAGACTTCAATATCAAGAACAACGAAGTGATTTTAAAGATCACATCACGTTAACAATACTTGAAATCAATGTCAAAAAAGTTAAGACACCTGAAATGATTAATGATACTTTTTAAGATGCATGAACTCTTTCACAACCAATGCAGACAACAAGAATATGAAGCAGTGACATATACATACAAATTGAAAATTGAAAGGCAAGAACAAGTTTATGCACTGCATTCCATAGAAACATGGATCATCTATCTTGATATTAGCACATCTATCAATTCCTCAGGTCAAGAACTAGGCACCTCTTCTCTGGGAAACATGGATCAAACAGTCGCTCAAATCTGAAACGGGTTCCAATAGAAGCTATCAGTATCATCAAAGGAGGCGCAGCTTCCCAGTCACTGAATCTACCGCTGACTTGCTTCCTGCTCAATAGTAAAATAAGTTTTGAGCATAGCACCAAAGGGATTTGAGTACAAGTTGTGCGCAAACACCAACCAAGCTAGCATGCTATCTCACAAAATGACAGTAGTGAACCTGGAGTATCCTCAAGAATAACAGAATTCATATTTGATTTGTAGGAATGCAAAACTTAATTTTATCAAAGGCACCATGGTTTCTATTTCTTGAAATGATTTCTTAACATTCCTCAAACAAGTTGTTTCCGAATATTTCTTTTGTTAAGTGGTGGAATTTGCAGCATCTTATAATCTATTAACAGAATTTTACCTTAAAAAAACACTAGTAATGGAATTTAAACATTCCAGTTTTTTTTATGAGAAGAGCAAATGATGATTTGAGGACAGTTCTCAAGGAGATCTTACAACTGTAAACAAGAGCAATTAGGATGTGCAGAGGTTTATTTTGACTGCCATAGAACAGGCTAGTTAGAAGAGAGCATTCTTTTGATAACCAATTAGAAGCGAGCATTTATACGTAGATGAAAACCTGAAAATTTACAGACTCTTAACTGATACAAATTCAGTACCACAAAATACAGGAAAGTATATCATCAGAAAAACAACAGAGCTGCAGAAGTACGACCATATATAATATATTATTAGCAAGCTAGTTTTGTTATAAAGCAATAGAAAAAGGAAAAAAAAAACAACGAATATCAGCAAACAGATTACGAAGTATACCTGGTCCAACTGCAAGAACTGTCCTTGAGCCTGATGCGACCTGCATATACAAATTCCAAAAAACATAAGCATGTTCTGATGACTGTCAATTGCACACGAAACAAGCAAGAAGTTATCCATCAGCCTGCAGCAGTAAAATCTTAGGATCTGGTATTAAGCTTCCAAGCAAGAGAACCATTTGGTCCCCCCACACAAAAAAAAAAAGGAGAATGAAAAGGACTCTACTCAAGAAGCTACTCAATAAGAATCTCTCTAGGTTTACTACTTAACCCACATAATCACAACCTCATATTCACCTTCTGTAATGCAAAGAATGAGATAACATGACTATAATATTCTTTCTGCAACTGAGAGCTGCCAACAAGCATAGATACTGTAGTATACCCTTGTCAGTCTCTAGATGTTCTTAGTGGATCAATTAACTATGCCTAATCCCAAATTAGTTAGATCATTTCTATAAACCGCCCGTACATACATTCCAACACTAGATAATTTGTCTTTTGTTGCAATTTGCTAGTTCATTAAAACTAGAAGTTCTCTAATCAACACTTACCCCTACAAGAATATACAAGTATCAATCAGAAAAAAAAGTCTCCTAACAAACACCAGACCTAATGTAAGTGTAATACTAATAACTACTAATCCTAATAGTTGATATCACTTATACAGACCATTACTTCTATATATGTTTGTTCTTCTCTATGTACACATTGATTCCAAGAGATTGTAACAGTGAGAAAACAATAGTTTGAGAGAGAACTCAACTTGATTATTCCCTCAAGCTATTGAGGTTTAGCTAAGTTTACATTCCCTAAAAAGGACTGGAAATCACTACAAATCAATGCCTAATTATAATAGGAGCAAATCAAGCTACCTATGGTAAATACATACATGTTGTAGAATATTCAGGGGATTCTAAAACTCCCCCTCAAACTGGTGCATACAAATTATATGTACCGAGACTAGGTCATGAGGGGAGAATTGTCCAAGTCCATATAAGTAGTTCAACTTTTCCTCATCCCACCGATGCGGGACTTAATACCCTGCTTCACGCACATGACTAGACATCTGGTGATTGGACAATTTTTAATATGGGGGGCTTGACATCCATAAATCATAAATTGGGATGGACGTGACTCTGATATCATGAAAAATTAGGTCTTGGGCCTAACTCACACCCCAAAGCTAATTCAAAGGGAGGAGGATCGCCCAAACCTTATGATGAGACCACTCATCTCATTAACCACCAATGTGGGACTTTTTTCATTCTTCAACACCCACCTCACGCCCAAGGCTAGACATCTTGTGCGTAGGCAATTTTAATTTTGGGGTCCAAACATTGGGTGAGATGGGTCCCTCTAATACCAAGTGAGAAAACAAGAGTTTGAGAGAGAACTCTGCTTGATTATTTACTCAAGCTATTGGGGTTTAAATACCTAAGTTTACATGTCTAAAAAAGAAACGGAAATCAATACTTAATTATAATAGGAGTAAATCAAGCTACCTACTGTATTTACATATGTTATAGAATATTCACGGGATTCTAATAGTAAGTATTTTGAAACAGTTTCTCTTCTCTATAACTCAGTCTTATCTCTACTTTTTTTGAATAAAAGAGCTTATTCCATGAATGAAGTTGTCCCCGAGTAGTGCGGGGGTAGGTGGAAAGTGGGACATATATCATATGATGCAGTCTTCCCCTAACAATTTTGCGATGCTTTTATTTCCATGATTTAAAATTGTGAAGAAACATTACCAAGAACAACTCTACTGTTGTGCCAACGCTAGCTCTCTCCTACATGTTCTTAATACTCTTTATATATTTCACAGAAGTATCATCAGTTTTACATTATTCCTTCGGAAGGATACCTGTGTACGTCCTGCATCAGCAACTACAAAAGTTGGAAGCCCAATGTCCTCAGCTGCTTCCTTCAACTTATTCCTAATAGAACATTTTCCAAACATATAAAAAACAGTGTCAATCTTAAAAGGAGAATCATGGTCAATGATGATTCATCAGTGTTATCAAAGGTGTGCTTAAGCCCTGAAGTGAGGCTCAAAACGTGTTGAGTGCTTCACTGTTTCGCCTCGCTTAATGTGCAATTCAATGTCGTCATCAAGGTTCTAAGGCATACTTTCCTTGCCAATGAACCTCTTTTGAAGAGATGACACCAAACAATTGATATATCACTTTATGTAATTATTTTTCAATTTTTTTGTGCATGTATTTGTCATTCATGCTTATAAATTATTAGTTATATATTTGTCTTTTTTCTCCCTTTGCGCCTTTTATTATTAAAACTCATGCTTTATTTGCGCTTTGCGCTTAAAGCCCCAGTGGACCTTAGACTTTTTTTGTGTTTTTTGCTTTTGATAACACTGTGATTCATACATCGGACCTCAACTTGTTTGGGACTAAGCAGTGGTTATAATTTATAAAACAGTGCCAATCATTCTTCAAAACGTGATGACACATTCTTCACAAGTAGGCATGGATGTTGGTGGTGTCTACGGACAGAGAAACATAGAGTAGGATCACCTGCTTACATTTCTTGCTGATTCTTGCAGGTAACAACTATTTTGGGCTGTCCACATTGCTCCCATTGCCTCAAAAGATACCGATCACTGCATTAGGTAATTCAATCAAATAAATTATCAAACAATGCCACTTCATATCTTTATAGTAAAAAAGAAAAAACAAGAAATTGGCAATCTGCAAAAGAAATGGGGTCCTCAGGTTGTTACAGGCCAAATGCTTTCTTGGATACTTGATGGGAACCATACAACTCTTTTTTTTTTATGGGTTGAGAATAATACAGCTCTAAAGGAGAGAATTTTTCCAGTAAAAGATTTCCGTATTTTCATTTATTGACATGCATAAAATTTAAGCACTCAGGAGTAGAAATGCG
This sequence comes from Solanum verrucosum, assembly GCF_900185275.1. NCBI lineage: Eukaryota > Viridiplantae > Streptophyta > Magnoliopsida > Solanales > Solanaceae > Solanum > Solanum verrucosum. Next base: position 2,892,663 of record NW_026020378.1, read on the forward strand.
TAATTTGGATCAGTTATTGTAGGGGCTTGCGGAGGGCCAGGACATAGTTTAGTTTTTTCATCTAACAAAAGAACGCTCCTCGGGAGTGGGATCTCAAGACAATAAAGTTCCAAGTTTAATAACAAACACACTGAAATGGAATTTTGTAGCTGCACGTCACCAGCAAGGAGCTTAAGAGCCAATGCGGTTGGTGTAACTGTAAAACTACTTAGTTCTGCCCGTCCTTTCTATGGAAAATGACACTCAGGGTTAATGTCTTTGATTGTTCTCAGCAGTAGAGCATAATCCTTGTAGAGATACCTTTGCATAAGGTCTGCATACATGCCAGTAGCAGCATCTGCGTCGTTTAATTAAGTCGTTAAATTGACACAGACCACGAAAACATCATGAGAAACTTGAATAATATGGAACAATTGAAACATCAAAATGCTAGAGGTTCCTTACGAGCACACTGAGATGCAACTTTTCCTTGTGCCATTTTCAGGTCTTGTCTGACAACTAATACCTGTTATTAAATATCTCAAGGTCATAAAATAGCATTTGTACAAATCTATTCAACATAGAGACAGCCAAACATATACTTAGACCCAACAAATATCACTACATATGTTTCGATGATGAGAAGAAGGATCCAACATCAATTTCTTTTTCCTTATATGATTCTTTGTGTTTGTGAATACAGAGGGGGACTGAGTGTGTTCGTAGAATGAGTGGGGATGGGGGGATTGAGTACCAAATTTTTCAACATGCAATAAAACAACAACAATATATTTTATAAAACAATAAAATATATGATGAGGTCAATACAGTATCTTTTTTTGTAAGAAAAAAGAAGAATATAGTAAACACACAGTGTCTCGCACATACACAAATTAAAAGGGAAAAAAGCTGGATTCTAGTGTTTTCAAGATAAGGAAACACGATATAGAGTAATAAATAAGGTTCCTCTTTTTGTCTAGGAAAACGAAATTACATGAATGGAAATTGCCTTTGTGCCACCTCCCATTCTCATTAGTTACCGCCAAAATCATATGTCAAAAGAAGGGGAATTGTCCACATACCAGATGTGCAGTCCTAAGATGAGGAAAAATTAGACTCTTTATATAGACTTGGACAATCCTTCCCTCATAAGCTAACTTTTGGGGTTGAGTTAGGCTCATGATCCATTTCTTTTTGTGTTGAAGTTACCTTCTCTTTTTTTCTTAAGTAAAGTTTAATTTACTTTCTGGGCAAAGTATTTGGTGAAGATGCCAATTTTCAATCCTTCAAAAATGTACATGCTCCTAATTAATTTTCAAGAAGCCTAGCAACAACGTTGAAGTATCTCTAGTGCTAGGTATCAAAAAGTGAAGATTTTCCCACCTTGGCAACAGCAATATAGTTACAAATTTTCATAGGGGTATCTGATAGTTAACATATTTCCAAAGCCTGATAATTCATTGTTGTTGAAAGAGTACACATGAAAAGATTTTTCCTGAATATTTAACTCCATCTGTGTGAGCTCGCTCATGCAGGTCCCAAGCCTCAATAAAGTAAGAGAGTTGTCGAGGGTCAATTGGAAATCACCTCTCGACTCCATAAAGGTAGGGGTAAGGCTGCATACATCTTACCCTCCCAAAACCCCACCTGTGTGATTACACTGGGTTTGTTGTTGTTAGTATCACCCAACAATTCTTACCTATCCAGTTTGCTTTTGCATTATGAAGGCCAAAGCAAGAGTTACCAGAATATGCTAAAAAAGTTACAAACTTTAGAGCTAAATGCTCTTCTTTTTTTTTTCCTTTATGGGAGTGAAATAATATTTATCCTTTCATCTGCCTATTTTATTATCATAACATATTTATTAGGGAATTCACTTTGCAGTCCCTTGTTCAGTTGTATGTCCTTTCAGTAAAAGTATTACTACAAACCCCAAATAGTAATAAAAAATGCACAGATAGAAGTGAAAAATCTGAGTTGAGTTTTCAAGACACTCAACTTATAGTTATTATCTCAAAAACTCATCTTTTCTTCTTGATTCAAATTTTCTTCAACAAAAAAAAGGTGACTTTTTGAATTACTCACTCTGTCTCAATTTAAATGTCTTAATATGTCCCAAAAAAAGTGTCCCTGTCCATATTTAGTAGTTTCTCAATTCCAATATTCTACACGACACGGAGGGACGGAGGTAAAACTATTACTATTAATTGACTGACCATACGAGAAATCAACTCTGAGAACTACACTCTACCTGAACTGAACAAATAAAGTGTAACAAAATTAAACAAATCAAAATAATACTAATTCCAACAATTAGGGATAAAATCGAAAAGAAGAAGGAATTAAACAAACCATTTTGAGCTCTTCATCAGCCTTAGCTGGGGATAAAATCTTTTCAGGTTGATTTCTGTTCAACAAATTACTTGTCTTCTTCAAAGTATTACTTTTGGAGGGTTTTGACAAATCCAACAACAACCCAATAATGAAACCAATTACTATCCCTGGAATAAAATTCTCTGGCTTGAAACTTGCACCTAACCATTCTTTTTCCTCATTCTGCTGCCATTAATTAGTTTTTTTTTCTCAGCGTTAAATTACAGAAACAAGTAAAGTTACATTGAAATTAATATTAATACCCAAAATAGAAAAATGAGTTTTGTACCTTCTTGGTAGAATTGGAAGTGCTATCGAAGATACCCATTGAGCTTTGGTTGTTTGAGAGAAAAAAAAGAAGAAGATGAGTAGTGCTGGGGCTGAGAAATTTACTGGAACACAAAAGTATGACCATGTCATTTTTATCTATTTCTTTTTAAAAGATAAAATAAAAAGTAAAAATAAAGATACTAGTAGTTAACTAATTAAATTAATAAAAAATATAAGAAAACTAATAAATAAATCACAACAATTAATAGTTAAGAATAATTGAGGAGTGTTTCATTGAAGGATTAAATGAGTATTTCATGATACCAAGTTAATACAGAGATATACAAAACCTATGTGATAAAACAATTCATTTAATTGGAAAAAATTAAATAAATCAACTTCAATTATTGTTCCTCCACCCATAAATTCAAAACGAACTGCCTTTTGTTTTCTCTGTTATTTTTTATTTGTATTATTCTTCTAAAGAGCTTGTGTGCCACGGAGGCATAAATTCAATCGTTAAAGAGAAAAAAAACCAACCAACAAGTTATTTTAAATGGTAAAACATGTAATTTTATTTAATTGCTTCATTAGCATCCAAAAGATCAGAAAAAGTGTCAATATCAAATATTCTTTAAGTTTTTATTAGCCCATTAATCTAGCGTCTTTCTGAAAAAACTTTATAAGGACCTCCGTTATGAGTTGAGAAGCATTATGTATAGTCCCACTACTTTTTTTTTCAGGCATATTTTCACATTCACAAGCCATCTTTTAGGAATTACGTGTCTCTCTTGATTTTTCGTGTGTATTAGCCCATGGATCTGGCTCCTCGGAGAACCCAAAAAGGTATTTAAAAAAACTTTATGAGGACCTCCGTAATGAGTTGTGAAAGCGTTACGTACAGTCCCACCGTTTTTTCAAACATATTTTCGCATTTACAAGCAACTTTTTGGAATTGCGCGACTTTCTTGATTTTTCGTGTGTATTAGCCATGGATCTGGCGCCTTAGAGCACCCAAAATTTTGTTCTGAAAAAGCTTTATAAGGACCTCTGTAATGAGTTGGGGAAGTGTTACGTACAATCCCACTATTATTTGGCAAATTTTCGCATTTACAAGCCACCTTTAGGAATACCACATCTTTCTTGTTTTTTCGTGTTTTGCCATGGTTCTGGCGCCTCAGAGCACCCAATTTTTTTTTCCTGAGAAATCTTTCTGAGGACCTCTGTAATGAGTTGGGGAAGTGTTACGTACAATTCCACCATTATTTTCAGGAATTTTTTCGCATTTACAAGCCACTCTTAGGAATTACGCGACTTTATTGGTTTTTCATGTGTATAAGCCCATGGATTTGGCGCCTCAGAGCACCCAATTTTTTTTCTGAATAAAACTTTAAGAGGACATTCGTAATGAGTTGGGAAGCAATACGTACAAACCCACTATTTTTCGCATACTTTTGCATTTACTAACCAACTTTTAGGAATTATGAAACTATTTTTTGTTTTTCATGGATATTAGCCCATGGATCTGGGACCTCGGAGCACCCAATTTTTTTTCTTGAAATAACTTTATGAGGACTCTGTAATGAGTTAGGAAAGCGTTACGTACGGTCCTATCATGCATATTTTCGCATTTATAAGCCATATTTTAGGAATTACCTGACTTTCTTGGTTTTTCGTCTCTATTAGCCCACAGATTTAGTGCCTCGGAGCACTGACTTGTTCGATTAGGAGTTCGTCTTATGAGCATATCAGATGGTGGTGTAACAGTTCAGAATGGGTCAAAATCTTTATTGGTAGTGGATGTTAAGGAGACGCAAGAGAGTGATCCGATATTGCTCCAACTAAAGGGTGTAGTCCATCAGCAGAGAGTTGAGGTTTTCTCCCAAGGGGGAGATGGTGTGCTTCGCTATTAGGGTCAATTATGTGTTCCTAAGGCGGGTGAGTTAAGATAATAGATTCTCGTAGAATCCCATAATTCCATATATTCTATTCATCCATGCGACACTAAGATGTACCGTGATCTGCGGGAAGTCTTTTGATGGAATGGTATGAAAAGGGACAGCGGATTTTGTGGCTAAGTGCCCCAATTGTCAGCAAGTCAAGGTAAAACATCAGAAACCAGGAGGTATGACCCAAGAGATCAACATTCCTACTTGGAAGTGGGAAGTGATCAACATGGACTTCATCACAGGTTTACCTCGTACTCGCAGACAACATGACTCAATTTGGGTGATTGTTGATATAGTTACTAAGTTTGCATGCTTTTGGCGGTTAAGACTGCAGATTCGGCGGAGGACTACACCAAGATTTACATTAATGAGATAGTTAGGTTGAATGGAGTTCCTTTGTCTATCATCTCAGATAGAGGTCCTTAATTTACCTCTCATTTCTGGAAGTCATTTTAGAAAGGTCTTGGTACTCAGGTTAATCTTAGCACAATATTTCATCCGCAGACGGATGGGCAGACAAAGCGTACCATTCAGACCTTAGAGGACATGTTGAGAGCTTGTGTGATTGATTTCAAGGGTAGTTGGGATGATCATCTTCCTCTTATAGAGTTCGCCTACAATAATAGTTACCATTCCAGCATTCAAATGGCCCCTTATGTGGCATTGTATAGGAGTAGAGGTAGATCTCCAGTTGGCTGGTTTGAAGTAGGTGAAGTAACCTTGATAGGGCCAGAATTAGTTCATGATGCTATGGAGAAAGTGCAACTCGTTAGAGATAGACTTAAGATAGCCCAGAGTCGCCAGAAATCCTATGCAGATGTAAGGAGAAGGGAACTAGAGTTCCAAGTTGATGATTAGGTTTTCCTGAAAGTGTCGCCTATGAAAGGGGTGATGAGATTTGGCAAGAAAGGAAAGCTTAGTCCTAGATATGTAGGCCCTTACAAGATCTTGAAAAGGGTTGGTAAAGTGGCTTATGAGTTAGAGTTGCCAACAAAACTAGCAGCAGTGCATCCGGTCTTTCACATTTCGCTGTTGAAGAAGTGTGTAGGTGACCCAACATCTATTGTTCCTTTAGAAAGTGTGGTTGTGAAGGATATTCTCACTTATGAAGAGGTACCATTTGAAATCCTTGATCGTTAGGTTCGAAGGTTGAGAAACAAAGAAGTCGCTTCAGTCAAGGTTTTTTGGAGGAGTCAGTTCGTAAAGGGAGCTACTTGGGAAGCAGAAGCAGCCATGAAGGCCAAGTATCCTCACCTCTTTCCTTATGATTCCATTCCAGCTTGAGGTAATAGTTCCTCTTCAATTTTTCAGTCATTTATGCGCAGTTTTAGTCTTAGTATTATGTTTCTTCAGTTTGTACTTGCATTTTCAGCGTATTTGCATGTTCTTGGAACTTAGTTCAGTAAGAAATCAGTTTCCAGTGTTTAGTGGTAGAGTTGCAACTCTTTCCCTCCATCTCCAACTAGTTTAGTCTTTATTCGAGGACGAATGTTCCCAAGGGGGAGATAATGTAACACCCTGTATACTAAAACAGACCAGATTACAGATTTCTGGTGTTGCAGGTTTCACCCACGGGTACCATCCACGAATCGTAGGAGAACCCACGGTCCGTCCTGCAGGTGCGTGGTTCGCACTTGCGACCCTCCTCCCAAAAGCCTCAAGAAAATTGGCTAAGGGTCAGGCTACGCCAGGACCTACGGATCGTAGGTCAGACCACGGTCCGTGGTCCAGGGCCGTAGGTCGGATCCTCAAAATCCAGCCCTCAGTCACGATTGACGGTTGACCAGCACGGATCGCTAGTCGATCGACGGTCCGTCGGTGACCCCGACAACAATTAAGTCAGGGGTCTTTTGGTCTTTTCCTTATGCGTTGGACCCCTAATCTACGTCGTTTAGACCATATACTATGTGGTTTTGGTTAGTATTAGCCTAGAAACATAACTAGAACTTACATAAGTCAAATCATTAATCAAACCTTAGAAAATTAGAGCGTAAGAGGATAAAAGAGGTCAAGAACCCTAGTTCAAGAACACAACAAGGTTCCATCAGTTCCAGCCTTGAAATTGAAAGATTTCTCTGTGGAATTCGTCACCAGGTATGTGGGATTTCATTGGTGGATCCCTTTCACCCATTAGGTCCCAGATTTCAGTCAGATTCTTGATTCCCTTATTATCAACTAGACCTAGGGTTTCTAGAATTATAGCAGATTGTTGTGAATTAGTTATTGAATGTTCCAAATCAGTTTATCATGGCTTTTAGCATGTTTTAATATAGTTTCCTTCATAAATTCAGAACCCTAGCTATGTAGTTCTTTAGTTCATGAATTAAACTTGCTAGGTCAGTTATTTCAGATAATTCAGATATTTTCAGACATGCATGCCTCAGTTTCGAATGTGTCATTATCAATATATTAATGTTGTATTCTCAGATTTTGCATGTTAGTATTTTGAGCTATCTAGTACTAAAATTTTTCAATTATAAAGTGATAATTACGTAATCAATTGGGAGAAGCTTAATACCGAGTGGAATAGGGTTCATCCTACCCGAATAGTCCGAGAACTACGTGTCCCCGTAGGTTTATAAGTCCCCTCTGTGGGCACATCATTTTAGTGATCACTCCAGCATGCCTCTATACCTTTGGCCGAGTATATTAGGTCCTCTCGATGAGGCGTATACATCAGACTCCACATTTAGCTCATGTGGTTTTATGTCGGTTATTAGTAGCTCCCTTACAGTTCAGTCAGACTCTATTGCATTGACCATGTTATCAGTATAGTTCAATATTCAGTCTCAATATGTTATAAACTTGGTCATTGCATTTAGTATTTCATATTCAGTATTCCAGTTGTATCATGCTTACGTTATGTCATTGTTCAGATATATGCTTTGATTCAGTTATGTTATTGTTCAGTTTTACTCTATCCCTCATGCTCAGTACCTTTCAAGTACTGACGCATACTCTGCGCTACATCTTCTCGTGATGTAGATTCAGGTCCTCAACAGTCAGATCACACATAGATCGGTTCACGATCTTCAGTTCAGCAGTATCAGTGTTGAGTCCTCATTCTTCGAGGACTAGTGACATATTTATCTTTCTTGCTTTTAACTTTAGTTTCAGTTTTGCTAGATTTAGATGGGGCATGTCCCAGCATTTCTAGTCAGTAGAGGCTTTATTTCAGACATAGTTAGCTTCAGCTTTAGTCGTAGTGTTTGACTTTTCACCTGTATTAAAACTCTCATTTTTTCTTATATTTAGACAATACATTGGTATTCCCTATCATTTTAGATTTTCATATGATTTAACTTTCGCATAGTTTTATTGCTCAGTTTATCTTTAGTATGCTTATGCTTATGCCAGCAGGGTTAACTTGGGGTCACTCGTGATCTTAGGTCTCATGTCCGTGTCCAGGGGGTAGCCTCTGGGTGTGACACTAAGAGTAGTAAAGCTTGATCGGGATAGGGCCCCAGCCTACCTTAACCTATGTACAACAAATTCTAATGAACCACCAAACTCTGGAAGCTATGAAAGTAATGAAACTCAGTGTATTACTGTGGAGGTCTATCAAGTCGTTTGTCGAGACCTACAGACATAAATGCAGCGCTCCAGACAATGGGCATCAATATGAAATAATGTACTGTGTATGAAAGGCAATAGACTAAATGAGCAAGTATTATAATATACTGAAAGTAATCAAGTAAGGAAATCAAGACTAACATAAGCATATTGACATGCTGCTCATGAATCCAAACATACAAAAATAATTAAAAAAAAAAAACAACCTAACCAAGCCCTCATAAGCTCGGCCAGGGGCGTATCTACATGGAGGTTAGGGGGGTTACCCGACCCCCCTCGTCGAAAAATTACACGGTATATATAAGGTCAAATTCAGTTTTTATGTGTGTATATATTAAAATGAACCCCCTAAACACATGTAAAGAGGCTAGCTCAGTGGTAAAGGGGGTTTAAGAATTCACTTCGACGTCATGGGTTCGATTCTGCGCAACAACACTTTCCTAAAATTTTTCTTGTTTTCTTGATTTGGAAAATCAAATAGCAAGGCTGAGATGGGCTCAACATTTTTGGGCTGGAGCTTTATTGGTTTTTTTTTTTTTTTTCATTTTTAATGTTATTTCTCCTTTTCAATATTCATTTTTTCGAATTTCTAAGGCACATTATTTTCATTTTTGTATTTTATTATTTTTGTCTCCATTGCTTATTTTATTTTTACGTAACTCTCTTTTTATATACTAATTCAAAGGAACTTTTTAAAAAAAACCGTCAATTATTCTTAAACTTGAAATTGAGATAGAGAAAGAAAACTTTAAAGATAAGTTAAACTTAATTGAACGAATAAATTTGAAAGACATGATTATTCATCATATTTCTTTCTCATTTTTTCAGTTCTATTCTAGAGAGACGTAAACTACATTGATATGATTTATTCATTTTTTTTACTGATGGAAAACCTTATAAATTGAATAAATGAACAAAAAATTGGCGATGCCATTTATTTATCCTTTTAATATGCATTATAATATTAGTAACTCAATCCCCACACATTTTAAAGAGTATTAAACAATTTTTAAAGTAACATATGATTGAATGAACACTAATTTAATTTATTTTTAAAATTCAAAATAAAGTAAAATAATAAAAAATTAAAGAAAAAAATCATTTTAAAAATAATAATCAATGAAGCATAGTAAAAGTAGGAATAAACGCTAAATGCGGCATGACAAGGCAAGTTATATTTAATGGATTAAGGATAATTTTTTTCTTTCCCGATCCGTTTTGCTCCATTTTCTTATTTACTTCTTATAAGTTGAACCCCCTCCACGAAAATCCTGGCTCTGCCACTGAGCTCGGCAGGTACAAACAACAAACAAGACCACCTACATATGATCTCCTAAGTCCAGAAGGTTCCAATTCAATCTATATATGTCCCCTAGCCCCGTAAATAGTCACATAGCCCTCTTAGGCATCAATATAGCACAATAGGCAAAGATTATATAGCCCTATCAAGCAATAACATAGCCTCATAGTCAAAGATAACATAATCCTCTTAAGCAACAACATAGCTCCACAGACAAACATCACATAACCCTCTTAGGCAACAACATAGCCCCATAGGCAAAGATCATATAACCCCTCCTAGGCAACAATATTGCCCCGCAGGGAAAAGTCACATAACCATCTTAGGCAACAACATGCCCTATAGGCAAATATCATATAGCCCATCCTAGGCAACAACATTGCCCCGCATGCAAAGATCACATTCCTGCAACTAACCACAATAGCCCCAAGGGAAATAAAAAACAATTCAACAGGCTAAACCACTTGATCAGCCAACCACCCACAATTATAGTGACGAGTACATCAACGACAATAACCTTGTTATATTGCTACTAAGCTTTAATGAAACATGCCGAAAGAAGGGAACAACCTTAACATACCTTTCAATTGGAGCCTCAAATGTGTCTGTATGGAACTTACCCAACCTATCATAACACAACAATTGCTAGAATCAACAATGCTATGGGAACGACCCTAGATGTAACAAGGCACATAGAACCCCGAAAGGCTCCATGTAAGCCACTTAGCATTTCATAACATAAAAATAGAACAATAAAAAGTAAAACACATTTCAAGTCTTAAATTTTTTTTCATAAAATAAAGCCGAAGTCTAGACTTGTCTCAATATAACCATCTATTACAATACTTGAATGAAATAAGGCCTAACCCATACAACGTGTCCAAAGAAACGAGATACATTAAAGGAACTACAACATAAGAAAAATCCATCCTCGAACCATGAGGACTCACCAACAAGCTATGAAGATACACAAGTCCAAGCTTTAGCCACTAGAATGATCACCTCGAGAATCGAACCCTACACTTAGGGGAAAATGTAGGAAAAGTAGGCATTAGTACAAAAATGCACGAAGTATTATAGCCATGCATAAAAACCTTTAAAACATGCTAAAAGGGACATTTATTTATAAATCATGCTATATGCCAAGTCTAAACATCATCATAGAGATAGTTGGAAAACATAAGTCATAATACAAAGCTCATCGCAACACAAGAGGAACAATTCATGAATAACCTCAAAGCATACTTGTGCAAGGCATGAATAAGACCCCATAAATATCAACCATTCTAAGTAAACCACTTTAGGCCATCATTCATGTCCGTCATCTTTTAAAACCCTTGAACATTGTGAGGTACTTCTCAAACACATCTTAGTTCTTCATTTTATTGAACTCTTCGAGATACTTCTTCAAGCATGTCTTATTTCATTATTAATCTTGTTCTAGTTGGGATATAGCCTTAACCGACATGAGACCATGTGAGCTATCACATGAGCCCCTCCAATGTTACCCACACCGAAAAGGATTGGTCTACTTGCCTAAGGTAGAATTGGTTTGTTAACGTAGATGGATCCACTAACTAAACATCCTACGGGGCACATAGTTATGGGATACATAGATTGCTACTAGAAACCCAGACTTTTCTAGGTGAAGACTTCCATCTCATGAGACATACTTTAGGAAACCCGGACTCTACTAGGTGAGAGTTCCCATTTTGGAGCCCGGACTCAACTATGTGTGAGCCTCCATCTCATTTCAATAACCACTCGGTGCTAGGCATAAATCCTACAACATAGTTATTAAGTCTTTACTTAACTCATGTCTTATGGAGAGATAGATTTGACAATCAATCCAAGTTAATTCATTAGATTATCTCTCTGGACTATGCGTGAGCAACTATCACCATCCATGATCACTTTTACCCTTAGATTCAATTAGGTGAGAAAACCCTTTCAACCTTAGAACCTTCATTATGTGAGAAAACCTATCACACTAAGTTCATTATGATTTTATGAGAATAAACTTTCAATCAGTCCACAATAATAACCTAATCATTAACACTTCACTCTCAAATTGTTTCTCAAAGCATTACAATAAACTTCATAAAACAAGCATAATTTCATTGTTTACCTCCTTGAGGTTCACAACTCACATTTTAATCAACACATATAAAATCTAAGAATTAGACATGGATATCAACATAATTCAAGTAACACAATCACTACATGCATAATCTCATAACATTCTTCTTTCATCAACAAACCCACATCATAAGATCATAATTGGGAAATATGAGGGTTTCATGGGTTCTTGGGGATTCCAACATAAAAACCATAAGTAATGATCAATTCATACATAATATAAAGTAACTCAAGCATTAGAATCGTTTTTGAAAGAAACCCGTGACTTTGGAATCAAACTCTAGCTTTTGGGATTTCTATATTTGAAATTGTGATTTAGAAGGGGCATCCTGGATGAATTCTATCCATGGATGAAGAGCTACCATAACTTATCAATGAATCTCAATGAATTCGATGTGAAGAATCTTGTTCCTTGAACCCTAGATCCAACTTCCTTCTTCTTCTACTGTTGAGTTTTCTAGAGAGATTTTTTTTTTTGGAGAGGATGAACTTTGGGGAATTATTTGGGTGTTTGGAAAATATGACTTAATTTGGGTGAGTTTTGACTTAAAATGACTTATATAGGTGTATAAAATTTAGGCAAAATGACCTCACTTAATACTCATTTAAAAAGGAATACCCAAAAAACCCCCACTTTAAGTGGGGTGCCCAGGCCTTACGATCAACCTAACGAGCCGTCAAGGGCACCACAGCCCTTGAAGGTGACCGTGGTCCCTTGAGAGTAGCTTGGCTACCTCAACATGACCCCCATAAAGTGAAGGCAACCCCACGAGCCTTCCCGCGGGCCGTGGTCTTCACCACGTGCCGTGAAGTGGCTCGTGAAGGGAGCCATCATGGGGCTCACTGCATCACCACCATGGGTGGAACCACGAGCCGTGGTGGCCACCATGAGCCATGAAGGCTCTCGTGGTCATGGACAGGGCCTTGGCAGCTTGGGGCAGCCTTGGCCCTTGCCCCTTTGCCTTGGCTCATGCCTTCTAGTCTTGACTTGTAGCCCTCAAACTTAGACCCTGTTGGCCTACTAAACTATAGGGTGTTACAGATATGTCACAAAATTGATGGGGCGGACTATATCAAAATAAAGAGCTCACAATGTTGAGCAACTTCCGTGAAACTTCCGAGTTGAAACAATCAATATCCATGGAGAATTTAGAGATTTTCCTTCTGGTTTTATATAGGAATTTTGGTTGATTTTTCAGATTTAAAACGAAGCTAGATTAGCTTTTATAAAGTTAAACCAACATAGTGGCTAGGGACATCTTGACGTGCCTTCATGTGCAGTCTTACAAAAATGTGAATATCTCTCATGAGCCTTCTAACATTTATAGATTAGGATAAAAGCTCCGTAAAATTGGACCCAAATTTTAGAGAAATCTTTAAAACGAAACTTGCGGTAACTTACGTCAACATTTATTGTTCAACTTATTTGACTTCCAGAGTTGAGATACGTCCCTCAAACAATTAAATTATGTCATACCAAATCATTCTTAACTTATTAATCACTCTTAGTATTTCCACAAAGGTACGAGTTAATTTAGATATTTCGAAAAGGGCAGTGTGTTACAGTTATGTACAGTCCTACCGTTTTTCAGTCATATTTTTGCAATTACAAATTATTTGTTAGAAATTACGCTACTTTCTTATTTTTTTTGTGTATTAGTCTGTGGATCTGGTGCATCGGAGTGTGACGACTCGAGCCTACACCCTGGACGTGGCCGACACTCAAGAACCATTGCTGGCCCCCAAGCGAACTCTCATCCTGACTAACTACTAGCGGAAAACTAACTCAAGTATACATAAGCGTCAAATTGAAAGAAACGTTTAAAAATGGCTTACTAATTCTTTGTTGAATATACTGAGTATGAATTATAAGTTTTAATAAAACATCTGAAACTGAAAGAATCTACAACACATCTATCTATGAAGCCTCTACTATATATAGACCAGTGTCGGGAAAATACCCATGACTCCTCAAAAGAACTACTACTACTACTAACAACTCATAAAACTGAAGTACTTTGAAAGCAAGGAGGTCTCACCCATAAGAAGACGAGCAGATGAAGTGATCTCAACAAACTCTTGTTGAGGATCCTAAGAACCTTTATCTGCATCATCAAAAGATGCAGGTCGAATGACATCAGTATATTGAATGTACAAATATGTAATATAGCTGAATAAGAAATAATTGAAAGAAAGGACTGCAATAGATAGCAATGTACTCAAGCTGAATGTAAAGAAATAATTGAATTAAATCATTTAAAGTTTTACAAAATATTTTCTCATCTCTGAACTCAACATAATAAGCGATATATAAAAATACACTTTAACTCTATTAGGAGATTCTCTAACCAACAACCATCACTATGAGCTTTATGATGATACACCGTCTCGCTCACGCTGCCAGAACTTTCCTATACCTTGACGGGGTATATGACATCCTCAACTAAGTGGATTCACTAAGCTATGCTTAAAAGCAATAAGGAATCATCTTAAAAGTATGAGTCTTTGCCCATGTTGGCATACATGGTTTATGGGGACTGTGAGTTGTTTGAACTCTCCCCCATATCGGTGCTCAATACTACTCCCAAAAATATATAATTCATGCTCATATGGTTAAAACACAATTCATTCTCAATTTGTGGTAATTACTCAAAAGATCCTCTTAAAAGAGGTAATACTCTTTAACTCCTTTGAACTTGTAAACTCATGTAGAAATCGGTGTTTCTCTCTTTTAAATATGAAAGTATTACATATTTGGGAATACTTAGTTACCTTATACTCATTTTGAAACATGAAACTCAACTTTCTTCATTCTCATACTTATATACTCAAGACTTAGTTCAAATCTTTAGTTAATTTTAGTTCAAATCTTTCGTTAATTCCAAAAGGATTCTCAAACTTGATTGAAAAGGACCTCTTGAACTTTTCTCTTAACTTTACTTTAATTTGAAATGTAAATTAAGAGATGTGATTAGGATATTCATGATCTATCAAGAAGATTTTAAGAGTAAATATCTACATAGGTACGATTCGAGGGAATACACACGAAAAGAAGAACAGAAGGGTAAGAGACCTGGCAACCCTGGCACACTGAGTGGCGCCCGCACCAAAACCACTAGCAGTGGTTGGGGCGCACTGCGTGGCACGAAGCACCATGCCCCAAACTACTGACCAGTAGTTTGGGCGCTATGGCTGGCGCTGCGCCCCATGCACCTACCCAAAAACCGATAAATTTTATTGCTCAAATTCAAGTTCTAACTCATCTAAAATGGAATGATTTCCTCCCAACTCCCGTTAATTCAAAATCCCAACACAATTTCGATGAAATCCACACAAAATCCACCAAAATACAACACTCATTTGCAATACCCTCACCTCAAGAACTCAAAAACCTCCATTGTTAATGAATGGAGGAATTAAAACTCCAAAGCTTCTCAAGAATCTCTATATAAACAATCTCATGAACGAATTCGTGAATGAAATTACATGATTGGCGTGAGGTTGAACACACCCAACACTATGAGAAGCTTACATACGAAAGAACGCTTGAAACCCTTCTCTTTTCTTCTCTTAAACTTGCTCTCAAATCCCTAAACGTTTTCGAAAAGAATGTCTAAAATATCTTACAGTCTGATTAGACCCTTAAATTAGGTGTGAAAAACGTTTAAGGCTTAAAGGGGTGAGGAAAATACCAAAACACCCCTTCCCTTAAATGGATGAAAAGTCTTAGTTAGAGAAGCTTCACTCAAACAATCATAACTTTTTACTTGGAGCTTGCAATTTAGCAAACTTGGCGGTGTGGCAAAGAGGACTCAAAAACCTTCGGTTTGATAACTCACAGGCCAGCTAACACTTTTCTTGCTAAAAGATATGGTTGTTTGAAGTTGACCCAAAACTAAAAACTGATCGGAGTCTGAGGTGTTACATTATGTCTCATGAGGCATAAATGTAATTGTTAAAGAGAAAAAAATCATTGACTAGTCAATTCTAATGACAAAACATGCAATTTTATATAAGTGGTTCATTAGTATCAGGAAGAAGAAAAATAGTGTCAATATCCAAATATTTATATGTGAAAATATTTATAGGTATTTTTAACCAATCAATTCCCAAAAAGGTTGCAACATCATATAAAAGAGAAAGCACCTCATTTGTTTTCAGAATAAATAAAAGACTATGAGCGGCCACAAGTTCTCAGTTGTCACGGGGATTATTCATATATTTCCTCGTGTTTTCAACAAAATCTTTTGGCATGATTGCATAAAGCGCTACTACAATTTTGGCGAGGCAAAATCGATAAAAAAATTTGTATCCATTAGTATCATTTAAATAATCATTGCCTATTTTATTTAAATAATTGGTTCATATATCATTAAAATAAATGTTGCATATTTCATTGTACTTTTGGAGGGTAAGAATTTTTGTTTATCTAATCAAATTGAAAAAAACACATCTGCTAATATTAGAGGAGTAATTTGTGTTTGACCAAGGTTCTAAAAGTGTTGATGGAAGAGGTTATCTCTATGAGCTACTGAAAAACAAAATTATCAAAATAAAAAGAAACAAAACATGACTGATAATAGAATATTTAGAATTTGAAAAGATAGGAAAGTTGACATGTCGTAATGTTGGCGCCTCCAGAAAAATGGCTACGGAAGTGATATGAACTCCTTATAGACAAGCTCATACCACAAAAGAAAAAAAAAACTGATATTGGAGAAGATTTGTGAGTGACTACTAATAGCATCAGGGGTGTGTGTTTGATATTCGGGTAATGAAGTTGTCTTAAATCTCACATACTGAGGTTGTCTTAAATCATGTGTATTAAAGAAGATAAGCAAAATTGAATTAAAAATTTGGTGAAAGAAGTGGGTTAGATTTCTAAATCTCACACAATGACATAAAGAAACTAATTTATTGTTATGTTTATATCATTACGTGAGACTTAAAAAATCTCACCCACTTCTTTCACCATCTTTTTAACTCCTATTTTGGTTATCTTCTTCAATACACAAGATTTAAGACAATCTCATTACCCAATATTTAAGACAACCACATTACCTCAATATCAAACTCACATTTGATACTAATATTAGTATCACTCACAGTTCTGCTAGAATATCAATACTAGTTGTTCTTTCGACGAACGAGCTTGGTTATAAGAAATTCAAATCACTCTCTTAATCATTTTCTCTGAGGCACCACATTGCGGTTGTTCACCTTCCCTATCTTCTCAAGGTTAGAAAATCGTATTATCTATGTTGTTTCATTCCGTTTAGATTATTTCTCGATTTTTGTTTTGACAATTTTATTTTTCAAAAGTTGAAAAGTTAGTCTCTCCCCGGTAATACTTTTGGAAACTTGGCCAATCACAACTTACTCCTCTAATAGTGGTAAATATGTTTTTTACAAGTTAGACAAATTAAAATTGTTACTCTCCAAAAGTACAATAACATAAGCAATGTAAACTAAGAGATGTGATTAGGATATGCATGATCTCTCAAGGATTAATGAATATTTTAATAGTGAATATCAAGAAGAGAACATAGGTATGATTCGAGGGAACACACACGAAAAGAAGGATAAAACGGTAAGGGACCTGACGACCCTGGCGCATTGAGTGGAGCAGGGTGCCTGCCCCAAAACTACTGTCAATTTTTGGGGCTGACTGAGTGGCGCGGAGCACCAAGCCCCAAACTACTGACCAGTAGTTTGGGCGCTATGGCTGGAGCGACTCCCCATGCTCTGTCTAGAAACCCAATGAATTTTACTGCTCAAATTCAAGTTCTAAGTCATATAAAATTGACTGATTTCCTCCCAGCTCTCTTTGATTCAAAAACCCAACACAATTTCTATGAAATCTACACAAAATCCACCAAGAAATAACACTCATTCACAAAACCCTCACCTCAAGAACTAAAAAATCTCCATTGTTAATGAACAGGGTTAAAACTCAAGAACTTCTCAAGAATCGCTATATAAACAATCTCATGGATGAATTAGTGAATGAAATTACACGATTGGAGTGAGGGTGAACAAACCCAACACTATGAGAAGGCTTACATACCTCGAAAGAACACTTGTTCTCGGCGAAATCATCTGTTCTTGAAAGAACGCTTGAAACCCTTCTTTTTTATTCTCTTGAACTTGCTCTCAAATCTCTAAACGTTTTCGAAAAGAATGTCTAAAATATCTTAGAGTCTGATTAGACCCTTAAATTGTGTGTTAAAAACGTTTTAGGCTTAGTGGGGTAAGGAAAAGACCAAAATACTCCTTCCCTTAAGCGGATGAAAAGTCTTAGCTAGAAAAGATTCATTCAAACAGTTATAACTTTTTACTTGGAGCTCGCAATTTAGCAAACTTGATGGTGTTGGATAGAGGACTCAAAGACCTTCGGTTTGATATACCTCATAGGCCACCTAACTCTTTTCGTGCTAAAAGATATGGTTGTTTGAAGTTGACCTAAAACTAAAAACTGATCGGAGTTTGAGCTGTTACATTATGTCTCACGAGGCATTAATGTAATTGTTAAAGAGAAAAAAATCATTGACTAGTCAATTCTAATGGCAAAACATGCAATTTTATATAAGTGGTTCATTAGTATCAGAAAGAAGAAAAATAGTATCAATATCCAAAAATTTATATGTGAAAATATTTACAGGTATTTTTAACAAATCAATTCCCAAAAAGGTTGCAACATCATATGAAGGCAACTCATTTGTGTTCACAATAAATAAAAAAGACTATGAGCGGCCACAAGTTCTTAGTTGTCACCAGGATCATTCATAAATTTCCTTGTGTTTTCAAGAAAATCTTTTGGCATGATTGTATAAAGCGCTACTACATCAATTTTGGCGAGGCAAAATCGATAAAAAAAATTTGTATCCATTATTATCATTTAAATAATCATTGCCTATTTTATTTAAATAATTGGTTCCGATATCATTAAAATAAATGTTGCAGATTTCATTGTACTTAAGAGGGTAACAATTTTTGTTTATCTAATCAAATTGAAAAAAACACATCTGCTAATATTAGAGGAGTAATTTGTGTTTGACCAAGGTTCTAAAAGTGTTGATGGAAGAGATCATCTCTTTGAACTATTGAAACACTAAATTATCAAAAAAAAAGAAACAAAACAGGACCGATAGTAGAATTTTTAGAATTTGAGAAGATTGGAAAGTTGACATGTCGTAATGTTGGCGCCTCCTGAAAAATGGCTAAGGAAGTGATATAAACTCCTTATAGATAAGCTCATACCACAAAAGAAAAATAATAATACTGGTATTGGAGAAGATTTGTGAGTGACTACTGCTAATAGCATCAGTTTTATTTCTCGATTTTTATTTTCACAATTTTTATTTTCCAAAAGTTGAAAAGTTGGTCTCTCCCCGTTAATACTTTTGGAAACTTGGCCAACCACAACTTACTCCTCTAATATTGGTAAATATGTTTTTTTCAAGTTAAACAAATAAAAAATTGTTACTCTCCAAAAGTACATTAACATAGGCAATGGTTAATTAAATGACCTAAGCAACAATGATTTAAATGATATTTTAACAAATCCATTGGATTTTGCTGATTTTACCCACCCAAGTCAAAGCAGTAGCGCTTTATGCAACCATGTTGAAAACTTTCCTTGAAATCACGAGGAATTCATGAATAAGCCGGAGACAAAAATAATTTTTTTACAGTCCGTAGTTTTTTAATTATGGTGAACACAAATGAGATGTTTGCACTTTTGTATGATGATGCAACTTTTTTAGAGATTTAATGGCTACAAATACCTACAAAAAATTTCACATAATAATATTTGAATATTGAAGCTATTTATCTTCTTTTGGATACTAATGAGGCAATTACATAGAATTACATGTTTTGCCATTTGATTGAGTTGTTCTTGAATTCTTTTTAACAATAAATTTTATGCCTCATGAGACATAAGTTCTTCAAATCAACAATCCAAATGAAAGAGATTAGGACGGAAAAAGTAGTTGGTTTTGTAATTTATGGGTTGAGTGACGATATTCTGTTTGACATTTATTACTAATATTATTCTATAAAATAGTATATTAACTTACTAGGCATACATGTGCAACAACCGAAGAACTACTTGTACTAAAACCATCCATAGCAAACCAATTAAAAAAAGACATTTTCCTATAATAAATAGAGAACAATCACGACTATATATATCTATCAATTTAAGAAACTATTTTACTATTAGCTTTATATCATAGTATGAGGTTTAAAATATCTCACATGCTTTTTTTGTCAGTATCCAATTTAGGATGATGAGTTGCGCTAAGTGAGAGAATTCCAAAACTAGTCTTACCAAAAATCTACAGAAAATCGGGCATAGTTTCCTATATTTTTGGACTTATCCTAATTTTTCTTATCTCAGAAATCAACAATACAACTAATAACAACTCTAAAACCAGACATAATGCCCATCGATAATTTAATCGTCAACACAAAAATACCAAATCATCTCCAATAATAAAAAGAAGTTCAAGGAAGTCCCATGACTACAAAACGAAGGGATAATCATGACTCTAATAAAGGAAAGGACAAATGGAGATATTCTAAGATTTTTGAAATAAAATAAATCATAGCTATTCTATAAATATCTTGCTACGCGAAGTTACCCGACTCACTAGATTATACTAATTAACACTCTCTAGTTATTGAAATCCTCGTCAATATCAGTTGAGTTCTCTGTAAAAACATTTAGGAAGGAGTGAGACGCTTGCTCAGTGAGTAATAACACTTAACCACAACCCTTTTAATCAGGGACAAGTCAAAAAACATGCTAGTTAGATAATCAGAATCATGTAATAAAAGTCTTTTTAAAGGAAACAATAACCATATACTATCTTATGTGTCTCATATAAGCAAAATCAATGTAAAAACCTAGATCAACCTAAGTGTTGAACCGATCAAATTTATATTATAGATCAACCTTTTTATAATAGTGCACCCATCATCTCAAAATCCTAGATACGCCTATGTTTGTTCAATCAATCTTTTACTTTATATACAATAATCATATATTTTTATCTTATAAAATCAATGCATCGATAAAAGAAAAAAACTCGATTGTTTGTAGATATTGACAAATGTTGTGATCGTTCATGGTAGAATCCTTAGGTTAAACAAATAACATTCAATTCACTTATCAAAGAATAAAATCTTGAACAACCTTGATAAAATTTCTGGCTTTGCCACTGAATCGTCTCTCGAATTTTAAGAATTTAGTAAATTCATCTATCTCTTTAACCCTTATTTTCTTAAACTTACAATTCTAATTCTATAGTGATGAAATTTACAAATATAAATATTTAAGTTAAGATTAGAAAAGTTACCTTCCACTTCTATTTCTCCTATTAAAATATTTTCCAACACCTTTAGCTTCCCTCGAATGAATGGCAGATCCACGATTTTCGTTCTCCTTCTCGCTTTCGACAAATAGCTGCAACAACTTCCTTCAACAAAGACTCCAAATAGGGTTAGGACTTTTCCCTTTTTTTTTGTTTGCTACTAGGTTGCAGCCTTTTCTTATCATTTTAATTTGTTTTTAATTTCAAATACTTTTTGGTCAATAAAATAATTTGTCTCCTATTTCTTTTTAATACTAAAATGGCATATATGTCCTTGCTTCAAAATATAATATTACATTCTTTGACCTTCCTTTCACTCCTTTCATTCTTATCTTCTTCAATACACAATATTTAATATAACCTTATTATCCGATCTCGTTATTTTATTTTTGATTTTTACATTGATGCAATATCTGAATTATTAGGGAAGTAATTAAAATAAAATTAAAGAAGGGGAGCGTAAAATATCATAAACTACATGAAATATAAGATTTATGAATCCAAAAAGAAGTGTTTGAAATAATTCACATTTTCTATTGTTCTCTTTAAAATATTTTCTACATATTTAGTGCAACCAATCAAGAAAAAGTAAAATAAATGTCTTCTACTATTGATAGCATATATATAACTTAAACTCTATCAATCACATATCCCTGATGCAAATATTAGTATCACTCACAGTATTGATTTAACTCGAATATCATCATTTATCAAAATTTTTTCCAATGGTACGAGCTTGGTTGTAAGGAATTCACATTACTCATGAATTATACAAATTCAGTACGAATTATACAAATGAGGCAACTTAAACTGTAGCTACAACCCGTAAATATGCAAACTTTAGCTACGAAGCATAATTAAGTTTAATTTAGTGGTTATTTGCGAAAGTTCCTCTAAAAAGTATTATTTTTTTATTTTGGAAAGTAAGAGTTGAAAACAAATAGGTGCCTTCTTTACGGGCCCGATATCGATGGACTTTTTCACGAGTTATGTGTGTTAGGTAAATTATGTTATTTTGTTTATGATATTTCTAGAAATATGCTAGTCATCATGCAACAACATCAACACATATGATAGAAGAACAATACAAAGGAAAGAGAAAATAAAAGAATGTTGTTAATCTTGGAAAATACGTGTGGAGGGACAATGTTTGAAGTTGACATATTAATCCTCTTTAGAAGTTTAAGTAGTAGCACTATATACAACCATGCCAAAAGATGTCCTCAAAATTAGTAGAGAGTAAATGACTAAGTCGGTGACAACAATGAACTTTTGTTAGTCCATTGTCTTTTAATTATTGTGAACACAAATGCGGTCTCTGCACTTAGGAATGATGATGCAACTTCTTTTGGAAATTCAATGATGGCAAATACCAATAAAAATTATCACAGAAGAATATTTTGATATTGACATTATTTTTCTACTTTTGGATATTGATGAAGGAATTACATACGATATACCTTTTTCCCTTTGAATTGACTGATCTTTGAGTTTTTGCCCTTTAACAATTGATTTATGCCTCGTGGGACATAAGTTCTTTGGAAGAACAAAACAAATAAAAGAGATTTAAGGAGAACAAAAGGCAGTTGGTTTTTGAATGACAACATTTGAAGTTGACATATCTTTCAAATAAATGAAGTTTTAGATCACTTAGCTTTTACTGAGTTACTGTTAGATATTTACCACTAATGTTATTAAATAAAATCGTACAATACCCAAGCAACACACGTATCAAGAAACTAGTTATAACAATTTTTATTTGTATAATCAACTTGAGAAAACATATTTATAAATATTAATGGGTAATTTGTGTTTGACCAAAATTCTAAAAGTGTTACTTGTAAGAGATATCTCTTTTAGCTATTGGAAAACAAAATTGTCAAAATCAAAAAGAAAAAAAACCAATAAGGAATGAAACAAGAAAACTAATAAAAATTTTGGACCTTGAGAAGATAGGAACGTTGAACAACCGCTGCATTAGTGCCTCCTGGAGAATGTTTAAGGGAGTAATTTGAATTTCTTACAACTAAGTTGTCCTACTAAAAGAAAAATAATACTGATATTTGGAAATAATTTTAAGTGATATGATTGTAGGATCCGGGGTGTGTATTTGATATTTGAATAATAAGGTTATCTTAAATCTCAGATAACGAGGTTGTCTTAAATCATGCTTATGAAAAAAGATAAGCATGAAAGGCGTGCAAGTATGGTCAAAGAAGCAGGTTAGATTTTTTTAATCTCAAACAATGATATAAAGATAACAGTAAAATAGTTTCTTAAATTGATGGATATCTATAGTCAAGAATTAACTATTGAAAAAGTCCTTTTTAAAAATGATTTGTTATGAAATGTTTCAGTATAACTAATTCTCTGCACCAATGTAGCACATTTAGTTGAGTCAAATAATGTACGTTTTATAGAATTATATTAGTAATAAATTTTAATGGAATCCAGTAAAAGCATAGTGATCTAAAAATTTATTTATTTGAGAGGATAAATATTTCAACTTCAAATTTTTTCCCTCCACTCATGCAATCTTAAATCTTGCTTATTGAAGAAGATAAACATGAAATGAATGAAAATATGGTCAATGAAGTGGTTGAGAGTTTTAAAATCTCAAAGAATGAAATAAAAAAATGGAAAATAATTTCTCAAATTGATGGATATCTTTCTTGAGATTGGGTCTATTTATTATTCAATATGTCATTTTAAGAAAAAAAACATTTTCTATGAGTAGTTTAGAACAAACAGTTTCTCGGTATGTGCGTTGCACATGTATATCGAGTAAAATAATATATGATTTTATAGAATATATTTTATTAGTAATACATGTGTAACGGAGTCCAGTGAAAAGCTAATTGATTGAAATATCATTTAATTGAAAGAGGATAAATAAGTCAACTACAAATATTGTCCCTCCACCGGTGTACCCCAAAATCAACTTCTTTTATTTGCATAGTCCTTATAAAGATCTTATATGTCTCCCCCCAAGCCTACACCCTGTACGTGGCTGACACTTGAGAACCATCGTTGGTCTCCAACCGAACTTTTGTCCTGACTCACTACTCTGTGGAAGACATACTCTACAAAATAAGAACTTCAAGTGCAAAGATTAACTCAACTTTGTCTCAACAATAACTCAACTAAGTAAATGTCAGAAATATTTAATTAACATAAGAGATCGTCTCGAGCTGTTAGAAACGTTAACAAGGAAACAGTGAGACTCCTCAACTACTACTATCTATGAATCTTCTAAATACTACGATAGATATCAGGATAGGACCCACAACATCTTAACAAAGCTAAAAATGTAAATGTGGAATCCTCCGGATGGCAACGAGGCTCAGCTAAGCTAACTGGGATGCAAATGGTATCAACGGAGTGCCTGTTGATGACCCTGAACACCTATATCTGAATTATAAAAAGATGCAGGTTGAATGACGTCAGTACATTGAATGTACGAGCATGTAAGGGGAAAGCTGAAAGTAATAGATAATTGAACGAACAAGGCTGGAGGAATATTCACCTCACCTCAAGTCAACTTAATATGAAAGCAACTATAAGAGATGTAATACTTAAATCTTTTAAAATAGTAAATATCAAGTCAAAATGTATAAAAATACAATAACAAACTCTTTACTCTTATTTAGGAGATTCTCTAACCGACAACCCGCATTATGAGCTACTTGATGATACAATATCTTGCCCACGCTGTCAAAGTTGTCGTTTACCTTGTCGGGCTATAGAACTTCTCAATTAAGTGATCCACTAGCTATGCTTAAAAACAATAAGGAATCATATAAAATGTATGATTCTTTTACCCATGTTGGCATACATGGTTTATGAGGATTTTTAGTTGTCTGAACTCATTCTTATATTGGTGATCAATACTACTCCCAATAATATAGAATTCATGCTCAAATGTTTAAAGCACAACACTTTCTAAATTTGAGGAAACTACTCAAAATATTTTCTTAAAAGAGGTAATACTCTTAAACTCCTCTGAACTTGTAAACTCATTTAGAAATCGGTGTTACTCTCTTTTAAATGTAAAAGTATGACATATTTGGGAATACTTAGTTAACTTATGTTCATTTTTAAACATGAAACTCAATTCTCCCTTATTCTCGTACACATATACTCAAGACTTAGTTCAAATCTTTATTTAATTTTAGTTCAAATCTTTGGTTAATTGTAAAATGATTCTCAAACTTGACTCAAAAGGACCTCTTGAACATTCCTCTTAAATTTACTTTAATTTGGAATGTAAATTAATAGATATGATTAGGATATACATGATATCTCAAGGATTAATGAATATTTTAATGGTGAATATCAAGAAGAAAACATAGGTACGATTCGAGGGAACACACACGAAAAGAAGGATAAAACGGTAAGGGACCTGACGACCCAGTAGCACGGAGTGGCGCAGGGCGCGATCCCCCAAACTACTGTCAATATTTGGGGCTGACTGAGTGGATCGACCACCAAGCCCCAAACTACTGACCAGTAGTTTGGGCGCTATGGCTGGCGCGACTCCCCATGCAATGCGTAGAAACCCGACAAATTTTCCTGATCAAATTCAAATTCTAAGTCATGTAAAATCAAATGATTTCCTCCCAAATCTCTTTGATTCAAAAACCTAACACAATATCGATGAAATCCACCAAGAAATAACACTCATTCGCAAAACCCTCACCTCAAGAACTCAAAAATCTCTATTGTTAATGAACGAGGTTAAAACTCAAAATCTTCTCAAGAATCTCTATATAAACAATCTCATGGATGAATTAGTGAATGAAATTTCATGATTGGAGTGACGGTGAACAAACCCAACACTATGAGAAGCTTACATACCTCGAAAAAACACTTGTTCTCGGCGAAATCATCTGTTCTTGAAAGAACGCTTGAAACCCTTCACTTTTCTTCTCTTGAACATGCTCTCAAATCCCTAAACGTATTCGAAAAAATGTCTAAAATATCTTAGAGTTTGATTAGACCCTTAAATTGGGTGTGAAAAACGTTTTAGGCTTAGTGGGGAAAGGAAAAGACCAAAATACTCCTTCCCTTCAACGGATGAAAAGACTTAGCTAGAGAAGATTCACTCAAACAGTCATAACTTTTTACTTGGAGCTTCCAATTTTGCAAACTTGGCGGTGTTTGAAAGAGGACTCAAAGACCTTCGGTTTGATAACTCACAGGCCAGCTAACACTTTTCGTGCTAAAAGATATGATTGTTTGAAGTTGACCCAAAACTAAAAAACTGATCGGAGTTTGAGCTGTTACATTATTTCTCACGAGGCACAAATGTATTTGTTAAAGAGAAAAAAATCATTGACTAGTCAATTCTAATGACAAAACATGCAATTTTATATAAGTGGTTCATTAGTATCAGGAAGAAGAAAAATAGTGTCAATATCCAAATATTTATATGTGAAAATATTTATAGGTATTTTTAACCAATCAATTCCCAAAAAGGTTGCAACATCATATAAAAGAGAAAGCACCTCATTTGTGTTCACAATAAATAAAAGACTATGAGCGGCCACAAGTTCTCAGTTTTCACGGGGATTATTCATAAATTTCCTCGTGTTTTCAACAAAACTTTTTGGCATGATTGCATAAAGCGCTATTACTTCAATTTTGGCGAGGCAAAATCGATTTTTTTTTTGTATCCATTAGTATCATTTAAATAATCTTTGCCTATTTTATTTAAATAATTGGTTCCTATATCTTTAAAGTAAATGTTGCATATTTCATTGTACTTAGGAGGGTAACAATATTTGTTTATCTAATCAAATTGAAAAAAAAACACATCTGCTAATATTAGTGAAGTAATTTGTGTTTGACCAAGGTTCTAAAAGTGTTGATGGAAGAGGTCATCTCTTTGAGTTATTGAAAAACAAAATTATCAAAATAAAAAAGAAATAAAATATGACCGGTGTACCCCAAAATCAATTCTTTTATTTGCATAGTTCTTAGAAAGATTTTATGTGTCTCCCCCGAGCCTACACCCTGGACGTGGCTGACACTTGAGAACCATCGTTGGTCCCCAAGCGAACTCTTGTCCAGACTCACTAATCAGTGGAAGACTTACTCAACAAAACAAGAATTTCAAGTGCAAAGATTAACTCAACTTTGTCTCAACAATAACTCAACTCAGTAAATGTCAGAAATACCTAATTAAACATAAGAGATCATCTCGATGTTTTAAAAACATTAACAAGGAAACAATGAGACTCCTCAACTACTACTATCTATGAAGCTTCTAAATACTACGATAGATATCAGGACAAGACCCACGACATCTTAACAAAGCTAAAAATGTAAATGTGGAATCCTACGGAAAGCAACGAGGCTCAGCTAAGCTAACTGGGATGCAAATGGTATCAACGGAGCGCCTGTCGATGACCCTAAACACCTGTATCTGCATTATAAAAAGATGCAGGTTGAATGACGTCAGTACATTGAATGTACGAACATGTAAGGGGAAAGCTGAAAGTAATAGATAACTGAACGGACAAGGCTAGAGGAATACTCACCTCACCTCAACTAAGTGTATGAATAAGGAATTTTATAAAATGTATGATTCTTTTACCCATGTTGGCATCCATGGTTTATGAGGATTTTTAGTTGTCTGAACTCATTCACATATTGGTGATCAATACTACTCCCAATAATATATAATTCATGCTCAAATGTTTAAAACACAACTCTTTCTCAATTTGAGGTAATTACTCAAAACATCCTCTTAAAAGAGGTAATACTGTTAAACTCTGCTAAACCTGTAAACTCATTTAGAAATCGGTGTTACTCTCTTTTAAATGTAAAAGTATTACATATTTGGGAATACTTAGTAACCTTATATTCATTTTTGAAAATGAAACTCTACTCTCCCTCATTCTCGTACTCATATACTCAAGACTTAGTTCAAATCTTTAATTAATTGTAAATGATTCTCAAACTTGACTCAAAAGGACCTCTTGAACATTCTTCTTAACTTTACTTTAATTTGAAATGGAAATTAAGATATGTGATTAGGATATGCATGATCTCTCAAAGATTAATGAATATTTTAATAGTGAATATCAAGAAGAGAACATAAGTACGATTCGAGGGAACACACACGAAAAGAAGGATAGAACGGTAAGGGACCTGACGACCCTGGCACATTGAGTGGAGCAGGGTGCCCGCCCCAAAACTACTGTCAATTTTTGGGGCTGACTGAGTGGCGCGGAGCACCAAGCCCCAAACTACTGACCAGTAGTTTGGGCGCTATGGCTGGAGCGACTCCTCATGCCATGTCTAGAAACCCGATGAATTTTACTGCTCAAATTCAAGTTCTAAGTCATATAAAATTGAATGATTTCCTCCCAGCTCTTTTTGATTCAAAAACCCAACACAATTTCGATGAAATCTACACAAAATCCACTAAGAAATAACACTCATTCGCAAAACCCTCACCTCAAGAACTCAAAAACCTTTATTGTTAATGAACGGGGTTAAAACTCAAGAACTTCTCAAGAATCGCTATATAAACAATCTCATGGATGAATTAGTGAATGAAATTACATGATTGGAGTGAGGGTGAACAAACCCAACACTAGGAGAAGCTTACATACCTCGAAAGAACACTTGTTCTTGGCGAAATCATCTGTTCTTGAAAGAACGCTTGAAACCCTTCTCTTTTCTTCTCTTGAACTTGCTCTCAAATCTTTAAACGTTTTCGAAAAGAATGTCTAAAATATCTTAGAGTCTGATTAGACCCTTAAGTTGGGTGTTAAAAACGTTTTAGGCTTAGTGGGGTAGGGAAAATACCAAAATACTCCTTCCCTTAAGCGGATGAAAAGTCTTAGCTAGAGAAGATTCACTCAAACAGTTATAACTTTTTACTTGGAGCTCGCAATTTAGAAAATTTGACGGTGTTGGAAATAGGACTCAAAGACCTTCGGTTTGATATACCTCATAGGCCACCTAACTCTTTTCGTGCTAAAATATATGGGTGTTTGAAGTTGACCCAAAACTAAAAAACTGATCGGAGTTTGAGGTGTTACATTATGTCTCACGAGACATAAATGTAATTGTTAAAGAGAAAAAAACCATTGACTAGTCAATTCTAATGGCAAAATATGCAATTTTATATAAGCAGTTCATTAGTATCAGAAAGAAGCAAAATAGTATCAATATCCAAATATTTATATGTGAAAATATTTACAGGTATTTTTAACAAATCAATTCCCAAAAAGGTTGCAACATCATATAAAAGAGAAGGCACCTCATTTGTGTTCATAATAAATAAAAGACTATGAGCGGCCACAAGTTCTCAGTTGTCACCGGGATCATTCATAAATATCCTCGTGTTTTCAACAAAGTCTTTTGGTATGATTGCATAAAGCGCTACTACATCAATTTTGGCGAGACAAAATCGATAAATTTTTTTTGTATCCATTAGTATCTTTTAAATAATCATTGCCTATTTTATTTAAATAATTGATTCCTATATCATTAAAATAAATGTTGCATATTTCATTGTACTTTGGAGGGTAATAATTTTTGTTTATCTAATCAAATTGAAAAAAAACACATCTGCTAATATTAGAGGAGTAATTTGTGTTTGACCAAGGCTCTAAAAGTGTAGATGGAACATGCAATCTCTTTGAACTATTGAAAAACTAAATTATCAAAAAAAAAAGAAACAAAACAGGATCGATAATAGAATTTTTAGAATTTGAGAAGATAGGAAAGTTGACAAGTCGTAATGTTGGCGTCTCCTGAAAAATGGCTAAGGAAGTGATATAAACTCCTTATAGACAAGCTTATACCACAAAAGAAAAATAATAATACTGGTATTGGAGAAGATTTGTGAGTGACTACTAATAGCATCAGTTTTATTTCCCGATTTTTATTTTGACAATTTTTATTTTCCAAAAGTTGAAAAGTTAGTCTCTCCCCGGTAATACTTTTGGAAACTTGGCCAACCACAACTTACTCCTCTAATATTGGTAAATATGGTTTTTTCAAGTTAGACAAATAAAAAATTGTTACTCTCCAAAAGTACAATAACATAGGCAATGATTAATTAAATGAACTAAGCAACAATGATTTAAATGTTATTTTAACAAATCCATTGGATTTTGCTGATTTTACCCACCCAAGTCAAAGCAGTAGCGCTTTATGCAACCATGTTGAAAACTTTCCTTGAAATCACGAGGAATTATGAATAAGTCGGAGACAAAAATAATTTTTTCACAGTCTGTAGTTTTTTAATTATGGTGAACACAAATGAGATGTTTGCACTTTTGTATGATGATGCAACTTTTTTAGAGATTTAATGGCTACAAATACCTACAAAAAATTTCACATAATAATATTTGAATATTGAAGCTATTTATCTTCTTTTGGATACTAATGAGGCAATTACGTAAAATAACATGTTTTGCCATTTGAATGAGTTGTTCTTGAATTTTTTTTAACAATAAATTTTATTCCTCATGAGACATATGTTCTTCAAATCAACAATCCAAATGAAAGAGATTAGGA
Organism: Solanum verrucosum; assembly: GCF_900185275.1. Classification (NCBI taxonomy): domain Eukaryota; kingdom Viridiplantae; phylum Streptophyta; class Magnoliopsida; order Solanales; family Solanaceae; genus Solanum; species Solanum verrucosum. The sequence goes on from NW_026020378.1 coordinate 2,923,166, forward strand.
TGGAAAAAGTATTTGGTTTTGTAATATATGGGTTGAGTGACGATATTCTGTTAGATATTTATTACTAATATTATTCTATAAAATAGTATATTAACTTACTAGGCATACATGTGCAACAACCGAAGAACTACTTGTACTAAAACCATCCATAGCAAACCAATTAAAAAAAGACATTTCCCTTTAATAAATAGAGAACAATCTCGACTATATATATCTATCAATTTAAGAAACTATTTTACTGTTAGCTTTATATCATAGTATGAGCTTTAAAATATATCACATGCTTTTTTTGTCACTATCCAATTTAGGATGATGAGTGGCGCTAAGTGAGAGAATTCCAAAACTAGTCTTACCAAAATTCTACAGAAAATCGGGCAGGGTTTCCTATATTTTTGGGCTTATCCTAATTTTTCTTGTCTCAGAAATCAACAACACAACTAATAACAACTCTAAAACCAAACATAATACCCATCGATAATTTAATCGTCAACACGAAAATACCAAATCATCTCCAATAATAAAAAGAAGTTCAAGGAAGTCCCATGACTACAAAACGAAGGGATAATCATGACTCTAATAAAGGAAAGGACAAATGGAGCTATTCTAAGATTTTTGAAATAAAATAAATCATAGCAATTCTATAAATATCTTGCTACGCGATGTTACCCGACTCACTAGATTATAGTAATTAACAATCTCTAGTTATTGAAATCCTCGTCAATACAGTTGAGTTCTCAGTAAAAACATTTAGGAAGGAGTGAGACGCTAGCTCAGTGAGTAATAACACTTAACCACAACCCTTTTAATCAGGGACATGTCAAAAAACATGCTAGTTAGATAATCAGAATGATGTAATAAAAGTCTTTTTAAAGGAAACAATAACCATATTCTATCTTATGTGTCTCATATAAGAAAAATCAATGTAAAAACCTAGATCAACCTAACTGTCGAACCGATCAAATTTATATCATAGATCAACCTTTTTATAATAGTGCACCCATCATCTCAAAATCCGAGATACGCCTATGTTTGTTCAATCAATATTTTACTTTATATACAATAATCATATATTTTTACCATATAAAATCAATGCATCGAAAAAAGAAAAAAACTCGATTGTTTGTAGATATTGACAAATGTTGGGATAGTTCATGGTAGAATCCCTACGTTAAACAAATAACATTCAATTCACTTATCAAAAAATAAAATCTTGAACAACCTTGATAAAATTTCTGGCACTGCCACTGAATCGTCTGTCGAATTTTAAGAATTTAGTAAATTCATCTATCTCTTTAACCCTTATTTTCTTAAACTTACAATTCTAATTCTATAGTGATGAAATTTACAAATATAAATATTTAAGTTAAGATTAGAAAAGTTACCTTCCACTTCTATTTCTCCTATTAAATTATCTTCCAACACCTTTAGCTTCCCTCGAATGAATGGCAGATCCACGATTTTCATTCTTCTTCTCGCTTTTGACAAATAGCTGCAGCAGCTTCCTTCAACAAAGACTCCACATAGGGTTAGGACTTTTCCCTTTTTTTTTGATTGCTACTAGGTTGCAGCCTTTTCTTATCATTTTATTTGTTTCTAATTTCAAAAATACTTTTTGGTCAATAAAATAATTTGTCTCCTATTTCTTTTTAATACTATAATGGCATATATGTCCTTGCTTCAGAATATAATATTACATTCTTTGACCTTCCTTTCACTCCTTTCATTCTTATCTTCTTCAATACACAATATTTAATATAACCTTATTATCCGATCTTATTATATTATTTTCATTTTTACATTGATGCAATATCTGAATTATTAGAGAAGTAATTAAAATAAAATAAAAGAAGGGGAGCGTAATAATATCATAAACTACATGAAATATAATATTTATGAATCCAAAAAGAAGTGTTTGAAATAATTCATATTTTCTATTGTTCTCTTTAAAATATTTTCTACATATTGAGTGCAACCAATTAAGAAAAAGTAAAAATAAATGTCTTCTACTATTGATAGCATATATATAACTTAAACTCTATCAATCACATATCCCTGATGCAAATATTAGTATCACTCACAATATTGATTCAACTCGAATATCATCATTCATCAATGTTTTTTTTCCAATGGTACGAGCTTGGTTGTAAGGAATTGACATTACTCACGAATTATACAAATTCAGTACGAATTATACAAATGAGGCAACTTAAACTGTAGCTACGACCAGTAAATATGCAAACTATAGCTATGAAGCATAATTAAGTTTAATATAGTGGTTATTTACGAAAGTTCCTCTAAAAAGTATTATTTTTTTTTTTGGAAAGTAAGAGTTGAAAACAAATAGGTGCCTTCTTTACGGGCCGATATCGATGGACTTTTCACGAGTTATGTGTGTTAGTAAATTATGTTATTTTGTTTTATGATATTTCTAGAAATATGCTAGTCATCATGCAACAACATCAACACATATGATAGAAGAACAATACAAAGGAAAGAGAAAATAAAAGAAAGTTGTTAATTTGGAAAATACGTGTGGAGGGACAATGTTTGAAGTTGACATATTAATCCTCTTTAGAAGTTTAAGTAGTAGCACTATATACAACCATGCCAAAAGATGTCCTCAAAATTAGTAGAGAGTAAATGACTAAGTCGGTGACAACAATGAACTTTTGTTAGTCCATTGTCTTTTAATTATTGTGAACACAAATGCGGTCTCTGCACTTAGGAATGATGATGCAACTTTTTTGGAAATTCAATGATGGCAAATACCAATAAAAATTATCACAGAAGAATATTTTGATATTGACATTATTTTTCTACTTTTGGATATTGATGAAGGAATTACATACGATATACCTTTTTCCCTTTGAATTGACTGATCTTTGAGTTTTTGCCCTTTAACAATTGATTTATGCCTCGTGGGACATAAGTTCTTTGGAAGAACAAAACAAATAAAAGAGATTTAAGGAGAACAAAAGGCAGTTGGTTTTTGAATGACAACATTTGAAGTTGACATATCTTTCAAATAAATGAAGTTTTAGATCACTTAGCTTTTACTGAGTTACTGTTAGATATTTACCACTAATGTTATTAAATAAAATCGTACAATACCCAAGCAACACACGTATCAAGAAACTAGTTATAACAATTTTTATTTGTATAATCAACTTGAGAAAACATATTTATAAATATTAAATGGGTAATTTGTGTTTGACCAAAATTCTAAAAGTGTTACTTGTAAGAGATTATCTCTTTTAGCTATTGGAAAACAAAATTGTCAAAATCAAAAAGAAAAAAAACCAATAAGGAATGAAACAAGACAACTAATAAAATTTTTGGACCTTGAGAAGATAGGAACGTTGAACAACCGCTGCATTAGTGCCTCCTGGAGAATGTTTAAGGGAGTAATTTGAATTTCTTACAACTAAGTTGTCCTACTAAAAGAAAAAATAATACTGATATTTGGAAATAATTTTAAGTGATACTGATTGTAGGATCCGGGGTGTGTATTTGATATTTGAATAATAAGGTTATCTTAAATCTCAGATAACGAGGTTGTCTTAAATCATGCTTATGAAAAAAGATAAGCATGAAAGGCGTGCAAGTATGGTCAAAGAAGCAAGTTAGATTTTTTTAATCTCAAACAATGATATAAAGATAACAGTAAAATAGTTTCTTAAATTGATGGATATCTATAGTCAAGAATTAACTATTGGAAAAAGTCCTTTTTAAAAATGATTTGTTATGAAATGTTTCAGTATAACTATATTCTCTGCACCAATGTAGCACATTTATGTTGAGTCAAATAATGTACGGTTTTATAGAATTATATTAGTAATAAATATTTAACGGAATATCAGTAAAAGCATAGTGATCTAAAAATTTATTTATTTAGAGAGGATAAATATGTCAACTTCATTTTTTTATCCTCCACTCATGCAATCTTAAATCTTGCTTATTGAAGAAGATAAACATGAAATGAATGAAAATATGGTCAATGAAGTGGTTGAGAGTTTGAAAATCTCAAAGAATGAAATAAAAAAAATGGTAAAATAATTTCTCAAATTGATGGATATCTTCTCTTGAGATTGGAGTCTATTTATTATTCGAATATGTCATTTTTAAGAAAAAAACATTTTCTATGAGTAGTTTTAGAACAAACAGTTTCTCGGCATGTGCGTTGCACATGTATATCGAGTCAAATAATATATGATTTTATAGAATATATTTTATTAGTAATACATGTGTAATGTAGTCCAGGTGAAAAGCTAATTGACTGAAATATTCATTTAATTCAAAGAGAATAAATAAGTCAACTTCAAATATTGTCCCTCCACCGGTGTACCCCAAAATCAACTTCTTTTATTTGCATAGTCCTTATAAAGATCTTATATGTCTCCCCCCAAGCCTACACCCTGTACGTGGCTGACACTTGAGAACCATCGTTGGTCCCCAAGCGAACTCTTGTCCAGACTCACTAATCAGTGGAAGACTTACTCAACAAAACAAGAATTTCAAATGCAAAAATTAAGTCAACTTTGTCTCAACATTAACTCAATTCAGTAAATGTCTGAAATACCTAATTAAACATAAGAGATCATCTCGAGGTTTTAAAAACATTAACAAGGAAATAGTGAGACTCCTCAACTACTACTATCTATGAAGCTTCTAAATACTACGATAGGTATCAGGACAAGAACCCACGACATCTTAACAAAGCTAAAAATGTAAATGTGGAATCCTCTGGAAAGCAACGAGGCTCAGCTAAGCTAACTGGGATGCAAATGGTATCAACGGAGCGCCAATCGATGACCTTGAACACCTGCATCTGCATTATAAAAAGATGCAGGTTGAATGACGTCAGTACATTGAATGTACGAGCATGTAAGGGGAAAGCTGAAAGTAATAGATAACTGAACGGACAAGGCTGGAGGAATACTCACCTCACCTCAAGTCAACTTAATATGAAAGCAACAATAAGAAATGAATTACTTAAAGCTTTTAAAATAGTTAATATCAACTCAAAATGTATAAAAATACAATAACAAACTCTTTACTCTTATTTAAGAGATTCTCTAACCGACAACCCTCACTATGAGCCACTTGATGATACAACATCTCGCCCACGTTGTCAAAGTTCTCCTTTACCTTGTCGGGCTAAAGAACACCTCAACTAATTGTATGAATAAGGAATCTTATAAAATGTATGATTCTTTTACCCATGTTGGCATGCATGGTTTATGAGGATTTTTAGTTGTCTGAACTCATTCTCATATTGGTGATCTATACTACTCCCAATAATATATAATTCATGCTCAAATGTTTAAAACACAACTCTTTCTCAATTTGAGGTAATTACTCAAAATATCCTCTTAAAAGAGGTAATACTCTTAAACTCCACTAAACTGGTAAACTAATTTAGAAATCGGTGTTACTCTCTTTTAAATGTAAAAGTATTACATATTTGGGAATACTTAGTTACCTTATATTCATTTTTAAACATGAAACTCAACTCTCCCTCATTCTCATACTCATATACTCAAGACTTAGTTCAAATCTTTAGTTAATTGTAAAATGATTCTCAAACTTGACTCAAAAGGTCCTCTTGAACATTCCTCTTAACTTTACTTTAATTTGAAATGGAAATTAAGAGATGTGATTAGGATATGCATGATCTCTCAAGTATTAATGAATATTTTAATAGTGAATATCATGAAGAGAACATAGGTACAATTCGAGGTAACACACACGAAAAAAAGGATAAAACGGTAAGGGACATGGCGACCCTAGCGCACTGAGTGGCGCAGGGAGCCATCTTTCAAACTATTGTCAATATTTGGGGCTTAGTGAGTGGCGCGGAGAACCAAGACCCAAGCTACTGACCAGTAGTTTGGGTGCTATGGCTGGCGCGACGCCCCATACCCTGTCTAGAAACCCGACGAATTTTACTGCTAAAATTCAAGTTCTAAGTCATATAAAATCGAATGATTTCCTCCCAACTCTCTTTGATTCAAAAACCTAACACAATATCGATGAAATCCACCAAGAGATAACACTCATTCGCAAAACCCTCACCTCAAGAACTCAAAAATCTCCATTGTTAATGAACGGGGTTAAAACTCAAGAACTTCTCAAGAATCTCTATATAAACAATCTCATGGATGAATTAATGAATGAAATTACATGATTGGAGTGAGGGTGAACAAACCCAACACTATGAGAAGCTTACGCACCTCGAAAGAACACTTGTTCTCGGCGAAATCATCTGTTGTTGAAAGAACGCTTGAAACCCTTCTCTTTTTTTCTCTTGAACTTGCTCTCAAATCCCTAAACATTTTTGGAAAGAATTTCTAAAATATCTTAGAGTTTGATTAGACCCTTAAATTGGGTGTGAAAAACGTTTTACGCTTAGTGGGGGTAAGGAAAAGACCAAAATACTCATTCCCTTAAACGGATGAAAAGTCTTAGCTAGAGAAGATTCACTCAAACAGTCATAACTTTTTACTTGGCGCTCGCAATTTAGGAAACTTGGCGGTGTTGGAAAGAGGACTCAAAGACCTTCGGTTTGATATACCTCATAGGCCACCTAACTCTTTTCGTGCTAAAAGATATGGTTGTTTGAAGTTGACCCAAAACTAAAAACTAATCAGAGTCTGAGCTGTTAAATTATGTCTCACGAGGCATAAATGTAATTGTTAAAGAGAAAAAAATCATTGACTAGTCAATTCTAATGGCAAAACATGCAATTTTATATAAGTGGTTCATTAGTATTAGAAAGAAGAAAAATAGTGTCAATATCCAAATATTTATATGTGAAAATATTTATAAGTAATTTTAACCAAGCAATTCCCAAAAAGGTTGCAACATCATATAAACTAGAAGGCACCTCATTTGTGTTCACAATAAATAAAAGACTATGAGCGGCCACAAGTTCTCAGTTGTCACCGGGATTATTCATAAATTTCCTCGTGTTTTCAAGAAAATCTTTTGACATGATTGCATAAAGCGCTACTACTTCAATTTTGGCGAGGCAAAATTGATAAATGTTTTATGTATCCATTTGTATCATTTAAATAATCATTGCCTATTTTATTTAAATAATTGGTTCCTATAACATTAAAATAAATATTGCATATTTCATTGTACTTTGGAAGGTAACAATTTTTGTTTATCTAATCAAATTGAAAGAAAAACACATCTACTAAGACTAGAGGAGTAATTTGTGTTTGACCAAGGTTCTAAAAGTGTTGATGGAAGAGGTCATCTCTTTGAGCTATTGAAAAACAAAATTATCAACATAAAAAGAAACAAAACATGACCGATAATAGAATTTTTAGAATTTGAGAAGATTGGAAAGTTGACATGTCGTAATGTTGGCGCCTCCTTAAAAATGGCAAAGTAAGTGATATAAACTCCATATAGACATGCTCATACCACAAAAAAAATAAATAAATACTGATATTGGAGAAAATTTGTGAGTGACTACTAATAGCATCAGGGGTGTGTGTTTGATATTCGGGTAATGAAGTTGTCTTAAATCTCACATACTGAGGTTGTCTTAAATCATGTGTATTAAAGAAGATAAGCAAAATTGAGTTAAAAATATGGTGAAAGAAGTGGGTTAGATTTCTAAATCTCACACAATGACATAAAGAAACTAATTTATTGTTATGTTTATATCATTACGTGAGATTTAAAAAATCTCACCCTCTTCTTTCACCATCTTTTTAACTCCTATTTTGGTTATCTTCTTCAATACACAAGATTTAAGACAATCTCATTACCCAAGATTTAAGACAACCACATTACCTCAATATCAAACTCACATTTGATACTAATATTAGTATCACTCACAGTTCTGCTAGAATATAAATACTAGTTGTTCTTTCAACGAACGAGCTTGGTTATAAGAAATTCAAATCACTCTCTTAATCTCTTTCTCTGAGGCACCACATTGCGGTTGTTCACCTTCCCTATCTTCTCAAGGTTAGAAAATCCTATTATCTATGTTGTTTCATTCCGTTTAGATTATTTCTCGATTTTTGCTTTGACAGTTTTATTTTTCAAAAGTTGAAAAGTTAGTCTCTCCATGGTAATACTTTTGGAAACTTGGCCAATCACAACTTACTCCTCTAATATTGGTAAATATGTTTTTTACAAGTTAGACAAATTAAAATTGTTACTCTCCAAAAGTACAATAACATAAGCAATGTAAATTAAGTGATGTGATTAGGATATGCATGATCTCTCAAGGATTAATGAATATTTTAATAGTGAATATCAAGAAGAGAACATAGGTACGATTCAAGGGAACACACACGAAAAGAAGGAAAAAACGGTAAGGGACCTGACGACCCTGGCGCATTGAGTGGAGCAGGGTGCCTGCCCCAAAACTACTGTCAATTTTTGGGGCTGACTTAGTGGCGCGGAGCACCAAGCCCCAAACTACTGACCAGTAGTTTGGGCGCTATGGCTGGAGCGACTCCTCATGCCATGTCTAGAAACCCGATGAATTTTACTTCTCAAATTTAAGTTCTAAGTCATATAAAATTGAATGATTTCCTCCCAGCTCTCTTTGATTCGAAAACCCAACACAATTTCGATGAAATCTACACAAAATCCACCAAGAAATAACACTCATTCGCAAAACCCTCACCTCAAGAACTCAAAAACCTCAATTGTTAATGAACGGGGTTAAAACTCAAGAACTTCTCAAGAATCGCTATATAAACAATCTCATGGATGAATTAGTGAATGAAATTACATGATTAGAGTGAGGGTGAACAAATCCAAAACTATGAGAAGCTTACATACCTCGAAAGAACACTTGTTCTCGGCGAAATCATCTATTCTTGAAAGAACGCTTGAACCCTTCTCTTTTCTTCTCTTGAACTTGCTCTCAAATCTCTAAACATTTTCGAAAAGAATGTCTAAAATATCTTAGAGTCTGATTAGACCCTTAAATTGTGTGTTAAAAACGTTTTTGGCTTAGTGGGGTAAGGAAAAGACCAAAATACTCCTTCCCTTAAGCGGATGAAAAGTCTTAGCGAGAGAAGATTCTCACAAATAGTTATAACTTTTTACTTGGAGCTCGCAATTTAGCAAACTTGACGGTGTTGGAAAGAGGACTCAAAGACCTTCGGTTTGATATACCTCATAGGCCACCTAACTCTTTTCGTGCTAAAAGATATGGTTATTTGAAGTTGACCCAAAAATAAAAACTGATCGGAGTTTGAGTTGTTACATTATGTCTCACGAGGCATAAATGTAATTGTTAAAGATAAAAAAATCATTGACTAGTCAATTCTAATGGCAAAACATGCAATTTTATATAAGTGGTTCATTAGTATCAGAAAGAAGAAAAATAGTATCAATATCCAAATATTTATATGTGAAAATATTTAAAGGTATTTTTAACAAATCAATTCCCAAAAAGGTTGCAACATCATATAAAATAGAGGGCACCTCATTTGTGTTCACAATAAGTAAAAGACTATGAGCGGCCACAAGTTCTCAGTTGTCACCGGGATCATTCATAAATTTCCTCGTGTTTTCAAGAAAATCTTTTGGCATGATTGCATAAAGCGCTACTACATCAATATTGGCGAGGCAAAATCGATAAATTTTTTTGTATCCATTAGTATCATTTAAATAATCATTGCCTATTTTATTTAAATAATTGGTTCCTATTTCATTAAAATAAATGTTGCATATTTCATTGTACTTTGGTGGGTAACAATTTTTGTTTATCTAATCAAATTGAAAAAAACACATCTGCTAATATTAGAGGAGTAATTTGTGTTTGACCAAGGTTCTAAAAGTGTTGTTGGAAGAGGTCACCTCTTTGAACTATTGAAAAACTAAATTATCAAAAAAAAAAGAAACAAAACAGGACCGATAATAGAATTTTTAGAATTTGAGAAGATAGGAAAGTTGACATGTCGTAATGTTGGCGTCTCTTGAAAAATGGCTAAGGAAGTGATATAAACTCCTTATAGACAATCTCATACCACAAAAGAAAAATAATAATACTGGTATTGGAGAAGATTTGTGAGTGACTGCTAATAGCATCAGTTTTATTTCCCGATTTTTATTTTGACAATTTTTATTTTCCAAAAGTTGAAAAGTTAGTCTCTCCCCGGTAATAATTTTGGAAACTTGGCCAACCACAACTTACTCCTCTAATATTGGTAAATATGTTTTTTCCAAGTTAGATAAATAAAAAATTGTTACTCTCCAAAAGTACAATAACATAGGCAATGATTAACTAAATGAACTAAGCAACAATTATTTAAATGATATTTTAACAAATCCATTGGATTTTGTTTATTTTACCCACCCAAGTCAAAGCAGTAGCGCTTTATGCAACTGTGTTGAAAACTTTCCTTGAAATCACGAGGAATTCATGAATAAGCCGGAGACAAAAATAATTTTTTTACAGTCCGTAGTCTTTTAATTATGGTGAACACAAATGAGATGTTTGCACTTTTGTATGATGATGCAACTTTTTTAGAGATTTAATGGCTACAAATACCTACAAAAAATTTCGCATAATAATATTTGAATATTGAAACTATTTATCTTCTTTTGGATATTAATGAGGCAATTACATAAAATAACATGTTTTGCCATTTGAATGAGTTGTTCTTGAATTCTTTTTAACAATAAATTTTATGCCTCATGAGACATAAGTTCTTCAAATCAACAATCCAAATGAAAGAGATTAGGACGGAAAAAGTAGTTGGTTTTGTAATATATGGGTTGAGTGATGATATTCTGTTAAACATTTATTACTAATATTATTCTATAAAATAGTATATTAGCTTACTAGGCATACATGTGCAACAACCGAAGAACTACGTGTACTAAAACCATCCATAGCAAACCAATTAAAAAAAGACATTTTCCTATAATAAATAGAGAACAATCATGACTATATATATCTATCAATTTAAGAAACTATTTTACTGTTAGCTTTATTTCATAGTTTGAGGTTTAAAATATCTCACAAGATTTTTTTGTCACTATACAATTTAGGATGATGAGTGGCGCTAAGTGAGAGAATTCTAAAACTAGTCTTACCAAAATTCTACAGAAAATCGGGCAGAGTTTCTTATATTTTTGGACTTATCCTAATTTTTCTTCTCTCAGAAATCAACAATACAACTAATAACAACTCTAATACCAGACATAATACCCATCGATAATTTAATCGTCAACACAAAAATACCAAATCATCTCCAATAATAAAAATAAGTGCAAGGAAGTCCCATGACTACAAAACGAAGGGATAATCATGACTATAATAAAGGAAAGGACAAATGGAGCTATTCTAAGATTTTTGAAATAAAAGAAATCATAGCAATTCTATAAATATCTTGCTACGTGAAGTTACCCGACTCACTAGATTATAGTAATTAACACTCTCTAGTTATTGAAATCCTCGTCAATATCAGTTGAGTTCTCAGTAAAAACATTTAGGAGGGAGTGAGAAGCTAGCTCAGTGAGTAATAAGACTTAACCACAACCCTTTTAATCAGGGACAAGTAAAAAAACATGCTAGTTAGATAATCAGAATCATGTAATAAAAGTCTTTTTAAAGGAAACAATAACCATATTTTATCTTATGTATCTCATATAAGCAAAATCAATGTAAAAACCTAGATAAACCTAAGTGTCGAACCGATTAAATTTATATCATAGATCAACCTTTTTATAATAGTGCACCCAACATCTCAAAATCCTAGATACGCCTATGTTTGTTCAATCAATATTTTACTTTATTTACAATAATCATATATTTTTATCATATAAAATCAATGCATCGAAAAAAGAAAAAAACTCGATTGTTTGTAGATATTGACAAATGTTGGGATCGTTCATGGTAGAATCCCTTGGTTAAACAAATAACATTCAATTCACTTATCAAAGAATAAAATCTTGAACAACCTTGATAAAATTTCTGGCTCTGCCACTAAATCGTCTCTCGAATTTTAAGAATTTAGTAAATTCATCTATCTCTTTAACCCTTATTTTCTTAAACTTACAATTCTAATTCTATAGTGATGAAATTTACAAATATAAATATTTAAGTTAAGATTAGCAAAGTTACCTTCCACTTCTATTTCTCCTATTAAAATATCTTCCAACACCTTTAGCTTCCCTCGAATGAATGGCAGATCCACGATTTTCGTTCTCCTTCTCGCTTTTGACAAATATCTGCAACAGCTTCCTTCAACAAAGACTCCAAATAGGGTTAGGACTTTTCCCTTTTTTTTTGTTTGCTACTAGGTTGCAGCCTTTTCTTATCATTTTATTTGTTTTTAATTTCAAATACTTTTTGGTCTATAAAATAATTTGTCTCCTATTTCTTTTTAATACTAAAATGGCATATATGTCCTTACTTCAAAATATAATATTACATTCTTTGACCTTCCTTTCACTCCTTTCATTCTTATCTTCTTCAATACACAATATTTAATATAACCTTATTATCCGATCTCGTTATTTTATTTTTGATTTTTACATTGATGCAATATCTGAATTATTAGAGAAGTAATTAAAATAAAATTAAAGAAGGGGAGCGTAATAATATCATAAACTACATGAAATATAAGATTTATGAATCCAAAAAGAAGTGTTTGAAATAATTCATATTTTCTATTGTTCTCTTTAAAATATTTTCTACATATTTAGTGCAACCAATTAAGAAAAAGTAAAAATAAATGTCTTCTACTATTGATAGCATATATATAACTTAAACTCTATCAATCACATATCCCTGATGCAAATATTAGTATCACTCACAGTATTGATTTAACTCGAATATCATCATTTATCAAAATTTTTTTCCAATGGTACGAGCTTGGTTGTAAGGAATTCACATTACTCATGAATTATACAAATTCAGTACGAATTATACAAATGAGGCAACTTAAACTGTAGCTACAACCCGTAAATATGCAAACTTTAGCTACGAAGCATAATTAAGTTTAATTTAGTGGTTATTTGCGAAAGTTCCTCTAAAAAGTATTATTTTTTTATTTTGGAAAGTAAGAGTTGAAAACAAATAGGTGCTTTCTTTACGGCCCGATATCGATGGACGTTTTCACGAGTTATGTGTGTTAAGTAAATTATGTTATTTTGTTTTATGATATTTCTAGAAAAATGCTAGTCATCATGCAACAACATCAACACATATGATAGAAGAACAATACAAAGGAAAGAGATAATAAAAGAAAGTTGTTAATTTTGGAAAATCTGTGTAGAGGGACATTGCTTGAAGTTGACATATTAATCCTCTTTAGAAGTTTAAGTAGTAGCACTATATACAACCATGCCAAAAGATGTCCTTAAAATTAGTAGAGAGTAAATGACTAAGTCGGTGACAACAATGAACTTTTGTTAGTCCATTGTCTTTTAATTATTGTGAACACAAATGCGGTGTCTGCACTTCGGAATGGTGATGCAACTTTTTTTGGAAATTCAATGATGGCAAATACCAATAAAAATTATCACATAAGAATATTTTGATATTAACATTATTTTTTTTCTTTTGGATATTGATGAAGGAATTACATACGATAGAACTTTTTCCCTTTGAATTGACTGATCTTTGAGTTTTTGCCCTTTAACAATTGATTTATGCCTCATGGGACATAAGTTCTTTGGATGAACAAAACAAATAAAAGAGATTTAAGGAGAACAAAAGGCAGTTGGTTTTTGAATGACAACATTTGATGTTGACATATCTTTCAAATAAATGAAGTTTTAGATCACTTAGCTTTTACTGAGTTACTGTTAGATATTTACCACTAATATTATTAAATAAAATTGTACAATACCCATGCAACACACATATCAAGAAACTAGTTATAACAATTTTAATTTGTATAATCAACTTGAGAAAACATATTTATAAATATTAGATGGGTAATTTGTGTTTGAACAAAATTCTAAAAGTGTTACTTGAAAGAGACTATCTCTTTTAGCTATTGGAAAACAAAATTGTCAAAATCAAAAAGAAAAAAAATCAATAAGGAATGAAACAAGACAACTAATAAAAATTTTGGACCTTGAGAAGATAGGAAAGTTGAACAACCGCTGCATTAGTGCCTCCCGGAGAATGTTTAAGGGAGTAATTTGAATTCCTTACAGCTAAGTTGTCCTACTAAAAGAATAATTAATACTGATATTTGAAAATAATTTTACGTGATAATTATAGTAGCATCAGGGGTTTGTATTTGATATTTGAATAATAAGGTTATCTTAAATCTCAGATAACGAGGTTATCTTAAATCTTGTTTATGAAAGAAGATAAGCCTGAAAGGCGTGCAAGTATGGTCAAAGAAGCAGGTTAGATTTTTTAAATCTCAAACAATGATATTAAGATAACAGTAAAATAGTTTCTTAAATTGATGGATATCTATAGTCAAGAATTAACTATTAGAAAATGTCCTCTTTTTAAAATGATTTTTTGTGAAATGTTTCAGTATAACTAAATTCTCTGCACCAGCGTTGCACGGTTATGTTGAGTCAAATAATGTACGGTTTTATAGAATTATATTAGTAATAAATGTTTAATGGAATCCCAGTAAAAGCATAGTGATCTAAAAATTTATTTACTTAGAGAGGATAAATATTTCAACTTCAAATTTTTCCCTCCACTCATGCAATCTTAAATCTTGCTTATTGAAGAAGATAAACATGAAATGAGTGAAAATATGGTCAATGAAGTGGTTGAGAGTTTTAAAATTCTCAAAGAATGAAATAATAAAATGGTAAAATAATTTCTCAAATTGATGGATATCTTATCTTGAGATTGTTGTCTATTTATTATACGAATATGTCATTTTTAAGAAAAAAAACATTTTCTATGTGTAGTTTTAGAACAAATAGTTTCTCGGTATGTGCGTTGCATATGTATATCGAGTAAAATAATATATGATTTTATAGAATATATTTTATTAGTAATACATGTGTAACAGAGTCCCAGTGAAAAGCTAATTGATTGAAATATTCATTTAATTGAAAAAGGATAAATAAGTCAACTACATATATTGTCTCTCCACCGGTGTACCCCAAAATCAACTTCTTTTATTTGCATATTCCTTATAAAGATCTTATGTGTCTCCCCCCAAGCCTACACCCTGTACGTGGCTGACACTTGAGAACCATCGTTGGTCTTCAAACGAACTCTTGTCCTGACTCACTACACTGTGGAAGACATACTCAACAAAACAAGAACTTCTAAGTGCAAAGATTAACTCAACTTTGTCTCAACAATAACTCAACTAAGTAAATGTTAGAAATACTTAATTAAACATAAGAGATCGTCTCGAGCTTTTAGAAACGTTAACAAGGAAACAGTAAGACTCATCAACTACTACTATCTATGAAGTTTCTAAATGCTACGATAGATATCAGGACAAGACCCACGACATCTTAACAAATCTAAAAATGTAAATGTGGAATCCTCCGGAAAGCAACGAGGATCAGCTAAGCTAACTGGGATGCAAATGGTATCAACGGAGTGCCTGTTGATGACCCTGAACACCTGCATCTAAATTATAAAAAGATGCAGGTTGAATGACGTCAGTACATTGAATGTACGAGCATGTAAGGGGAAAGCTGAAAGTAATAGATAATTGAACGAACAAGGCTGGAGGAATACTCACCTCACCTCAAGTCAACTTAATATGAAAGCAACAATAAGAGATGAAATACTTAAAGCTTTTAAAATAGTAAATATCAAGTCAAAATGTATAAAAATACAATAACAAACTCTTTACTCTTGTTTAGGAGATTCTCTAACCGACAACCCACATTATGAGCTACTTGATGATACAACATCTCGCCCACGCTGTCAAAGTTGTCGTTTACCTTGTCGGGCTATAGAACTCCTCAACTAAGTGGATCTACTAAGCTATGTTTAAAAACAACAAGGAATCATATAAAATGTATGATTCTTTTTGTAACACCCCGTATCCGAAACGGAACAAAAATGCAGATTTTGAGAAGTTGCAGGTGCAACTTACGGTCACCATCCAAGGACCGTAGGTCAGACCACGGCTCGTGCTGGTGGGCCGTGGTTCACCACTGCAACCCCTCCCCAAACCAGCTAAAAAAATTGGCTAAGTCCCGACTCACGGACAGACCTACGGTCCGTAGATCAGACCACGGTCCGTGGTATGGTCATTATGAATTTATAGTTATGTCATTTGGACTAACCAATGCTCCTGCAGCTTTCATGGATTTGATGAACCGTGTGTTCAAGCAGTACTTGGACTTGTTCGTTATCGTCTTTATTGATGATATCCTCATTTATTCTAGGAATGAGGAAGAGCATACTAGTCATTTGAGAGTTGTTCTACAAACTCTCAAAGATCGCCAGTTATTTGCAAAATTTAACAAATGTGAATTTTGGTTACAATCAGTTGCCTTCCTTGGGCATATTGTGTCTAGTAAAGGAATTCAAGTAGATTCCCAGAAGATAGAAGCAGTGAAACAATGGCCCAGACCTACCTTAGCTACAAATATAGGAAGTTTCTTGGGTCTAGCAGGCTATTATAGACGGTTTGTGGAAGGATTTTCATCCATAGCCTCTCCATTGACTAAGTTAACTCAGAAAAAGGTTAAGTTCCAATGGTCAGATGATTGTGAGAAAAGCTTTGCAGAACTGAAAATTAGGTTGACTACAACTCCTGTCTTGACTCTACCAGAGGGTTCAGATGGTTATGTGATCTATTGTGATGCATCCAGGGTCGGCCTAGGTTGTGTGTTGATGCAACGAGGTAAGGTTATAGCTTATGCTTCCAGACAACTTAAGGTACATGAGAAGAATTATCCAACTCATGACCTCGAGCTTGCAGCAGTGGTGTTTGCACTCAAGATTTGGAGACACTACTTGTATGGTGTTCATGTAGATGTGTTCACAGACCATAAAAGCCTTCAGTATGTATTCACCCAGAAAGAGTTGAATCTTCGCCAGAGAATGTGGCTTGAGTTCCTCAAAGATTATGATATGAGTGTGCATTACCATCCGAGTAAGGCAAATGTAGTAGCAGATGCTCTTAGCAGATTATCCATGGGTAGTGTATCACATGTTGAGGAAGAAAAAAGAGAGCTAGCAAAGGATGTTCACAGACTTGCTCGCCTAGGAGTTCGTCTTATGAGCATATCAGATGGTGGTGTAACGGTTCAGAATGGGGCAGAATCTTCTTTGGTAGTAGAGGTTAAGGAAAAGCAAGATAGTGATCCAATCTTGCTTGAACTTAAGGGTGCAGTCCACAATCAGAGAGTGGAGGTTTTCTCCCAAGGGGGAGATGGTGTACTTCGCTATCAAGGTAGATTGTGTGTTCATGATGTGGGTGAATTGAGACAACATATTCTCGCAGAAGCCCACAATTCCAGATATTTTATTCATCCAGGCGCCACTAAGATGTACCGTGATCTACGGGAAGTCTATTGGTGGAATGGTATGAAAAGAGATATAGCAGACTTTGTGGCTAAGTGCCCCAATTGCCAGCAAGTAAAGGTAGAACATCAGAAACCAGGAGGTATGACTCAAGAGATTGATAGTACTACTTGGAAGTGGGAAGTGATCAACATGGACTTCATCACAGGTTTAGCTCGTACTCGCAGACAACATGACTCCATTTGGGTGATTGTTGATAGGGTTACTAAGTCTTCTCGCTTTTTGGCGGTCAAGACTACAGATTCAGCGGAGGATTACGCCTAGCTTTACATTAATGAGATTGTGAGGTTGCATGGATTTCCTTTGTCTATCATCTCAGATAGAGGTCCTCAGTTTACATCTCATTTCTGGAAGTCATTTCAGAAAGGTCTTGGTACTCAGGTTAATCTTAGCACAGTATTTCATCCACAGACGGATGGTCAGGCAGAGCGTACCATTCAGACCTTACAGGACATGTTGAGAGCTTGTGTGATCGACTTCAAGGGTAGTTGGGATGATCACCTTCCTCTAATAGAGTTCGCCTACAACAATAGCTACCATTCCAACATTTAGATGGCCCTTTATGAGGCATTGTATGGGCGTAGATGTAGATCTCCAGTTGGTTGGTTTGAAGTAGGTGAATCAGCCTTGATAGGACCAGATTCGGTCCTTGATGCTATGGAGAAAGTGCAACTCAGTAGAGATAGACTTAAGACTGCTCAGAGTCGCCAGAAGTCTTATGCAGATGTGAGAAGAAGGGAACTAGAGTTCCAAGTTGATGATTGGGTTTTCCTGAAAGTGTCACCTATGAAAGGGGTGATGAGATTTGGCAAGAAAGGGAAGCTCAGTCCCAGATATGTAGGCCCTTATCGGATCTTGAAAAGGATTGGTAAAGTGGCTTATGAGTTAGAGTTGCCAGCAGATTTAGCAACAGTGCATCCAATCTTTCACATTTCTCTTTTGAAGAAGTGTGTGGGTGCTCCAGCATCCATAGTGCCATTAGAGAGTGTGGCCGTGAAAGATAGCCTTTCTTATAAGGATGTACCAGTTGAGATTCTCGATCGTCAGGTTAGAAGGTTGAGAAATAAAGAAGTCGTTTCAGTCAAGGTTTTGTGGAGGAGTCAGTCTGTAGAGGGAGCTACTTGGGAAGCAGAAGCAGCCATGAAGTCCAAGTATCCTCACCTCTTTCCTTCCGATTCCATTCCAGCTTGAGGTAATAGTTCCTCTTCAGTTTTTCAGTCATTCATGCGAAAATTCAGTCTTAGAATCATGTTCATTCAGTTTGTACTTACATTTTCAGCGTATTTGCATGTTCTTGGAACTCAGTTCAGTTAGAAATTCAGTTCTCAGTGTTCAGTGGTAGGGATTGCAACCCTCTCCCTCTATTTCAGCTAGTTTAGTCTTCATTCGAGGACGAATGGTCCCAAGGGGGAGATAATGTAACACCCCGTATCCGAAACGGACCAAAAATGCCAATTTTGAGAAGTTGCAGGTGCAACTTACGGTCACCATCCACGGAACGTAGGTCAGACCACGGCCCGTGTTGGTGGTCAGTGGTTGACCACTGCAACCCCTCCCAAAACCAGCTCAAAAAATTGGCTAAGTCCCGACTCACGGACAGACCTACGGTCCGTAGATCAGACCACGGTCCGTGGTCTGTGTCTGTGGGTCGAGACTTCTCTTACCAGCCTCGGACACAAACTATGGTCGACCAGCACGGACCTTCAATCGATCCACGGTCCGTTGGTCTGACCGTAGATGAGGATCAACAACCAGTTAGCTGAAAATTCTGATGGGTCAACTTCAGATGGTCATAACTCTTAGCACAAAATGAATTATGTGTCCCATTACCTATGGTTAGATAGATAATTGAATTATCTTTCCAACGACACCGGGTTTGCTAAATTCCAACGTCCTAGTAAAAAGTTATGCGCGTTTTAGTAAAGCCCTGTCGGGTAGACTCGACCTACGGACCCAATCGACGGACCGTCAGTCCATTCCGTCAGTCACTCCGACAGCAGTTAATTCAGGGGTCTTTTGGTCTTTTCCTATTTCGTTTAACCCCTAAGATACGTCGTTTAGACCCTAAATCATGAGGTTTTAATCAGTTTAAGCCTAGAAACATAATTAGAACTTACCTTAGTCAAAATCATTAATCAAAACTTAGAAAATTAGAATCAAGAAGGAGAAAAAGGTCAAGAACCCTAGTTCAAAACGCAGCGAGGTTTCTTCAGTTCCAGCCCCGATATCCAAAGATTTCTTCGTGGAATTCATCACCAGGTATGTGGGATTTCACTAGTGGGTTCCTTTCGCCCGTTAGGTCCCTAGAATTCAGTCAGATTCTTGATTCCATGATTATGAACAGACCTACGGTTTCTAGAATTATAGCAGATCATCATGAATTAGTTATTTAAATGTTCCACATAAGATTATCATGTTATTGCTCAGTTTATCGCATGAATTTCAGAACCCTAGCTATGTATTTCTTTAGTTCTTGAATTACACATGCTAGATCAGATAATTCAGTTTTCAGTTATACATGCCTCAGTTTATGAATGCATCATTATCAGATTAATTGTTGCATTCTCAGTTTGCATGTTCAGTTCGAGCTATCCAGTATTTACAGAAATTCAGTCATAACCAGTTAACTACTTAATTCATTGGGAGTAGCATAATACCGAGTTGGACTATGGTTTCAGCGTACCCATATAGTCCCAGAACTACGAGCCACGTAGGTGTAAGTCCCCTCTGTGGGCAACATCAGTTTAGTGATCACGCCAGCATGCCTCTATACCTCTGACAGGGTATATTGGGTCCTCTCGATGGGGCGTATACATCGGACTCCACATTTAGCTCATGTGGTTTTATGTCGGTTATTAGTAGCTCCAACAGTTCAGTCAAACTCTTTTGCATTGACCATATTTCAGTACAGTCAGTATTCAGTCTCAGCATGTTATAAATTTGGTCATTGCATCAGTTAGCTCAGTATTCAGTATTTTCAGTATCTATATCATGTTTAGATTATTTCAATGCTTTGTTCAGTTATATGTTATTTCAGTTTTACTCTATCCTTTATGCTCAGTACCCTTCAAGTACTAACGCATACGTGCGCTACATCTTCTCATGATGTAGGTTCAGGTTCTCAGCATCCAAATCACGCTTAGATCGATTCCCGATCTTCAGTTCAGCAGCATCAGTGGTGAGTCCTCATTCTTAGAGGACTAGTGACATGTTTATCTTTATCGCTTTTAGTCTTTAGTTTCAGTTTTGCTAGATCTAGTTGGGGCATGTCCCAACATTTCTAGTCAGTTTAGAGACTTATTTCAGACATATATAGTTAGATTCAGCTTAGTGTTTTGAGTTTGATATTTATTTTATATTAAACTCTCAGATTTGATATATTCAGTTATAGTATATGGGTATTCCCCATCTTTTCAGATTTATTTATGAATTAGCTTCCGCATCAATTTATTATCTTTAGTATGCTCATGATCATGCCAACATGGTTAGCTTGGGATCACTTGCGGTCCTAGGTTCCGTGTCCGCGTCTCGGGGGTAGCTCGGGGCGTGACACTTTTACCCATGTTGGCATACATGGTTTATAATGATGTTTAGTTGTCTGAACTCATTCTTATATTGGTGATCAATACTACTCCCAATAATATATAATTCATGCTCAAATGTTTAAAGTACAACACTTTCTCAATTTGAGATAATTACTCAAAATATCCTCTTAAAAGAGGTAATACTCTTAAACTCCTCTGAACTTGTAAACTCATTTAGAAATCGGTGTTACTCTATTTTAAATGTAAAAGTATTACATATTTGGGAATATTTAGTTACCTTATGTTCATTTTTAAACATGAAACTCAACTCGCCCTTATTCTCGTACATATATACTCAAGACTTAGTTCAAATCTTTATTTAATTTTAGTTCAAATATTTAGTTAATTGTAAAATGATTCTCAAACTTGACTCAAAAGGGCGTCTTGAACATTCCTCTTAACTTTACTTTAATTTGAAATGTAAATTAAGAGATGTGATTAGGATATACATGATCTCTCAAGGATTAATGAATATTTTAATAGTGAATATCAAGAAGAGAACATAGTTACGATTCGAGGGAACACACATGAAAAGAAGGATAAAACGGTAAGGGACCTGACGACCCTGGAGCATTGAGTGGCGCAGGGCGCCATCCCCCAAACTACTGTCAATATTTGGGTTAGTAGTTTGGGCGCTATGGCTGGCGCGACGCCCCATGCCATGTGTAAAAACCCGACAAATTTTCCTGCTCAAATTCAAGTTCTAAGTCATGTAAAATCGAATGATTTCCTCCCAACTCTCTTTGATTCAAAAACCTAACACAATATCGATGAAATCCACCAAGAAATAACACTCATTCGCAAAACCCTCATCTCAAGAACTCAAAAATCTCTATTGTTAATGAACGCGGTTAAAACTCAAGAACTTCTCAAGAATATCTATATAAACAATCTCATGGATGAATTAGTGAATGAAATTTCATGATTGGAGTGAGGGTGAACAAACCCAACACTATGAGAAGCTTACATACCTCGAAAGAACACTTGTTCTCGGCGAAATCATCTGTTCTTGAAAGAACGCTTCAAATCCTTCTCTTTTCTTCTCTTGAACATGCTCTCAAATCCCTAAACGTATTCGAAAAGAATGTCTAAAATATCTTAGAGTCTGATTAGACCCTTAAATTAGGTGTGAAAAACATTTTAGGCTTAGTGGGGTAAGGAAAAGACCAAAATACTCCTTCCCTTAAAGGGATGAAAAGACTTAGCTAGAGAAGATTCACTCAAACAGTCATAACTTTTTACTTAGAGCTTGCAATTTTGCAAACTTGGCGGTGTTTGAAAGAGGACTCAAAGACCTTCGGTTTGATATACCTCATAGGCCATCTAACACTTTTCGTGCTATAGATATGATTGTTTGAAGTTGACCCAAAAGTAAAACCTGATCGGAGTTTGAGCTGTTACATTATGTCTCACGAGGCACAAATGTAATTGTTAAAGATAAAAAAAATCATTGACTAGTCAATTGTAATGACAAAACATGCAATTTTATATAAGTGGTTCATTAGTATTAGAAAGAAGAAAAATAGTGTCAATATCCAAATATTTATATGTGAAAATATTTATAGGTATTTTTAACCAATCAATTCCCAAAAAGGTTGCAACATCATATAAACGAGAAGGCACCTCATTTGTGTTCACAATAAATAAAAGAATATGAGTGGCCACAAGTTCTCAGTTGTCTCCGGGATTATTCATAAATTTCCTCGTGTTTTCAAGAAAATCTTTTGGCATGATTGCATAAAGCGCGACTACTTCAATTTTGGCGAGGCAAAATCGATAATTTTTTTTTGTATCCATTAGTATCATTTAAATAATCTTTGCCTATTTTATTTAAATAATTGGTTCCTATATCATTAAAGTAAATGTTGCATATTTCATTGTACTTTGGAGGGTAACAATTTTTGTTTATCTAATCAAATTGAAAAAAAACACATCTACTAAGATTAGAGGAGTAATTTGTGTTTGACCAAGGTTGTAAAAGTGTTGATGGAAGAGGTCATCTCTTTGAGCTATTGAAAAAAAAATTATCAAATTAAAAAGAAACAAAACATGACCGATAATAGAATTTTTAGAATTTGAGAAGATAGGAAAGTTGACATGTCGTAATGTTGGCGCCTCCTGAAAAATGGCTAAGGAAGTAATAAAACACCTTATAGACAAGCTCATACCCAAAAAACAAAAAAATAAATACTGATATTGGAGAAGATTTGTGAGTGACTACTAATAGCATCGGGGGTGTGTGTTTGATATTCGGGTAATGAAGTTGTCTTAAATCATGTGTATTAAAGAAGATAAGCAAAATTGAGTTAAAAATATGGTGAAAGAAGTGGGTTAGATTTCTAAATCTCACACAATGACATAAAGAAACTAATTTATTGTTATCTTTATATCATTACGTGAGATTTAAAAAATCTCACCCTCTTCTTTCACCATCTTTTTAACTCCTATTTCGATTATCTTCTTCAATACACAAGATTTAAGACAATCTCATTACCCAAGATTTAAGACAACCACATTACTTTAATATCAAACTCACATTTGATACTAATATTAGTATCACTCACCGTTCTGCTAGAATATCAATACTAGTTGTTATTTCGACGAACAAACTTGGTTATAAGAAATTCAAATCACTCACTTAATCATTTTCTCTGAGGCACCACATTGCGGTTGTTCACCTTCCCTATCTTCTCAAGGTTAGAAAATCCTATTATCTATGTTGTTTCATTCCGTTTAGATTATTTCTCAATTTTTGTCTTGACAGTTTTATTTTTCAAAAGTTAAAATGTTAGTCTCTCCCCGGTAATACTTTTGGAAACTTGGCCAATCACAACTTACTCCTCTAATATTGGTAAATATGTTTTTTACAAATTAGAGAAATTAAAATTGTTACTCTCCAAAAGTACAATAACATAACCAATGTAAATTAAGAGATGTGATTAGGATATGCATGATCTCTCAAGGATTAATGAATATTTTAATAGTGAATATCAAGAAGAGAACATAGGTACGATTCGAGGGAACACACACGAAAAGAAGGAAAAAATGGTAAGGGACCTGACGACCCTGGCGCACTGAGTGGAGAAGGGTACCCGCCCAAAAACTACTGTCAATTTTTGGGGCTGACTGAGTGGCGCGGAGCACCAAGCCCCAAACTACTGACCAGTAGTTTTGGCGCTACGTCTGGAGTGACTCCCCATGCCCTGTCTAGAAACCCGATGAATTTTACTGCTCAAATTCAAGTTCTAAGTCATATAAAATTGAATGATTTCCTCCCAGCTCTCTTTGATTCATAAACCCAACACAATTTCGATGAAATCTACACACAATCCACCAAGAAATAACACTCATTCGCAAAACCCTCACCTCAAGAACTCAAAAACCTCAATTGTTAATGAACGGGTTTAAAACTCAAGAACTTCAGAAGAATCGCTATATAAACAATCTCATGGATTAATTAGTGAATGAAATTACATGATTGGAGTGAGGGCGAACAAACCCAACACTATGAGAAGCTTACATACCTCGAAAGAACACTTGTTCTCGGCGAAATCATCTGTTCTTGAAAGAACGCTTGAAACCCTTCTCTTTTCTTCTCTTGAACGTGCTCTCAAATCTCTAAACGTTTTCGAAAAGAATGTCTAAATTATCTTAGAGTCTGATTAGACCCTTAAATTGGGTGTTAAAAATGTTTTAGGCTTAGTGGGGTAAGGAAAATACCAAAATACTCCTTCCCTTAAGCAGATGAAAAGTCTTAGCTAGAGAAGATTCACTCAAACAATTATAACTTTTTACTTGGATTTCGCAATTTAGCAAATTTGACGGTGTTGGAAAGAGGACTCAAAGACCTTCGGTTTGATATACCTCATAGGCCACCTAACTCTTTTCGTGCTAAAAGATATGATTGTTTGAAGTTGACCCAAAACTAAAAACTGATCGGAGTTTGAGTTGTTACATTATGTCTCACGAGGCATAAATGTAATTGTTAAAGAGAAAAAAATCACTGACTAGTCAATTCTAATGGCAAAACATGCAATTTTATATAAGTGGTTCATTAGTATCAGAAAGAAGAAAAATAGTATCAATATCCAAATATTTATTTGTGAAAATATTTACAGGTATTTTTAACAAATCAATTCCCCAAAAGGTTGCAACATCATATAAAAGAGAAGGCACCTCATTTGTGTTCACAGTAAATAAAAGACTATGAGCGGCCACAAGTTCTCAGTTGTCACCGGGATCATTCATAAATATCCTCGTGTTTTCAAGAAAATCTTTTGGCATGATTTCATAAAGTGCTTCTACATCAATTTTGGCGAGGCAAAATCGATAAAAAAAAATTGAATCCATTAGTATCATTTAAATAATCATTGCCTATTTTATTTAAATAATTGATTCTTATATCATTAAATTAAATGTTGCATATTTCATTGTACTTTGGAGGGTAACAATTTTTGCTTATCTAATCAAATTGAAAAAAACACATCTGCTAATATTAGAGGAGTAATTTGTGTTTGACCAAGGCTCTAAAAGTGTTGATGGAAGAGGCCATCTCTTTGAACTATTGAAAAACTAAATAATCAAAAAAAAATGAAACAAAACAGGACCGATAATAGAATTTTTAGAATTTGAGAAGATAGGAAAGTTGACAAGTCGTAATGTTGGCGTCTCCTGAAAAATGGCTAAGGAAGTGATATAAACTCCTTATAGACAAGCTTATACCACAAAAGAAAAATAATAATACTGGTATTGGAGAAGATTTGTGAGTGACTACTGCTAATAGCATCAGTTTTATTTCTCGATTTTTATTTTCACAATTTTTATTTTCCAAAAGTTGAAAAGTTAGTCTCTCCCCGTTAATACTTTTGGAAACTTGGCCAACCACAACTTACTCCTCTAATATTGGTAAATATCTTTTTTTCAAGTTAGACAAATACAAAATTGTTACTCTCCAAAAGTACAATAACATAGGCAATGATTAATTAAATGAACTAAGCAACAATGATTTAAATGATATTTTAACAAATCCATTGAATTTTGCTGATTTTACCCACCCAAGTCAAAGCAGTAGCGCTTTATGCAACCATGTTGAAAACTTTCCTTGAAATCACGAGAAATTCATGAATAAGCCGGAGACAAAAATAAATTTTTCACAGTCCATAGTTTTTTTAATTATGGTGAACACAAATGAGATGTTTGGACTTTTGTATGATGATGCAACTTTTTTGGAGATTTAATGGCTACAAATACCTACAAAAAATTTCACTTAATTATATTTTAATATTGAATCTATTTATCTTCTGTTGGATACTAATGAGATAATTACATAAAATAACATGTTTTGCCATTTGAATGAGTTGTTCTTGAATTGTTTTTAACAATAAATTTTATGCCTCATGAGACATAAGTTCTTCAAATCAACAATCCAAATGAAAGAGATTAGGACGGAAAAAGTAGTTGGTTTTGTAATATATGGGTTGAGTGACGATATTCTATTAGACATTTGTTACTAATATTATTCTATAAATAGTATATTAACTTACTAGGCTTACATGTGCAACAACCGAAGAACTACTTGTACTAAAATCATCCATAGCAAACCAATTAAAAAAGACATTTTCCTATAATAAATAGAGAACAATCATGACTATATATATCTATCAATTTAAGAAACTATTTTACTGTTAGCTTTATATCATTGTATGAGGTTTAAAATATCTCACATGCTTTTTTTGTCACTATCCAATTTAGGATGATGAGTGGCGCTAAGTGAGATAATTCCAAAACTAGTCTTACCAAAATTCTATAGAAAATTGGGCAGAGTTTCCTATATTTTTGGACTTATCCTAATTTTGCTTATCTCAGAAATCAACAATACAACTAATAACAACTCTAAAACCAGACATAATACCCATCGATAATTTAATCGTCAACACAAAAATACCAAATCATCTCCAATAATAAAAAGAAGTTCAAGGAAGTCCCATGACTAAAAAACGAAGGGATAATCATGACTCTAATAAAGGAAAGGACAAATGGAGCTATTCTAAGATTTTTGAAATAAAATAAATCATAGCAATTCTATAAATATCTTGCTACGCGAAGTTACCCGACTCACTAGATTATAGTAATTAACACTCTCAAGTTATTGAAATCACCGTTAATATCAGTTGAGTTCTCAGTAAAAACATTTAGGAAGGAGTGAGACGCTAGCTCAGTGAGTAATAACACTTAACCATAACCCTTTTAATCAGGGACAAGTCAAAAAACATGCTAGTTAGATAATCAGAATCATGTAATAAAAGTCTTTTTAAAGGAAACAATAACCATATTCTATCTTATGTGTCTCATATAAGCAAAATCAATGTAAAAACCTAGATCAACCTAAGTGTCGAACCGATCAAATTTATATCGTAGATCAACCTTTTTATAATAGTGCACCCATCATCTCAAAATCCTAGATACGCCTATGTTTGTTCAATCAATATTTTACTTTGTATAAAATAATCATATATTTTTATCATATAAAATCAATGCATCGAAAAAAGAAAAAAACTCTATTGTTTGTAGATATTGACAAATGTCGGGATCGTTCATGGTAGAATCTCTAGGTTAAACAAATAACATTCAATTCACTTATCAAAGAATAAAATCTTGAACAACCTTGATAAAATTTCTGGCTCTGCCACTGAATCGTCTCTCAAATTTTAAGAATTTAGTAAATTCATCTATCTCTTTAACCCCTTATTTTCTTAAACTTACAATTCCATTTCTATAGTGATGAAATTTACAAATATAAATATTTAAGTTATGTTTAGAAAAGTTACCTTCCACTTCTATTTCTCCTATTAAAATATCTTCCAACACCTTTAGATTCACTCGAACGAATGGCAGATCCACGATTTTCGTTCTACTTCTCGCTTTTGACAAATAGCTGCAACAACTTCCTTCAACAAAGACTCCAAATAGTGTTAGGGAACTTTTCCCTTTTTTTCTGTTTGCTGTTAGGTTGCAGCCTTTTCTTTTCATTTTAATTGTTTTTTATTTTCAAAAATACTTCTTGGTCAGTAAAATAATTTGTCTCCTATTTCTTTTTAATACTAAAATGGCATATATGTCCTTGCTTAAGAATATAATATTACATTCTTTGACCTTCCTTTCACTCCTTTCATTCTTATCTTCTTCAATACACAATATTTAAGATAACCTTATTATCCGATCTCATTACTTTATTTTTTCATTTTTACATTGATGCAATAGCTGAATTATCAGAGAAGTAATTAAAATAAAATTAAAGAAGGGGAGCCTAAAAATATCATAAACTACATGAAAAATAAGCTTTATGAATCCAAAAAGAAGTGTTTGAAATAATTCATATTTTCTATTGTTCTCTTTAAAATATTTTACATATTTAGTGCAACAAAGTAAGAAAAAGTTAAATAAATGTCTTCTACTATTGATAGCATATATATAACTTAAACTATATCAATCACATATCCCTGATGCAAATATTAGTATCACTCACAGTATTGATTCAACTCGAATGTAATCATTCATCAATGTGTTTTTTTTCAATGGTACGAGCTTGGTTTGTAAGGAATTCACATTGCTCACGAATTATACAAATTCCAGTACGAATTATACAAATGAGGCAACTTAAACTGTAGCTACAGCCCGTAAATATGCAAACTATAAGCTACGAAGCATAATTAAGTTTAATATAGTGGTTATTTACGAAAGTTCTTCTAAAAAGTATTATTTTTTTATTTTGGAAAGTAAGAGTTGAAAAAAATAGGTGCCTCCTTTACGGGCCGATATCGATGAACTTTTTCACGAGTTATGTGTGTTAGGTAAATTATGTTATTTTGTGTTATGATATTTCTAGAAATATGCTAGTCATCATGCAACAACATCAACACATATGATAGAAGAACAATACAAAGGAAAGAGATAATAAAAGAAAGTTGTTAATTTTGGAAAATACGTGTGGAGGGACAATGTTTGAAGTTGAACATATTAATCCTCTTTAGAAGTTTAAGTAGTAGCACTATATACAACCATGCCAAAAGAAGTCCTTAAAATTAGAAGAGAGTAAATGACTAAGTCAGTGACAACAATGAACCTTTTGTTAGTCCATTGTCTTTTAATTATTGTGAACACAAATGCGCTGTCTGCACTTAGGAATGATGATGCAACTTTTTTTGGAAATTCAATGATGGAAATACCAATAAAAATTATCACATAAGAATATTTTGATATTGACATTATTTTTCTTCTTTTGGATATTGATGAAGGAATTACATACGATAGAACTTTTTCCCTTTGAATTGACTGATCTTTGAGTTTTTGCCCTTTAACAATTGATTTATGCCTCGTGGGACATAAGTTCTTTGGAAGAACAAAAAAAAAAAGAGATTTAAGGAGAACAAAAGGCAGTTGGTTTTGAATGACAACATTTGAAGTTGACATATCTTTCAAATAAATGAAGTTTTAGATCACTTAGCTTTTACTGAGTTACTGTTAGATATTTACCACTAATATTATTAAATAAAATCGTACAATACCCATGCAACACACATGTATCAAGAAACTAGTTATAACAATTTTAATTTGTATAATCACTTGAGAAAACATATTTGTAAATATTAGATGGGTAATTTGTGTTTGACCAAAATTCTAAAAGTGTTACTTGAAAGAGACTATCTCTTTTAGCTATTGGAAAACAAAATTGTCAAAATCAAAAAGAAAAAACCAATAAGGAATGAAACAAGAAACTAATAAAAATTTTGGACCTTGAGAAGATAGGAAAGTTGAACAACCGCTGCATTAGTGCCTCCCGGAGAATGTTTAAGGGAGTAATTTGAATTCCTTACAGCTAAGTTGTCCTACTAAAAGAAAATAATACTGATATTTGAAAATAATTTTAAGTGATAATTATAGTAGCATCAGGGGTGTGTATTTGATATTTGAATAATAAGGTTATCTTAAATCTCAGATAACGAGGTTGTCTTAAATCTTGCTTATGAAAGAAGATAAGCATGAAAGGCGTGCAAGTATGGTCAAAGAAGCAGGTTAGATTTTTTAAATCTCAAACAATGATATAAGATAACAGTAAAATAGTTTCTTAAATTGATGGATATCTATAGTCAAGAATTAACTATTAGAAAATGTCCTCTTTTGAAAATGATTTGTTGTGAAATGTTTCAGTATAACTAAATTCTCTGCACCAGCGTTGCACGGTTAAGTTTAGTCAAATAATGTACGTTTTATAGAATTATATTAGTAATAAATGTTTAATGGAATCCCAGTAAAAGCATAGTGATCTAAAAATTTATTTACTTTGAGAGGATAAATATTTCAACTTCAAATTTTTCCCTCCACTCATGCAATCTTAAATCTTGCTTATTGAAGAAGATAAACATGAAATGAGTGAAAATATGGTCAATGAAGTGGTTGAGAGTTTTAAAATTCTCAAAGAATGAAATAATAAAATGGTAAAATAATTTCTCAAATTGATGGATATCTTATCTTGAGATTGTTGTCTATTTATTATTCGAATATGTCATTTTTAAGAAAAAAACATTTTCTATGTGTAGTTTTAAATAGTTTCTCGGTATGTGCGTTGCATATGTATATCGAGTAAAATAATATATGATTTTATAGAATATATTTTATTAGTAATACATGTGTAACGGAGTCCCAGTGAAAAGCTAATTGATTGAAATATTCATTTAATTGAAAGAGGATAAATAAGTCAACTACAATATTGTCCCTCCACCGGTGTACCCCAAAATCAACTTCTTTTATTTGCATAGTCCTTATAAAGATCTTATA
>NW_026020378.1:2954159-3149047 GCF_900185275.1 Solanum verrucosum
TGCATAAAGCGCTACTACATCAATTTTGGCGAGGCAAAATCGATAAATTTTTTTGTATCCATTAGTATCATTTAAATAATCATTGCCTATTTTATTTAAATAATTGGTTCCTATATCATTAAAATAAATGTTGCATATTTCATTGTACTTTGGAGGGTAACAATTTTTGTTTATCTAATCAAATTGAAAAAAACACATCTGCTAATATTAGAGGAGTAATTTGTGTTTGACCAAGGCTAAAAGTGTTGATGGAAGATCATCTCTTTGAACTATTGAAAAACTAAATTATCAAAAAAAAAAGAAACAAAACAGGACGATAATAGAATTTTTAGAATTTGAGAAGATAGGAAAGTTGACATGTCGTAATGTTGGCGTCCTGAAAAATGGCTAAGGAAGTGATATAAACTCCTTATAGACAAGCTCATACCACAAAAGAAAAATAATAATACTGGTATTGGAGAAGATTTGTGAGTGACTACTAATAGCATCAGTTTTATTTCCCGATTTTTATTTTGACAATTTTTATTTTCCAAAAGTTGAAAAGTTAGTCTCTCCCCGTAATACTTTTGGAAACTTGGCCAACCACAACTTACTCCTCTAATATTGGTAAATATGTTTTTTCAAGTTAGACAAATAAAAAATTGTTACTCTCCAAAAGTACAATAACATAGGCAATGATTAATTAAATGAACTAAGCAACAATGATTTAAATGATATTTTAACAAATCCATTGGATTTTGCTGATTTTACCCACCCAAGTCAAAGCAGTAGCGCTTTATGCAACCATGTTGAAAACTTTCCTTGAAATCACGAGGAATTATGAATAAGTCGGAGACAAAAATAATTTTTTCACAGTCTGTAGTTTTTTAATTATGGTGAACACAAATGAGATGTTTGCACTTTTGTATGATGATGCAACTTTTTTAGAGATTTAATGGCTACAAATACCTACAAAAAATTTCACATAATAATATTTGAATATTGAAGCTATTTATCTTCTTTTGGATACTAATGAGGCAATTACATAAAATAACATGTTTTGCCATTTGAATGAGTTGTTCTTGAATTCTTTTTAACAATAAATTTTATGCCTCATGAGACATAAGTTCTTCAAATCAACAATCCAAATGAAAGAGATTAGGACGGAAAAAGTAGTTGGTTTTGTAATATATGGGTTGAGTGACGATATTCTGTTAGACATTTATTACTAATATTATTCTATAAAATAGTATATTAACTTACTAGGCATACATGTGCAACAACCGAAGAACTACTTGTACTAAAACCATCCATAGCAAACCAATTAAAAAAAGACATTTCCTATAATAAATAGAGAACAATCTCGACTATATATATCTATCAATTTAAGAAACTATTTTACTGTTAGCTTTTATATCATAGTATGAGGTTTAAAATATCACATGCTTTTTTTTGTCACTATCCAATTTAGGAATGATGAGTGGCGCTAAGTGAGAGAATTCCAAAACTAGTCTTACCAAAATTCTACAGAAAATCGGGCAGAGTTTCCTATATTTTTGGACTTATCCTAATTTTCTTGTCTCAGAAATCAACAACACAACTAATAACAACTCTAAAACCAGACATAATACCCATCGATAATTTAATCGTCAACACAAAAATACCAAATCATCTCCAATAATAAAAAGAAGTTCAAGGAAGTCCCATGACTACAAAACGAAGGGATAATCATGACTCTAATAAAGGAAAGGACAAATGGAGCTATTCTAAGATTTTTGAAATAAAATAAATCATAGCAATTCTATAAATATCTTGCTACGCGAGTTACCCGACTCACTAGATTATAGTAATTAACACTCTAGTTATTGAAATCCTCGTCAATATCAGTTGAGTTCTCAGTAAAAACATTTAGGAAGGAGTGAGACGCTAGCTCAGTGAGTAATAACACTTAACCACAACCCTTTTAATCAGGGACAAGTCAAAAAACATGCTAGTTAGATAATCAGAATCATGTAATAAAAGTCTTTTTAAAGGAAACAATAACCATATTCTATCTTATGTGTCTCATATAAGAAAAATCAATGTAAAAACCTAGATCAACCTAACTGTCGAACCGATCAAATTATATCATAGATCAACCTTTTTATAATAGTGCACCCATCATCTCAAAATCCGAGATACGCCTATGTTTGTGTTCAATCAATATTTTACTTTATATACAATAATCATATATTTTTACCATATAAAATCAATGCATCGAAAAAAGAAAAAAACTCGATTGTTTGTAGATATTGACAAATGTTGGGATAGTTCATGGTAGAATCCCTACGTTAAACAAATAACATTCAATTCACTTATCAAAAAATAAAATCTTGAACAACCTTGATAAAATTTCTGGCACTGCCACTGAATCGTCTGTCGAATTTTAAGAATTTAGTAAATTCATCTATCTCTTTAACCCTTATTTTCTTAAACTTACAATTCTAATTCTATAGTGATGAAATTTACAAATATAAATATTTAAGTTAAGATTAGAAAAGTTACCTTCCACTTCTATTTCTCCTATTAAATTATCTTCCAACACCTTTAGCTTCCCTCGAATGAATGGCAGATCCACGATTTTCATTCTTCTTCTCGCTTTTGACAAATAGCTGCAGCAGCTTCCTTCAACAAAGACTCCACATAGGGTTAGGACTTTTCCCTTTTTTTTTGATTGCTACTAGGTTGCAGCCTTTTCTTATCATTTTATTTGTTTTCTAATTTCAAAAAATACTTTTTGGTCAATAAAATAATTTGTCTCCTATTTCTTTTTAATACTAAATGGCATATATGTCCTTGCTTCAGAATATAATATTACATTCTTTGACCTTCCTTTCACTCCTTTCATTCTTATCTTCTTCAATACACAATATTTAATATAACCTTATTATCCGATCTTATTATAATTATTTTCATTTTTACATTGATGCAATATCTGAATTATTAGAGAAGTAATTAAAATAAAATAAAAGAAGGGGAGCGTAATAATATCATAAACTACATGAAATATAATATTTATGAATCCAAAAAGAAGTGTTTGAAATAATTCATATTTTCTATTGTTCTCTTTAAAAATATTTTCTACATATTGAGTGCAACCAATTAAGAAAAAAGTAAAAATAAATGTCTTCTACTATTGATAGCATATATATAACTTAAACTCTATCAATCACATATCCCTGATGCAAATATTAGTATCACTCACAATATTGATTCAACTCGAATATCATCATTCATCAATGTTTTTTTTTCCAATGGTACGAGCTTGGTTGTAAGGAATTGACATTACTCACGAATTATACAAATTCAGTACGAATTATACAAATGAGGCAACTTAAACTGTAGCTACGACCAGTAAATATGCAAACTATAGCTATGAAGCATAATTAAGTTTAATATAGTGGTTATTTACGAAAGTTCCTCTAAAAAGTATTATTTTTTCTTTTGGAAAGTAAGAGTTGAAAACAAATAGGTGCTTCTTTACGGGCCGATATCGATGGACTTTTTCACGAGTTATGTGTGTTACGTAAATTATGTTATTTTGTGTTATGATATTTCTAGAAATATGCTAGTCATCATGCAACAGCATCAACACATATGATAGAAGAACAATACAAAGGAAAGAGATAATAAAAGAAAGTTGTTAATTTTGGAAAATACGTGTGGAGGGACAATGTTTGAAGTTGACATATTAATCCTCTTTAGAAGTTTAAGTAGTAGCACTATATACAACCATGCCAAAAGAAGTCCTTAAAATTAGAAGAGAGTAAATGACTAAGTCAGTGACAACAATGAACTTTTGTTAGTCCATTGTCTTTTAATTATTGTGAACACAAATGCGCTGTCTGCACTTAGGAATGATGATGCAACTTTTTTTGGAAATTCAATGATGGAAATACCAATAAAAATTATCACATAAGAATATTTTGATATTGACATTATTTTTCTTCTTTTGGATATTGATGAAGGAATACATACGATAGAACTTTTTCCCTTTGAATTGACTGATCTTTGAGTTTTTGCCCTTTAACAATTGATTTATGCCTCGTGGTACATAAGTTCTTTGGAAGAACAAAACAAATAAAAGAGATTTAAGGAGAACAAAAGGCAGTTGGTTTTGGAATGACAACGTTTGAAGTTGACATATCTTTCAAATAAATGAAGTTTTAGATCACTTAGCTTTTACTGAGTTACTGTTAGATATTTACCACTAATATTATTAAATAAAATCGTACAATATCCATGCAATACATGTATCAAGAAACTAGTTATAACAATTTTAATTTGTATAATCTACTTGAGAAAACATATTTGTAAATATTAGATGGGTAATTTGTGTTTGACCAAAATTCTAAAAGTGTTACTTGAAAGAGACTATCTGTTTTAGCTATTGGAAAACAAAATTGTCAAAATCAAAAAGAAAGAAAACCAATAAGGAATGAAACAAGAAAACTAATAAAAATTTTGGACCTTGAGAAGATAGGAAAGTTGAACAACCGCTGCATTAGTGCCTCCCGGAGAATGTTTAAGGGAGTAATTTGAATTCCTTACAGCTAAGTTGTCCTACTAAAAGAATAAGTAATACTGATATTTGAAAATAATTTTACGTGATAATTATAGTAGCATCAGGGGTGTGTATTTGATATTTGAATAATAAGGTTATCTTAAATCTCAGATAACGAGGTTGTCTTAAATCTTGCTTATGAAAGAAGATAAGCATGAAAGGCGTGCAAGTATGGTCAAAGAAGCAGGTTAGATTTTTTAAATCTCAAACAATGATATAAAGATAACAGTAAAATAGTTTCTTAAATTGATGGATATCTATAGTCAAGAATTAACTATTAGAAAATGTCCTCTTTTGAAAATGATTTGTTGTGAAATGTTTCAGTATAACTAAATTCTCTGCACCAGCGTTGCACGGTTAAGTTTAGTCAAATAATGTACTGTTTTATAGAATTATATTAGTAATAAATGTTTAATGGAATCCCAGTAAAAGCATAGTGATCTAAAAATTTATTTACTTTGAGAGGATAAATATTTCAACTTCAAATTTTTCCCTCCACTCATGCAATCTTAAATCTTGCTTATTGAAGAAGATAAACATGAAATGAGTGAAAATATGGTCAATGAAGTGGTTGAGAGTTTTAAAATTCTCAAAAACTGAAATAATAAAATGGTAAAATAATTGCTCAAATTGATGGATATCTTATCTTGAGATTGTTGTCTATTTATTATTCGAGTATGTCATTTTTAAGAAACAAAACATTTTCTATGTGTAGTTTTAGAACATATAGTTTCTCGGTATGTGCGTTGCATATGTATATCGAGTAAAATAATATATGATTTTATAGAATATATTTTATTAGTAATATATGTGTAACGGAGTCCCAATGAAAAGCTAACTGATTGAAATATTCATTTAATTGAAAGAGGATAAATAAGTCTACTACAAATATTGTCCCTCCACCGGTGTACCCCAAAATCAACTTCTTTTATTTGCATAGTCCTTATAAAGATCTTATGTGTCTCCCCCCAAGTCTACACCCTGTACGTGGCTGACACTTGAGAACCATCGTTGGTCTCCAAACGAACTCTTGTCCTGACTCACTACTCTGTGGAAGACATACTCAACAAAACAAGAACTTCAAGTGCAAAGATTAACTCAACTTTGTCTCAACAATAACTCAACTAAGTAAATGTCAGAAATATTTAATTAAACATAAGAGATCATCTCGAGGTTTTAAAAACATTAACAAGGAAACAGTGAGACTCCTCAACTACTACTATCTATGAAGCTTCTAAATACTACGGTAGATATCAGGACAAGACCCACGACATCTTAACAAAGCTAAAAATATAAATGTGGAATCCTCCGAAAAGCAACGAGGCTCAGCTAAGCTAACTGGGATGCAAATGGTATCAACGAAGCGCCCTTCGATGACCCTAAGCACCTGTATCTGCATTATAAAAAGATGCAGGTTGAATGATGTCAGTACATTGAATGTACGAGCATGTAAGGGGGAAGCTGAAAGTAATATATAACTGAACGGACAAGGCTGGAGGAATACTCACCTCACCTCAAGTCAACTTAATATGAAAGCAACAATAAGAGATGAAATACTTAAAGCTTTTAAAATAGTTAATATCAACTCAAAATGTATAAAAATACAATAACAAACTCTTTACTCTTATTTGGGAGATTCTCTAACCGATAATCGTCACTATGAGCTACTTGATGATACAACATCTCGCCTACGTTGTCAAAGTTGTCCTTTACCTTGTCGGGCTATAGAACACCTCAACTAAGTGTATGAATAAGGAATCTTATAAACTGTAAGATTCTTTTACCCATGCTGGCATGCATGGTTTATGAGGATTTTTAGTTGTCTGAACTCATTCTCATATTGGTGATCAATACTACTCCCAATAATATAAAATTCATGCTCAAATGTTTAAAATACAACTCTTTCTCAATTTGAGGTAATTACTCAAAATATCCTCTTAAAAGAGGTAATACTCTTAAACTCCACTAAACTTGTAAACTCATTTAGAAATCGGTGTTACTCTCTTTTAAATGTAAAAGTATTACATATTTGGGAATACTTAGTTACCTTATATTCATTTTTAAACATGAAACTCAACTCTGCCTCATTCTCGTACTCATATACTCAAGACTTAGTTCAAATCTTTTGTTAATTGTAAAATGATTCTCAAACTTGACTCAAAAGGACCTCTTGAACATTCCTCTTAACTTTACTTTAATTTGAAATGGAAATTAAGAGATGTGATTAGGATATGCATGATCTCTCAAGTATTAATGAATATTTTAATAGTAAATGTCACGACCCGAGCCTACACCCTGGACGTGGCCGGCACTCGAAGACCATTGCTGGTCCCCAAGTGAACCCTCATCCTGGCTGACTACAACCGGAAAACTGATTCCAGCATACAAAGCTTAAAAACTGAAATAAAAGTTCATAAAACTTAAATACAAACTTTAAGTCCAAAGATAACTCTGTATAATAAAATATATACAACTCGCCATAAAAAAAGCAACTTTAGTCTTTAAAACATTTAATAAAATAAATGATATAGACTTCTCAACTATACTGACTATCTATGAAACCTCTAACTGATAAAGATGGAAGTCGAGACAAGACCCACGACATCCTAACAACTGATATAACTGAAAGGCAAATGAAATCCTCCGAAAGCAAGGAGGCTCACCATAGCTAACTTGAACTCTCGGATGTATCAACGAAGCTCCTGTTGATGATCTTGAATACCTGTGTCTGCATCATGAGAAGATGCAGGCCAAATGGCTCAGTACGTGGAATGTACGAGCATGTAAGAGGAATTCTAAAACATAAACTTAAGCTTGAAACTTGATAGAAATGAAACATACTTACCTCTTCTCAAACTTACTCAACTTAAGGAATATTCAAGGGTACTCGAAACTACTCAAACTTACTCAACTCAGAAGTACTCAAGGATAAGATACTTAACTACGAGATTAGATACTCAACTCAAGGATATGATATTCGACTCAAAGATATGATATTCGACTCTGGATACTCAACTTTGAATACTCAACTAAATATGACTGAACTCATTTCAATATAAAGCAATTTAAAACAAGTGCAATATAAAGAAAACAAACTGTTTAAAAACATGCTGTCAAATCTGTGTGTATGCAAGGATACAACATAACTCTGAAATGTATATAAAAATACAATAAACTGATGTATATAAAAATACAATAACTTCTGTGGGAGTTTCTCTAACCGACAACCATCACATAAGAGCTATAGTGATGATACAACGATCTACCTCACGCTGCCAGCACATCCTATACCCGGCCAAAGGTATAGGACCTGAACTGCCTAATGGATCCACTAGTCTATTTCAAAAAAGGTTCATCTAAAAAGTATGACCCTTTTCTACCCATGGTGGCTACATGGTTTATAGAGGCTGTGAGTTGTCTAAACTCTCCCCCATATCGGTGCTCAATACTACTCCCAAAAATATACTAGCTCTTATGTTTTAAAAACATACTTCTTTCTGCTGATTTGAGATAATTGCTCAAAAACTTAGCTCAAAGGCTATCTTAGAAATCTCAGTTTCCCTGCTTGCTTCATTTAGAAAGCTATTACTTTTTTCTGAAAACTAGCCCGAAGGCCCTTTGGAAATCTCAGTTTCCGTTCTTATTTATATGTGAAAACATTTATAAACTTTTTGGGAATACTTAGTCCTCATATACTTTTGAAGAAAAGAACTTCAAACTTTACTCTTTACTCTTTACTGAACTCAAAACTGAAGTCTTAAAACAAAGTTAAAACGCTTGTAAAAGACTTCTTAAAATATGGTTCATACTGAATTATGGACATGAACTACTCAATGCAAGGTTTTCAATAACCATAGATAAAACTCAAATACTTGAAACTCAAGAACTTCAATGATACTACTAATTTCAAGAATGCTCAACTCAGAGGGTTCGTGTAGAATTATGAGCATGAACGACTCAACTCAAGGACTCAAAGATACTTCTCTTCTCAAGACTACTCGACTTATAGGATTCATGCGGAATTATGGGCATGAACAATTCAACTCAAAGACTTTATGGGTAACATGTAATAGTCCCATGCTTAGAAATATAAATCTCAAAGGGGATTAGGAACTTAATACTCAGGACTTAGAACTTGAAGATACTACTCCTCTCAAAGATACTCAACTTCTGGAGTTCATGCGGAATTTATGGGCATGAACGACTTGACTCGTAGGTCTACATAACATTATAAAACTCATGTATGTGACTCTTCTCATTCTCTGACTTACTTCCTCAAAACTTAGTTCAAATCGATAGTTGATCTCAAAGGATTCACAATTGAACTCAAAGGCTTCCTTGAACTCTACTCTTAACTCTCTCTTGAATTTGAATTATGAATTCAAGAGTTATGATTTATGATATGAAGGATCTCAATAACAATATAGCTATTCGATAATTAGGAATAGAACTTTTAAAAGAAACATGAATTCAATAACTCTAAATTAACTTATCTCAAGAATACTCAAATCTAGGGAAATATCCTAGATTACTCTTTTACTGATATGAAAGTAGATGTAGGGCGTGAGGACGAACTAGTCCAACACTATGATAGCCTTACATACCTAGAAGAAAAATATTCTTGAAGAATCTTTAAGAATCTTGAAGAAGAACTTGATTAGAAGCCTTGAAACCCTAGCTTGAAGGTAAGCAATCAAGAAAACCTTTCTTGAGATTCTTTTCTTGAAATCTCTATGGACAAGAATTATGATTTTCATTAGTGAAGATGAAAATCTGATTTTTTTGAGCCTTTTATTAGTCAAGAAATTCGTTTATGGTTTTCTTGGAGGTAAAAGGCAAAAACGACTCTTTTTAATATTTTCCCGTCGGCTAATTCGTAACAGCACTGTAAAGGTTACTAAAATAGTCATAACTTTTTACTCAGATATTGGATTGACGTGAAATTGGTGGGGTTGGAAAGTAGATTCAATTACCTTTAATTGGATAGGTTATGGCTCACGTAACTCTTAATATTCTGAGAGATATGGTCGTTTAAAGTTGACCCAAGCAGAATCTTACATCAAAACTTAATGAAACTTCAAGAACACTTATCAAGAACTCATCAAGAACTCTAATCTTTAAATTTCAAGAACGAAATTACGCTGAATAAATCATGATTGGCGTGTGGGTGAAAGAACCCAACACTATGGAAGCTTACATACCTCTTAGGGATTAACCCATGGCGAAAATCTGCAACAA
The DNA here is from genome assembly GCF_900185275.1 of Solanum verrucosum. Taxonomy (NCBI): domain Eukaryota; kingdom Viridiplantae; phylum Streptophyta; class Magnoliopsida; order Solanales; family Solanaceae; genus Solanum; species Solanum verrucosum. Next base: position 2,963,980 of record NW_026020378.1, read on the forward strand.
AACGCAAGACTCTCGACGAACGCTTTGATCCTCTCCTCTTTTCTCCTCTTTTCTCTTCTTCCTTTCTCTTCTTGAACTCTCAACTAAAACCCTAGGCGTAAACTAGGATTATAAAACTGAACCTAATCAGATTAGACCTCTAAAATATTACTAAAAACGAATCAAATCTGTTTGGATAAGGAAAAGACCAAAATACCCCTCTAAAACCCGGTTTTGACTTTCCTTAACTGGACAACCTAACTTCAAAAGATCATATCTCACTCATCCGACCTCGAAACTTAGCAAACTCGGCGGCGTTGGAAATATAATTCAAATATCTTCCCTACAATATATGGTATTACACCTAAATCATCCTGAGTTATGAGTTATGGTCATTTGAAGTCTACCCAAAACTCATATTAGCTTAACTTGCAAAATTTCAAATTTTGCTATTTCCAATTTAATTCTTTTTGGAACTCAAGGTGCTACATCTAATGACCTTAACACTTCAGAAATTTTTAATTCCTTGCAAAAATCTCACTCACTACGAAGAAAGGTTCGGGTCTTAGTTCGAAAATTTTCTAGGGTGTTACAGTAAATATCAAGAAGAGAACATAGGTACGATTCGAGGGAACACACACGAAAAGAAGGAAAAACGGTAAGGGACCTGGCGACCCTGGCGCACTTAGTGGCGAAGGGCGCCATCTTTCAAACTACTGTCAATATTTGGGGCTGAGTGAGTGGCGTGGAGAACCAAGCCCCAAGCTACTGACCAGTAATTTGGGTGCTATGGCTGGTGCGACGCCCCATGCCCTGTCTAGAAACCCGACGAATTTTACTGCTCAAATTCAAGTTCTAAGTCATATAAAATCGAATGATTTCCTCCTAACTCTCTTTGATTTAAAAACCTAACACAATATCGATGAAATCCACCAAGAAATAACACTCATTCGCAAAACCCTCAACTCAAGAACTCAAAAATCTCCATTATTAATGAATGGGGTAAAAACTCAATAACTTCTCAAGAATCTCTATATAATCAATCTCATGGATGAATTAGTGAATGAAATTACATGATTAGAGTGAGGGTGAACAAACCCAACACTATGAGAAGCTTACGCACCTTGAAAGAACACTTGTTCTCGGCGAAATCATCTGTTCTTAAAAGAACGCTTGAAACCCTTCTCTTTTCTTCTCTTGAACTTGCTCTCAAATCCCTAAACATTTTTGGAAAGAATGTCTAAAATATCTTAGAGTTTGATTAGACCCTTAAATTGGGTGAGAAAAACATTTTAGGCTTAGTGGGGTAAGGAAAAGACCATAATACTTCTTCTCTTAAACGGATGAAAAGACTTAGCTAGAGAAGATTCACTCAAACAGTCATAACTTTTTACTTAGAGCTCGCAATTTAGCAAACTTGGCGGTGTTGGAAAGAGAACTCAAAGACCTTCGGTTTGATATACCTCATAGGCCACATAACTCTTTTCGTGCTAAAAGATCTGGTTGTTTGACCCAAATCTAAAAACTGATCAGAGTCTGAGCTATTAAATTATGTCTCACGAGGCATAAATGTAATTGTTAAAGAGAAAACAATCATTGACTAGCCAATTCTAATGATAAAACATGCAATTTTATATAAGTGGTTCATTAGTATTAGAAAGAAGAAAAATAGTGTCAATATCCAAATATTTATATGTGAAAATATTTATAAGTAATTTTAACCAATAAATTCCCAAAAAGGTTGCAACATCATATAAACGAGAAGGCACCTCATTTGTGTTCACAATAAATAAAAGACTATGAGCAGCCACAAGTTCTCAGTTGTCACCGGGATTATTCATAAATTTCCTCGTGTTTTCAACAATATCTTTTGGCATGAATGCATAAAGCACTACTACTTCAATTTTGGCGAGGCAAAATTGATAAATGTTTTTTGTATCCATTTGTATCATTTAAATAATCATTGCCTATTTTATTTAAATTATTGGTTCCTATAACATTAAAATACATATTGCATATTTCATTGTACTTTGGAGGGTAACAATTTTTGTTTATCTAATCAAATTGAAAAAAAACACATCTACTAAGATTAGAGGAGTAATTTATGTTTGACCAAGGTTGTAAAAGTGTTGATGGAAGAGGTCATCTCTTTGAGCTATTGAAAAACAAAATTATGAAAATAAGAAGAAACAAAACATGGCCGATAATAGAATTTTTAGAATTTGAGAAGATAGGAAAGTTGACATGTCGTAATGTTGGCGCCTCCTGAAAAATGGCTAAGGAAGTGATATAAACTCCTTATAGACATGCTCATACCACAAAACAAAAAACTAAATACTGATATTGGAGAAGATTTGTGAGTGACTACTAATAGCATCAGGGGTGTGTGTTTGATATTCGGGTAATGAAGTTGTCTTAAATCTCACATACTAAGGTTGTATTAAATCATGTGTATTAAAGAAGATACCAAAATTGAGTTAAAAATATGGTGAAAGAAGTGGGTTAGATTTCTAAATCTCACACAATGACATAAAGAAACTAATTTATTGTTATCTTTATTTCATTCCGTTTAGATTATTTCTCGATTTTTGTTTTGACAGTTTTATTTTTCAAAAGTTGAAAAGTTAGTCTCTCCCCGGTAATACTTTTGGAAACTTGGCTAATCACAACTTACTCCTCTAATATTGGTAAATATGTTTTTTACAAGCTAGACAAATTAAAATTGTTACTCTCCAAAAGTACAATAACATAAGCAATGTAAATTTAAGAGATGTGATTAGGATATGCATGATCTCTCAAGGATTAATGAATATTTTAATAGTGAATATCAAGAAGAGAACATAGGTACGATTCTAGGGAACACACACGAAAAGAAGGATAAAACGGTAAGGGACCTGATGACCCTGGCGCACTGAGTGGAGCAGGGTGCCCGCCCCAAAACTACTGTCAATTTTTGGGGCTGAGCGAGTGGCACGGAGCACCAAGCCCCAAACTACTGAACAATAGTTTGGGCGCTATGGCTGGAGCGACTCCCCATGCCCTGTCTCAAAACCCGATGAATTTTACTGCTCAAATTCAAGTTCTAAGTCATATAAAATTGAATGATTTCCTCCCAGCTCTCTTTGATTTAAAAACCCAACACAATTTCGATGAAATCTACACAAAATCCACCAAGAAATAACACTCATTCGCAAAACCCTCACCTCAAGAACTCAAAAACCTCCATTGTTAATGAACGGGGTTAAAACTCAAAAACTTCTCAAGAATCGCTATATAAACAATCTCATGGATGAATTAGTGAATGAAATTACATGATTGGAGTGAGGGTGAACAAACCCAACACTATGAGAAGCTTACATAACTCGAAAGAACACTTGTTCTCGGCGAAATCATATGTTCTTGAAAGAACGGTTGAAACCGTTCTCTTTTCTTCTCTTGAACTTGCTCTCAAATATCTAAACGTTTTCGAAGAGAATGTCTAAAATCTCTTAGAGTCTGATTAGACCCTTAAATTGGGTGTTAAAAACGTTTTAGGCTTAGTGGGGTAAGGAAAAGACCAAAATACCTTCCCTTAAGCGGATGAAAAGTCTTAGCTAGAGAAGATTCACTCAAACAGTTATAACTTTTTACTTGGAGCTCACAATTTAGCAAACCTGACGGTGTTGGAAAGAGGACTCAAAGACCTTCAGTTTGATATACATCATAGGCCACCAAACTATTTTCGTGCTAAAAGATATGGTTGTTTGAAGTTGACCTAAAACTAAAAACTGATATGAGTTTGAGCTGTTACATTATGTCTCACGAGGCATAAATGTAATTGTTAAAGAGAAAAAAATCATTGACTAGCCAATTCTAATGGCAACACATGCAATTTTATATAAGTGGTTCATTAGTATCAGAAAGAAGAAAAATAGTATCAATATCCAAATATTTATATGTGAAAATATTTACAGGTATTTTTAACAAATCAATTCCCAAAAAGGTTGCAACATCATATAAAAGAGAAGGCACCTCATTTGTGTTCACAATAAATAAAAGACTATGAGCGACCACAAGTTCTCAGTTGTCAACGGGATTATTCATAAATATCCTTGTGTTTTCAAGAAAATCTTTTGGCATGATTGCATAAAGCGCTACAACATCAATTTTGGCGAGGCAAAATCGATAATTTTTTTTTGTATCCATTAGGATCATTTAAATAATCATTGCCTATTTTATTTAAATAATTGGTTCCTATATCATTAAAATAAATGTTGCATATTTCATTGTACTTTGGAGGGTAACAATTTTTGTTTATCTAATCAAATCGAAAAAAACACATCTGCTAATATTAGAGGAGTAATTTGTGTTTGACCAAGGTTCTAAAAGTGTTGATGGAAGAGGTCATATCTTTGAACTATTGAAAAACTAAATTATCAAAAAAAAAAAAAAACAAAACAGGAGCGATAATAGAATTTTTAGAATTTGAGTAGATAGGAAAGTTGACATGTCGTAATGTTGGCGCCTCCTGAAAAATGGCTAAGGAAGTGATATAAACTCCTTATAGACAAGCTCATACCACAAAAGAAAAATAATAATAATGATATTGGAGAAGATTTGTGAGTGACTACTAATAGCATCAGTTTTATTTCCCGATTTTTATTTCGACAATTTTTATTTTCCAAAAGTTGAAAAGTTAGTCTTTCCCCAGTAATACTTTTGGAAACTTGGCCAACCACAACTTACTCCTCTAATATTGGTAAATATGTTTTTTTCAAGTTAGACAAATAAAAAATTGTTACTCTCCAAAAGTACAATAACATAGGCAATGATTAATTAAATGAACTAAGCAACAATGATTTAAAAGATAATTTAACAAATCCATTGGATTTTGCTGTTTTTACCCACCCAAGTCAAATCAGTAGCGCTTTATGCAACCATGTTGAAAACTTTCCTTGAAATCACGAGGAATTATGAATAAGTCGGAGACAAAAATAATTTTTTCACAGTCTGTAGTTTTTTTAATTATGGTGAACACAAATGAGATGTTTGCACTTTTGTATGATGATGCAACTTTTTTAGAGATTTAATGGCTACAAATACCTACAAAAAAATTCACATAATAGTATTTGAATATTGAAGCTATTTATCTTCTTTTGGATACTAATGAGGCAATTACATAAAATAACATGTTTTGCCATTTGAATGAGTTGTTCTTGAATTCTTTTTAACAATAAATTATATGCCTCATGAGACATAAGTTCTTCAAATCAACAATCCAAATGAAAGAGATTAGGACGGAAAAAGTAGTTGGTTTTGTAATATATGGGTTGAGTGACGATATTCTGTTAGACATTTATTACTAATATTATTCTATAAAATAATATATTAACTTACTAGGAATACATGTGCAACAACTGAAGAACTACTTGTACTAAAACCATCCATAGCAAACCAATTAAAAAAAGACATTTTCCTATAATAAATAGAGAACTATCACGACTATATATATCTATCAATTTAAGAAACTATTTTACTGTTAGCTTTATATCATAGTATGAGGTTTAAAATATCTCACATGCTTTTTTTGTCACTATCCAATTTAGGATGATGAGTGGCGCTAAGTGAGAGAATTCCAAAACTAGTCTTACCAAAATTCTACAGAAAATTGGGCAGAGTTTCCTATATTTTTGGACTTATCCTAATTTTTCTTATCTCAGAAATCAACAATAAAACTAATAACAACTCTAAAACCAGACATAATACCCATCGATAATTTAATCGTCAACACAAAAATACCAAATCATCTCTAATAATAAAAAGAAGCTCAAGGAAGTCCCATGACTACAAAACGAAGGGATAATCATGACTCTAATAAAGGAAAGGACAAATGGAGCTATTCTAATATTTTTGAAATAAAAGAAATCATAGCAATTCTATAAATATCTTGCTACGCGATGTTACCCGACTCACTAGATTATAGTAATTAACAATCTCTAGTTATTGAAATCCTCGTCAATATCAGTTGAGTTCTCAGTAAAAACATTTAGGAAGGAATGAGACGCTAGCTCAGTGAGTAATAACACTTAACCACAACGTTTTTAATCAGGGACAAGTCAAAAAACTTGCTAGTTAGATAATCAGAATCATGTAATAAAAGTCTTTCTAAAGGAAACAATAACCATATTCTATCTTATGTGTCTCATATAAGCAAAATCAATGTAAAAACCTAGATCAACCTAAGTGTCGAACCGATCAAATTTATATCATAGATCAACCTTTTTATAATAGTGCACCCATCATCTAAAAATCCTAGATACGCCTATGTTTGTTCAATCAATATTTTACTTTATATAGAATAATCATATATTTTTATGATATAAAATCAATGCATCGAAAAAAAATAAAAATCGATTGTTTGTAGATATTGACAAATGTTGGGATCGTTCATGGTAGAATCCCTAGGTTAAACAAATAACATTCAATTCACTTATCAAAGAATAAAATTTTGAACAACCTTGATAAAATTTTTGGCTCTTCCACTGAATCGTCTGTCGAATTTTAAGAATTTAGTAAATTCATCTATCTCTTTAACCCTTATTTTCTTAAACTTACAATTCTAATTCTATAGTGATGAAATTTACAAATATAAATATTTAAGTTAAGATTAGAAAAGTTACCTTCCACTTCTATTTCTCCTATTAAAATATCTTCCAACACCTTTAGCTTTCCTCGAATGAATGGCAGATCCACAATTTTCGTTCTCCTTCTCACTTTTGACAAATAGCCGCAGCAGCTTCCTTCAACAAAGACTCCAAATAGGGTTAGGACTTTTCCATTCTTTTTTTTTGTTTGCTACTAGGTTGCAGCCTTTTCTTATCATTTTATTTGTTTTTAATTTCAAAAATACTTTTTGGTCAATAAAATAAGTTGTCTCCTATTTCTTTTTAATACTAAAATGGCATATATGTCCTTGCTTCAGAATATAATATTACATTCTTTGACCTTCCTTTCACTCCTTTCATTCTTATCTTCTTCAATACACAATATTTAAGATAACCTTATTATCCGATGTCATTGCTTTTTTTTTTTTCATTTTTACATTGATGCAATAGCTGAATTATTAGAGAAGTAATTAAAATAAAATTAAAGAAGGGGAGCGTAATAATATCATAAACTACATGAAAAATAAGCTTTATGAATCCAAAAAGAAGTGTTTGAAATAATTCATATTTTCTATTGTTCTCTTTAAAATATTTTCTAAAATATTTTACATATTTAGTGCAGCAAATTAAGAAAAAGTTAAAATAAATGTCTTCTACTATTGATAGCATATATATAACTTAAACTCTATCAATCACATAACCCTAATGCAATTATTAGTATCACTCACAGTAATGATTCAACTCGAATATCATCATTCATCAATATCTTTTTTTCAATGGTACGAGCTTGGTTGTAAGGAATTCACATTACTCACGAATTAAACAAATCCAGTACGAATTATACAAATGAGGCAACTTAAACTGTAGCTACAACCCGTAAATATGCAAACTATAGCTATGAAGCATAATTAAGTTTATTATAGTGGTTATTTGAAAAAGTTCCTCTAAAAGGTTTTTTTTTATAAAAAAATTTAGAGTTTAAAACAAATAGGTGCCTTGTTTACGGGCCGAGACCGATGGACTGTATCACCAGTTTTGTGTGTTAGGTAAATTATGTTATTTTGTGTTCTGATATTTCTAGAAATATGCTAGTCATCATGCAACAACATTAACACATATGTTAGAAGAACAATACAAAGGAAAGAGATAATAAAAGAAAGTTGTTAATTTTGGAAAATACGCGTGGAAGGACAATGTTTGAAGTTGACATATTAATCCTCTTTAGAAGTTTAAGTAGTAGCACTATATACAACCATGCCAAAAGATGTCCTTCAAATTAGTAGAGAGTAAATGACTAAGACGGTGATAACAATGAACTTTTGTTAGTCCATTGTCTTTTAATTATTGTGAACACCAATGAGCTGTCTTCGATGATGCAACTTTTTTTGGGAATTCAATGTTGGCAAATACCAATAAAAATTATCACATAAGAATATTTTGATATTGACATTTTTTTTCTTCTTTTGGATATTGATGAAGGAATTACATAAGATATAACTTTTTCCCTTTGAATTGACTGATCTTTGAGTTTTTGCCCTTTAACAATTGATTTATGCCTCGTGGGACATAAGTTCTTTGGAAGAACAAAAAAAATAAAAGAGATTTAAGGAGAACAAAAGACAGTTGGTTTTTGAATGACAACAGTTGAAGTTGACATATCTTTCAAATAAATGAATTTTTAGATCACTTATGTTTTACTGAGTTACTGTTAGATATTTACCACTAATATTATTCAATAAAATCGTAAAATACCCATGCAACACACGTATCGAGAAACTAGTTATAAAATTTTTTATTTGTATAATCAACTTGAGAAAACATATTTGTAAATATTAGATGGGTAATTTGTGTTTGACCAAAATTCTAAAAGTGTTACTTGAAAGAGACTATCTCTTTTAGCTATTGGAAAACAAAATAGTCAAAATCAAAAAGAAAAAAAATCAATAAGGAATGAAGCCAGACAACTAATAAAAATTTTGGACCTTGAGAAGATAGGAAAGTTGAACAACCGCTGCATTATTGCCTCCCGGAGAATGTTTAAGGGAGTAATTTGAATTCCTTAAAACTAAGTTGTCCTACTAAAAGAAAAAATAATACTGATATTTGAAAATAATTTTAAGTGATAATTATAGTAGCATCAGGGGTGTGTATTTGATATTTGAATAATAAGGTTATCTTAAATCTCAGATAACGAGGTTGTCTTAAATCATGGTTATGAAAGAAGATAAGCATGAAAGGCGTGCAAGTATGGTCAAAGAAGCAGGTTAGATTTTTTAAATCTCAAACAATGATATAAAGATAATAGTAAAATAGTTTCTTAAATTGATGGATATCTATAGTAAATGTCAGAAATACTTAATTAAACATAAGAGATCGCCTCGAGCTTTTAGAAACGTTAACAAGGAAACAGTGAGACTCCTCAACTACTACTATCTATGAAGCTTCTAAATACTACGGTAGATATCAGGACAAGACCCACAACATCTTAACAAGGCTAAAAATATAAATGTGGAATCCTCTGGAAAGCAACGAGGCTTAGCTAAGCTAACTCGGATGCAAATGGTATCAACGGAGTGCCTGTCGATGACCCTGAACACCTGTATCTGCATTATAAAAAGATACAGGTTGAATGACGTCAGTACATTGAATGTACGAGCATGTAAGGGGAAAGCTGAAAGTAATAGATAATTGAACGGACAAGGCTGGAGGAATACTCACCTCACCTCAAGTCAACTTAATATGAAACCAACAATAAGAGATGAAATACTTAAAGATTTTAAAATAGTTAATATCAACTCAAAATGTATAAAAATACAATAACAAACTCTTTACTCTTATTTGGGAGATTCTCTAACTGACAACCCCCACTATGAGCTACTTGATGATACAACTTCTCGCCCACGTTGTCAAAGTTGTCCTTTACCTTGTCGGGCTATTGAACACCTCAACTAAATGTATGAATAAGGAATCTTATAAAATGTATGATTCTTTTACCCATGTTGGCATGCATGGTATATGAGGATTTTTAGTTGTCTGAACTCATTCTCATATTGGTGATCAATACTACTCCCAATAATATATAATTCATGCTCAAATGTTTAAAACACAATTGTTTCTCAATTTGAGGTAATTACTCAAAATATCCTCTTAAAAGAGGTAATACTCTTAAACTCCACTAAACTTGTAAACTCATTTAGAAATCGGTGTTACTCTCTTTTAAATGTAAAAGTATTACATATTTGGGAATACTTAGTTACCTTATATTCATTTTTAAACATGAAACTCAACTCTCCCTCATTCTCATACTCATATACTCAAGACTTAGTTCAAATCTTTAGTTAATTGTAAAATGATTCACAAACTTGACTCAAAAGGACCTCTTGAACATTCCTCTACTTTACTTTAATTTGAAATGGAAATTAAGAGATGTTATTAGGATATGCATGATCTCTCAAGTATTAATGAATATTTTAATAGTGAATATCAAGAAAATAACATAGGTACGATTTGAGGGAACACACACGAAAAGAAGGATAAAACGGTAAGGGACGTGGCGACCCTGGCGCACTGAGTGGCGCGGGGAACCATCCTTCAAACTACTGTCAATATTTGGGGTTGAGTGAGTGGCGCGGAGAACCAAGCCCCAAACTACTGACCAGTAGTTTGGGTGCTATGGCTAGCGCGATGCCCCATGCCCTGTCTAGAAACCCGACGAATTTTACTGCTCAAATTCAAGTTCTAAGTCATATAAAATCGAATGATTTTCTCCCAACGCTCTTTGATTCAAAAACCTAACACAATATCAATGAAATCCACCAAGAAATAACACTCATTCGCAAAACCCTCACCTCAAGAACTCAAAAATCTTCATTGTTAATGAATGGGGTTAAAACTCAAGAACTTCTCAAGAATCTCTATATAAACAATCTCATGGATGAATTAGTGAATGAAATTACATGATTAGAGTGAGGGTGAGCAAACCCAACACTATGAGAAGCTTACACACCTCGAAAGAACACTTGTTCTCGGCGAAATCATCTGTTCTTAAAAGAACGCTTGAAACCCTTTTCTTTTCTTCTCTTGAACTTGCTCTCAAATCCCTAAACATTTTTGGAAAGAATGTCTAAAATATCTTAGTGTTTGATTAGACCCTTTAATTGGGTGTGAAAAACGTTTTAGGCTTAGTGGGGTAAGGAAAAGACCAAAATACTCTTTCCCTTAAACGGATGAAAAGTCTTAGCTAGAGAAGATTCACTCAAACAGTCATAACTTTTTACTTGGAGCTCGCAATTTAGCAAATTTGGCGGTGTTGGAAAGAGGACTCAAAGACCTTCGGTTTGATATACCTCATAGGCCACCTAACTCTTTTCGTGCTAAAAGATCTGGTTGTTTGAAGTTGACCCAAAACTAAAAACTGATCAGAGTCTAAGCTGTTACATTATGTCTCGTGAGGCATAAATGTAATTGTTAAAGAGAATAAAATCATTGACTAGTCAATTCTAATGATAAAACATGCAATTTTATATAAGCGGTTCATTAGTATTAGAAAGAAGAAAAATAGTGTCAATATCCAAATATTTATATGTGAAATATTTTAAAGTAATTTTAACCAATCAATTCCCAAAAAGGTTGCAACATCATATAAACGAGAAGGCACCTCATTTGTGTTCCCAATAAATAAAAGACTATGAGCGGCCACAAGTTCTCAGTTGTCACCGAGATTATTCATAAATTTCCTCGTGTTTTCAACAAAATCTTTTGGCAAGATTGCATAAAGCGCTACTACTTCAATTTTGGCGAGGCAAAATTGATAAATGTTTTTTGTATCCATTTGTATCATTTAAATAATCATTGCCTATTTTATTTAAATAATTGGTTCCTATAACATTAAAATAAATATTGCATATTTCATTGTACTTTGGAGGGTAACAATTTTTGTTTATCTAATCAAATTGAAAAAAAACACATCTACTAAGATTAGAGGAGTAATATGTGTTTGACCAAGGTTGTAAAAGTGTTGATGGATGAGGTCATCTCTTTGAGCTATTGAAAAACAAAATTATCAAAATAAAAAAGAAACAAAACATGACCGATAATAGAATTTTTAGAATCTGAGAAGATAGGAAAGTTGACATATCGTAATGTTGGCGCCTCCTGAAAAATGGCTAAGGAAGTGATATAAACTCCTTATAGACATGCTCATACCACAAAACAAAAAAATAAATACTGATATTGGAGAAGATTTGTGATTGACTACTAATAGCATCAGGGGTGTGTGCTTGATATTCGGGTAATGAAGTTGTCTTATATCTCAGATAATGAGGTTGTCTTAAATCATGTGTATTAAAGAAGATAATCAAAATATGAGTTTAAAATACGGTGAAAGAAGTGGGTTAGATTTCTAAATCTCATACAATGACATAAAAAAACTAATTTATTGTTATCTTTATATCATTATGTGAGATTTAAAAAATTTCACCCACTTCTTTCACCATCTTTTTAACTCCTATTTTGGTTATCTTCTTCTATACACAAGATTTAAGACAATCTCACTACCCAAGATTTAAGACAACCACATTACCTCAATATATATCAAACTCACATTTGTTACTCATAGTAGTATCATTCACAGTTCTGCTAGAATATCAATACTAGTTGTTCTTTCGCCGAACGAGCTTGGTTATAAGAAATTCAAATCACTCTCTTAATCATTTTCTCTGAGGCACCACATTGCGGTTGTTCAACTTCCCTATCTTCTCAAGGTTAGAAAATCCTATTATCTATGTTGTTTCATTCCGTTTAGATTATTTCCCGATTTTTATTTTGACATTTTTATTTTTCAAAAGTGGAAAAGTCAGTCTCTCCCCGGTAATACTTTTGGAAACTTGGCCAATCTCAACTTACTCCTCTAATATTGGTAAATATGTTTTTTTCAAGTTAGACAAATAAAAATTGTTACTCTCCAAAAGTACAATAATATAGGCAATGATTAATTAAATGAACTTAGCAACAATGATTTAAATGATATTTTGACAAATCCATAAGATTTTGCTGATTTTACCCACCCAAGTTAAAGCAGTAGTGCTTTATGCAACCATGCTAAAAATTTCCTTGAAATCAGGATGAAGTTCCTGAATAAGCCGGAGACAAAAAATAATTTTTTCACAGTCCGTAGTCTTTTAATTACTGTGAACACAAATGAGATGTTTGCACTTTTGTATGATGATGCAACTTTTTCAGAGATTTAATGGCAACAAATACATACAAAAAATTTCACATAATAATATTTGAATATTGAAACTATTTATCTTCTTTTGGATACTAATAAGGCAATTACATAAAATAGCATGTTTTGCCATTTGAATGAGTTGTTCTTGAATTCTTTTTAACAATAAATTTTATGCCTCATGAGACATAAGTTCTTCAAAACAACAATCCAAATGAAAGAGATTAGGATGGAAAAAGTAGTTGGTTTTGAAATATATGGGTTGAGTGACGATATTCTGTTAGACATTTATTACTAATATTATTCTATAAAATAGTATATTAACTTACTAGGCATACATGTGCAACAACCGAAGAACTACTTATACTAAAACCATCCATAGCAAACCAATTAAAAAAACACATTTTCCTATAATAAATAGAGAACAATCACTAATATAGATATCTATCAATTTAAGAAACTATTTTACTGTTAGCTTTAAATCATAGTATCATATTTAAAATATCTCACATGCTTTTTTTGTCACTACCCAATTTAGGATGATGAGTGGCGCTAAGTGAGAGAATTCCAAAACTAGTCTTACCAAAATTCTACAGAAAATCGGGCAGAATTTCCTATATTTTTGGACTTATCCTAATTTTTCTTGTCTCAGAAATCAACAACACAACTAATAACAACTCTAAAACCAGACATAATACCCATCGATAATTTAATCGTCAACACAAAAATAACAAATCATCTCCAATAATAAAAAGAAGTTCAAGGAAGTCCCATGACTACAAAACGAAGAGATAATCATGACTCTAATAAAGGAAAGGACAAATGGAGCTATTCTAAGATTTTTGAAATAAAAGAAATCATAGCAATTCTATAAATATCTTGCTACGCGAAGTTACTCGACTCACTCGATTATACTAATTAACACTCTCTAGTTATTGAAATCCTCGTCAATATCAGTTGAGTTCTCTGTAAAAACATTTAGGAAGGAGTGAGACGCTAGCTCAGTGAGTAATAACACTTAACCACAACCCTTTTAATGAGGGACAAGTCAAAAAACATGCTAGTTAGATAATCAGAATCATGTAATAAAAGTCTTTTTAAAGGAAACAATAACCATATTCAATCTTATGTGTCTCATATAAGCAAAATCAATGTAAAAACCTAGATCAACCTAAATGTCGAACCGATCAAATTTATATCATAGTCATCCTTTTTATAATAGTGCACCCATCATCTTAAAATCCTAGATACGCCTATGTTTGTTCAATCAATATATTACCTTATATACAATAATCATATATTTTTATCATATAAAATCAATGCATCGAAAAAAGAAAAAATCTCGATTGTTTATAGATATTGACAAATGTTGGGATTGTTCATGGAAGAATCCCTAGGTTAAACAAATAACATTCAACTCACTTATCAAAAAATAAAATCTTGAACAACCTTGATAAAATTTCTGGCTCCGCCACTGAATAGTCACTCGAATTTTAAGAATTTAGTATATTCATATATCTCTTTAACCCTTATTTTGTTAAACTTACAATTCTAATTCTATAGTGATGAAATTTACAAATATAAATATTTAAGTTAAGTTTAGAAAAGTTACCTTCCACTTCTATTTTTCCTATAAAAATATCTTCCAACACCTTTAGCTTCACTCGAATGAATGGCAGATCCACGATTTTCATTCTCCTTCTCGCTTTTGACAAATAGCTGCAGCAGCTTCCTTCAACAAAGACTCCAAATAGGATTAGGACTTTTCCCCTTTTTTTTTTTTGTTTGCTGCTAGGTTGCAGCCTTTTCTTTTCATTTTAATTGTTTTTATTTTCAAAAATACTTTTTGGTCAATAAAATAATTTGTCTCCTATTTCTTTTTAATACTAAAATGGCATATATGTCCTTGCTTCAGAATATAATATTACATCCTTTGACCTTCCTTTGACACCTTTCATTATTATCTTCTTCAATACACAATACTTAAGATAACCTTATTATCCTATCTCATTATTTTTTTTCTTCATTTTTACATTGATGCAATATCTGAATTATTAGAGAAGTAATTAAAATAAAATTAAAGAAGGGGAGCGTAATAATATCATAAACTACATGAAATATAAGCTTTATGAATCCAAAAAGAAGTGTTTGAAATATTGCATATTTTCTATTGTTCTCTTTAAAATATTTTACATATTTAGTTCAACCAATTAAGAAAAAGTAAAAATAAATGTATTCTACTATTGAAACCAAAAATTTAACTTAAACTCTATCAATCACATACCCCTGATGCAAATATTAGTATCATTCACTGTATTGATTCAACTTGAACATCATCATTCATCAATGGTTTTTTTTCAATGGTACGAGCTTGGTTGTAAGGAATTCACATTACTCACGAATTATACAAATCCAGTACGAATAATACAAATGAGGCAACTTAAGCTGTAGCTACAACCCGTAAATATGTAAACTATTGCTATGAAGTATAATTAAGTTTATTATAGTGGTTATTTGCGAAAGTTCTCTAAAAAGTATTATTTTTTTTATTTTGAAAAGTAAGAGTTGAAAAAAAATAGGTGCCTTCTTTACGGGCCGAGACCGATGGACTGTATCACGAGTTTTGTGTATTAGCCAAATTATGTTATTTTGTGTTCTGATATTTCTAGAAATATGTTAGTCATCATGCAACAGCATCAACACATATGTTAGAAGAACAATACAAAGGAAAGAGATAATAAAAGAAAGTTGTTAATTTTGGAAAATACGTGTGGAGGGACAGTGTTTGATGTTGACAAATTAGTCCTCTTTAGAAGTTTAAGTAGTAGCACTATATACAACCATGCCGCAAATGAGGTGTCTGCACTTAGGAATGATGATGCAACTTTTTTTGGGAATTCAATGATGGCAAATGCCAATAAAAATTATCACATAAGAATATTTTGATATTGACATTATTTTTCTTCTTTTGGATATTAATGAAGGAATTACATAAGATATGACTTTTTCCCTTTGAATTGACTGATCTTTGAGTTTTTCCCCTTTAACAATTGATTTATGCCTCGTGGGACATAAGTTCTTTGGACGAACAAAACAAATAAAAGAGATTTAAGGAGAACAAAAGGCTGTTGGTTTTTGAATGAAAAAATTTGAAATTGACATATCTTTCAAATAAATGAATTTTTAGATCACTTATCTTTTACTGAGTTACAATTAGATATTTACCACTAATATTATTCAATAAAATCGTACAATACACATTCAACACACGTGTCGAGAAACTAGTTATAACAATTTTAATTTGTATAATCAACTTGAGAAAACATATTTGTAAATATTAGATGGGTAATTTGTGTTTGACCAAGATTCTAAAAGTGTTACTTGAAAGAGACTATCTCTTTTAGCTATTGGAAAACAAAATTGTCAAAATCAAAAAGAAAAAAAACAATAAGGAATGAAACAAGACAACTAATAAAAATTTTGGACTTTGAGAAGATAGGAAAGTTGAGCAACTGCTACATTAGTGCCTCCCGGAGAATGTTTAAGGGAGTAATTGGAGTTCCTTACAACTAAGTTGTCCTTCTAAAAGAAAAATTAATACTGATATTTGAAAATAATTTTAAGTGATACTGATAGTAGCATCAGGGGTTTGTATTTGATATTTGAATAATAAGGTTATCTTAAATCTCACATAACGAGGTTGTCTTAAATCTTGCTTATGAAAGAAGATAAGCATGAAAGGCGTGCAAGTATGGTCAAAAAAGCAGGTTAGTTTTTTTAAATTTCAAACAATGATATAAAGATAACAGTAAATTAGTTTCTTAAATTGATGGATATCTATAGTCAAGAATTAACTATTGGAAAATGTCCTTTTTAAAAATGATTTGTTATGAAATGTTTTAGTATAACTAAATTCTCTGCACCAGTGTAGCACATTTATGTAGAGTCAAATAATGTACGGTTTTATAGAATAATTTAGTAATAAATGTTTAACGGAATCCCAGTAAAAGCATAGTGATCTAAATATTTATTTATTTAGAAAGGATAAATATGTCAACTTCAAATTTTTCCCTCCACTCATGCAATCTTAAATCTTGCTTATTGAAGAAGATAAACATGAAATGAGTGAAAATATGGTCAATGAAGTGGTTGAGAGTTTTAAAATCTCAAAGAATGAAATAAAAAAATGGTAAAATAATTTCTCAAATTGATGGACATCTTCTCTTGAGATTGTTGTCTATTTATTATTCGAATATGTCATTTTTAAGAAAAAACACATTTTCTATGAGTAGTTTTAGAACAAATAGTTTCTCGGCATGTGCGTTGCTCATGTATATCGAGTCAAATAATATTTGATTTTATAGAATATATTTTATTAGTAATACATGTGTAACGGAGTCCCAGTGAAAAGCTAATTTATTGAAATATTCATTTAATTCAAAGAGAATAAATAAGTCAACTTCAAATATTGTCCCTCCACGGTGTACCCCAAAATCAACTTCTTTTATTTGCATAGTTCTTATAAAGATCTTATGTGTCTCCCTCTGAGCCTACACCCTGGACGTGGCTGACACTTGAGAACTATCATTGGTTCCCAAGTGAACTCTTGTCCAGACTCACTACTTAGTTGAAGACTTACTCAACAAAACAAGAACTTCAAGTGCAAAGATTAACTCAACTTTGTCTCAACAATAACTCAACTCAGTAAATGTCTGAAATACTTAATTAAACATAAGAGATCGTCTCAATGTTTTAAAAACATTAACAAGGAAACAGTGAGACTCCTCAACTACTACTATATATGAAGCTTCTAAATACTACGATAGATATCAGGACAAGACCCACGACATCTTAACAAAGCTAAAAATGGAAATATGGAATCCTCCAGAAAGCAACGAGGCTCAGCTAAGATAACTGGGATGCAAATGGTATCAACGGAGCGCCTGTTGATGACCCTGAACACTTGTATTTGCATTATAAAAAGATGCAGGTTGAATGACGTCAGTACATTGAATGTACAACCATGTAAGGGGAAAGTTGAAAGTAATAAATAATTGAACGGTCAAGGCTGGAGGTATACTCACCTCACCTTAAGTCAACTTAATATGAAACCAACAATAAGAGATGAAATACTTAAAACTTTTAAAATAGTAAATATCAACTCAAAATGTATAAAAATACAATAACAAACTCTTTACTCTTATTTGGGAGATTTTCTAACCGACAATTCTCACTAAGAGCTAATTGATGATACAATATCTCGCTCACGCTGTCAAAGTTGCCCTTTATCATGTCGGGCAATAGAACACCTCAACTAAGTGGATCCACTAAGCTTTGCTTAAAAACAATAAGGAATCATATAAAATGTTTGATTCTTTTACCCATGTTGGCATACATGGTTTATGCGGATTTTTAGTTGTCTGAACTCATTCTCATATTGGTGATCAATACTACTCCCAATAATATATAATTCATGCTCAAATGTTTAAAACACAACTCTTTCTCAATTTGAGGTAATTACTCAAAATATCCTCTTAAAAGAGGTAATACTCTTAAACTCCTCTGAACTTGTAAACTCATTTAGAAATCGGTGTTACTCTCTTTTAAATATAAAAGTATTACATATTTGGGAATACTTAGTTACCTTATATTCATTTTTAAACATGAAACTCAACTCTCCCTCATTCTCGTACTCATATACTCAGGACTTAGGTCAAATCTTTATTTAATTTTAGTTCAAATCTTTAGTTAATTGTAAAATGATTCTCAAACTTGACTCAAAAGGACCTCTTGAACATTCCTCTTAACTTTATTTTAATTTGAAATATAAATTAAGTGATGTGATTAGGATATGCATGATGTAACAACCCGTATTATGCATATAACTATTCTATTATTGTGAAACTTGACATAGCCTTATAGAATATGTGAGGGACCATGTTTCTTATATGATTAGTGTTGGTTTAAACTAACTCGGAAGGTGATGTGATGCCTTGCACGTTGCAACATGTGTACTACAAGTTATAACACCAACGGAAGTATTTAAACTCGAGACGGGAAGGTGGTAATTGAGCTTAAAGTTGAAAGTTAAGTGCTAAGTTAAAGAAAAAGAGATTAATTATTAGAGAATGGAATAAAATAGGTGAGCTGCTTGCTTGACTTAACTAAGCTAGTAGGTGACAAGTAGGTGCATCACCTACTTTGACTTATTGACCGGTCCAAAGAACCAAGTAGGTGCATCACCTACTTGAGCTATATGGATCTAGTTAGAAAGGCCAAGGTTTATGGATCAAATTTGGGCCTATGCTAATGGACTCACTTGAGGCCCAAACTATGTTAAATAAAACAAAATGAAATTAAAGCCCAACAGCCAAATCTGCCAAGGCCCAATATATTTAAGCCCAAGTGAAAGCTAGTAGGTGCATCACCTAGTTTGACCTTTTGAGCTGCTTGATATACATAAGCAGGTGCATCACCTACTTGACCAATTAGTGGCTGAAAATGAAGCTTTCTAGTGGATATTCTTAAAGGTGAAGAAAGCTCAATATAAAGATATATTGGCTTCTATTCTCACTCATTTTAACGCACATTATTGAGGATTAGCTCCAGCTCTTTCTCTCTATTTTCTCTTAAGGATTAAACAACAGCCTTAAAGTTCTTCTAGGGTTCTTGAAGAAACCCTCATCTCTGCAAGACAAGGTAAGTGAAAACACTTGTGGATTTAGTTTAATTCTCCCATGGATGATTAGGAAAACATGTTATTCATGCTCAAGTATAGGTATAAAGGTATAATATTTTCGGAAGCTACTGCTCACTTCCTTGGTTATTAAGATACTTTTCTCTTCTTCTTTGGTTTAAGTGTGAAGGGAAGTTGAAGTTCTAGAGGAATTCAAGTTATAAGGAGAAGTTGCAGAAATTGAGGTAAGGTGACTGCTCCATTTTCTTCCTCCTTATGTATGAGTTTGAGTGAGGAATTATGGGTGTGCTGTCATAAAGAACTCAAGGGGGTGGTCAGTTCACTAATTGGTTGTATGATAAAGAATACTTCAGGCTGTTTTATGTGTATTGTTGTTGGTGCAGTTTGGGTAATCTTGGAAAAGGATATATAATGTATGTATTGGGTAGAGAAGGAGGGTGTGGTGATACACATCGTTTTAAGTGCTCTATGGGCTCATTATCCATCAAAGTTAGCTACTATTTTACGAGGCTCACGGTGTGATAGCTGCTAATTTAAATTTATCATGACTTATATTGTAGATTAAAACCTGAAAGGGGAGGCTAAATCGTGATCGTTGTATTGATCAGAAGATAAGGTATGTAAGGCTATTCGATTCAATATTCTTCGGCATGAAATATGATACTTAAGATTAATATCAATAAGTGAATTTCCTAAGTTCTATTCCTAGTAAAGGAAATATAGTGGCAGCTAGGGGTGTTCACGGTTTGGTTTGAGTCGGTTATTGGTCAAAACCAAAACCAAACCAACATAATCGGTTTTAAAATTATCAAAACCAAACGAAACCAAATATAATATATATTTCTCGGTTTGGTTGTTTTCGGTTTTGGTTTGGTTTGGTTCGGTTATTCGGTTATTAACCATACATAAAAATAAAAGAAAGAATTCATTCTAAACGTGAAAAAAGTGACAACAATCCATTCAAAAAAAAAATAGTTAGAATGACTGGCATTATAAAACTTTCGATCATTGAATTTATTGAATAAAACTTCAAAATTCACTATTTTGGCATAGAATGAAGAGGCAATGACATTTTCAGTCCCACAAAGAATTTCCATAAACACTCATATACATGAAACCAATAAGAAAAATGTTCTCACCTTGGACATTTTTTCTGTCATAAGTAAATTATAAATAAATTTTGATGAAACATATATAAAATCTTTAAAATTATTTATGAATATAATATATTATGTATGTATAATAATAAAATTTATGTATATAACTTGTTGGTTTGGTTCGGTTATTTCTTCGATTTTTTTTAACAAAACCATAACCAAACCAAATACAATCGGTTCTTAACATCTAAAACCAAACCAAACCAAAACCCAAGTTAAATCGGTTCATTTAATCGGTTTGGTTTGGTTTTTCGGTTTGACTTGGTTTTTATCCAAACCATGAACACCCCTAGTGGCAGCGCATGATCTCCAAATAGCTAACAATATTTTCCCCCTCTCCTTAGTGTATAGAATTACTTCATTATATGTTTGGTACTCTATACTTGTGTAATTATCCTCCTATGTGCTGGTATAGAAATGGTATTACAAAAGCAAGTTTGATGAATCCTCTTCTTAGTCAGTTGAA
The DNA here is from genome assembly GCF_900185275.1 of Solanum verrucosum. Classification (NCBI taxonomy): domain Eukaryota; kingdom Viridiplantae; phylum Streptophyta; class Magnoliopsida; order Solanales; family Solanaceae; genus Solanum; species Solanum verrucosum. The sequence continues at coordinate 2,985,149 of NW_026020378.1, forward strand.
GGCAATTGTGTCATTTAAGCTCACAAGTAATGCATTGATGTTACATAGCTCCTTATGTCATTGTCACTGCCTTGGAGTATTATTTTCATGTCTTTTACTACTGGTTTGTAGTTCCAAATATAAAAAATGATTATGACCACCAAAACAACAACTTCAAAGATTAAAGAATCTAAGTAAAGAAATCTATATAATTAAGGGTGGTAGCTCAGGGGCGGAAGCCTAGCATGGGCCGATCCCAATTGGTATAGAAGAGTGGCAACTCAGGGGCGTAAGCTTAGCATGGGCCGATCCCAATTTGTGTAATTTTGATGACCGCATCCCAGGGGTTAAATTGCCTAGCATGGGTCATTCTCTTCTACCACTGATTAGCTGGTCATTCGTATCACATGCCTTATAAAGATCATAACACACAGAAAGGTAAAGACAAGAATGTAACATACATGATCCCACAAGAGTTAACAAAGGTGGTCTTCTGTTCTGATTTATGCACACATATATTGATACTTGGTTTCATTCAAACTCTTATTTTATAGATGTTATTGCCTTACATATTCAGTACATTTTCTCGTACTGACGTCCCTCACGGGGGACGCTACATTTCATGTTGCAGGCACTGGTACTTCAGCTAGTAGACCTCTTTGGTAGGAGCACACGATACTCAGCTACTTTTGGTGAGCTCCAGATTGATTTGGAGCTTTACTGAGTCTTTGGTAGATTCATTTTGGGTATTGTATCGTAGTTAAGAGTAAGGTGGGGTCTGTCCCAATCTACTCTAAGGTTTTCTATCTTTTAGAGGCTTTGTAGACTTATGTTTATGGTTCAGTTACGTCTTAACAAGTTGTGGCCTCAACGGCCAAGTCTTGTATATAAGTTTTGGGTCTACTTATGTTGGTTCGTATCGCTGCATCCTATGTGAACTTGTCACAAGATTGTCATAGTTATATGCATAGTAAGCACATGTTACATGTTGGTTCTCTCAGGCCTAGAGGGCATCGGGTGCTTGTCCGTCTTAATGGGATTTGGGACGTGACAAAAGTGGTATAAGAGCAGGTCATCCTAGGGAGTCTACAAAGCCGTGTCTGTGTAGAGTCTTGCTTATGGATGTGTTGTGCACCACATTTATAAACAGGAGGCTACGAGACATGTAGGAGTTGTCTCATTTGTTTCATTTCTTAGATCATGCTATAGAACTAGTGTTGTAGGCGAATCATATATAATTCCTTAATTGTTTTATTATAGCAAGGATGCCGGTTACGAGAAGGAGCAAAAGTACTGGTAAGCGAGTAGATGTGGCTGCCCAAGAAGGGACCAGCCAACCACCACCTAGTCAAGCTGTACAAGGTGAGGCTCAAGATGAGTCTCCCTCACAGACTTCCCCGACCCCTCCATCTCCAGAAATCTAAGGAGGGAAACTGCACCTCAAGAACCCCCTATTAATGCTACCGAGAAAGATTTGAGGAATGCGGTCTAATTATTGACTCGTATAGTTGCTGGCCACGGCCAAAGGCAAGAAGGTCCAGTTGAAGGTACTAGTGGTGTAGATAGAGAAACTGGCATGCGGATACGTGATTTCCTTAATTTGGACCCTCTATCATTCATCAGGTCAGATCCTAATGAAGATCCACAAGACTTTATAGATCAGATCCAACGCACTTTCGATGTTATGCATGTAAGTGGTAAAGAAGCGCTCGAGCTAGCAGCATATAGATTAAAGGGTGTGGCTGTATTGTGGTATGAAGCTTGGAAGCAATCCAGGGGAACAGATGCACCATCAGCTACATGGAAAGAGTTCAAAAAGGCATTCCTTGACTATTACCTGCCATTGGAGATTCGAGAGGCCCGTGCGGATCAATTCTTAAATCTCCACCAAGGAAGTATAAGCGTGAGAGAGTACAGTCTCAAATTTAATTCCTTGGCCAGGTATGCTCCTAATGTAGTAGCTACTATGGGGGATAGAGTTCATCGATATGTGGATAGATTAGATTCATATCTGGTTAGAGACTGTACCATTGCTTCGTTGAATAAAGATATGGATATAGCAAGGATGCAAGCTTTTGCGCAAAAGTTGGAGGATCAAAGGCAAAGAAGAAGGACACACGAGTCATAAACAGGACATTCTAAGAGGGTCAGATCCATGGGGCAGTTTACACCATCCCAAGGTGAGTTTAGGCCTCGGTTCTTTAACAAACCGCCTAGGCCATCATCTTCCTACTCTACAGCTAGTGTCCCACCTCAGTTTCAAGAGTTTAGGGGCAATCAGTTTGGGCAAAGAGGTGAAAGCCAAGGTTCACAAACAGCGGGGTACTAAGAGCAGGGAAGTATGAGCCAATCAAGACCTCCTCGACAGTCTTGTAAACAATGTGGAAGAAATCATTTAGGTGCATGTCGGTTTGGGACAAATGTTTGTTTTTGGTGTGGTACACCAGGTCATATAATGAGAAATTGCCCTCATAGGGGTGTGGGTGGTGTGGCACAACCTACTAGATCAATTATTGCATCCTCATTATCAGCACCTTCTTTAGGTAGGGGACAGATGCCTACTGGTCGTGGTATAGGAGCTAGGGGAGCAGCCAGTTCTAGTGGAGTTTAGAATCGCACATATTCTCTTGGGGATTGACAAAATTTAGAAGACTCACCGGATGTAGTTACAGGTACATTGTCCATCTTTTCACATATTGTATATGTATTAATTGATCCGGGGTCTACACTATCATATGTTACTCAATTGATTGCTGAAAAGTTCAAAAGAACACCAGAATAATTAGTGAAGCCATTTGAAGTGTCTACACCGATTGGTGAGTCTATTATAGCTAGAAGGGTTTATCGTAATTGTATTGTAACTGTTTGTGATCGTGATACATTGGCTGACCTTGTTGAGCTAGAAATGGTGGATTTTGATGTTATAATGGGTATGGATTGGTTAGCTTCTTGTTATGCCACGGTGGATTGCCGAACTAAGATGCTGCATTTCCATTTTCCAAAAGAGGTCGTCCTTGAATGGAAAGGTAATATTGGGACACCAAGAGGTAAATTTATTTCTTATCTTAAGGAAAAGAAGATGATGTCCAAATGATACATATGTCATCTAGTGAGAGTGAAAAATATAAATGCTCAGCCACCATCTTTTTAATCAATTCCAGTGGTAAATAAATTTCCTGATGTATTTTCTGAAGATCTTCCGGGTTTGTCTCCAAGACGAGAAGTAGAGTTTGGTATTGATGTGATTCCAAATACTCAACCTATATCCATCCCCCCATATAGAATGGCCCCGGCAGATTTACGGGAGTTTAAGGAGCAATTAAAAGACTTATTAGATAAAAGGGTTCATAAGGCCTAGTATGTCCCCATGGGGAGCACCGGTTTTATTTGTATGCAAGAAAGATGGCTCGTTAAGAATGTGTATCGACTACCGACAGTTAAATAAGGTAACGATTAAGAACAAATATCCCCTCCCTAGAATTGATGATTTATTTGATCAGTTACAAGGTGCTAGGTGTTTTTCAAAAATCGACCTGAGGTCAAGTTATCACCAAGTAAGGGTCAAAGACAAAGATATACCCAAGATAGCTTTCCGAACACGGTATGGTCATTTTGAGTTTTTAGCCATGTCATTCGGGCTAACGAATGCACCAGCAGTTTTTATGGATTTGATGAATAGGGTGTTCATGCCATTTTTAGATTTGTTCGTGATAGTATTCATAGATGACATTTTGGTGTATTCAAGATCTGAAGAGGGCCATGCTAATCAGCTGCGACAGGTTTTACAAATTCTTCGTGATCGTAAGTTATATGCAAAGTTCTCTAAATGTGAGTTCTGGTTAAAATATGTGGCATTCTTAGGTCATATTGTATCCGATGAAGGAATAAGGGTTGATAACCAGAAGATAGAAGCCGTGAAAAACTGGCCAAGACCTACAACGCCTACGGAGATCCGTAGTTTCCTTGGATTGACAGGCTATTACAGAAGGTTCATTGAAGAATTTTCTTTCATTGCTGCACCCTTAACAAAGCTAACACACAAAGAAACCAAATTTCAGTGGAGTGATGAATGTGAAAGAAGCTTCCAAGAGCCGAGGAATAAATTAACTTCTACACCTGTATTGGTACTTCCAGAAAGAACAGAAGGGTATGCAGTGTATTGTGATGCTTCGGGAGTGGGCCTAGGATGTGTATTGATGTAGCATGGTAAAGTAATAGCTTATGGTTCAAGGCAGCTGCGGCCACATGAGAAAAATTATCCAACTCATGATCTAGAGCTAGCAGCAGTTGTATTTGCTTTGAAGATATGGCGCCAATACTTGTATGGAATTCATGTTGACCTATACACTGATCACAAGAGTTTGCAATATATCTTTAAGCAAAAGGACCTAAATCTGAGGCAGCGAAGATGGCTGGAGCTATTAAAAGATAATAACATGGATAGCTTGTATCATCCCGGGAAAGCAAATGTAGTAGCTGATGCGTTAGGTCGTAAAATAATGGCAAGCACTTATGGGAAGTCTATGGAAAGACAAGGAATAACTAAGGATCTATGTCAACTAGCTAGCTTAGGGGTTCGCCTTCTTGAATCTCCAGACGTAGGGGTTATTGTGCAAAATACGGCAGTATCCTCATTAGTAGTGGAAGTGAAAGAGAAGCAGTACACTGATCCTATTCTATTAAAGCTTAAGGAGAATGTACAACAGGGTATGACAAAGGCATTTGAGCTTACGCAAGAGGGAGTACTTCGATGTCAAAACAGATTGTGTGTACCTAATGTAGATGAATTATGAAAGAGGATTATGATGGAAGCACATCATTCAAGCTATTCTATCCATCCGGGGTCAGCTAAAATGTAGCATGACTTGAAAGAAATGTATTGGTGGTGGGACATGAAGAAAATCATTGCAGAATTCATGGCTCAATGTCCAAATTGTCAACAAGTAAAAGTAGAGCACTAAAAGCCCGGAGGTTATATACAGTGTATAGAACTTCCAATTTGGAAGTGGGACATGATCAACATGGATTTTGTCACTGGTTTGCCTCGTTCATTTCGGAAGTTTGATTCTATATGGGTAATTGTTGATAGATTGACCAAATCAGCGCACTTCTTGCTGGTCAAGACTACTTATACAGTCGAAGAATATGCGAGGTTGTATATTAAAGAGATAGTTCGTCTACATGGAGTGCCAATCCCTATTATATCGGATCGGGGAGCTCAATTCACTGCAAATTTTTGGAAGTCATTTCAGAAGAGTTTAGGAACACAAGTGAATTTAAGTACATCCTTTCATCCTCAAACAGATGGTTAGGCAGAGCGTACAATTCAAACACTTGAGGATATGTTGCGAGCTTGTATATTGGACTTCAAAGGTAGTTGGGATGATCATTTGCCATTGATCGAGTTTGCATACAATAATAGCTACCATTCAAGTATTAAAATGGTACCATATGAAGCTTTATATGGTAGAAAATGTAGATCCCCAATTGGCTGGTTCGAAAAAGGTGAAACTGCCTTATTTGGGGCAGATCTTGTTCATCAAGCTATGGAAAAATTCAAAGTGATACAACAGCGGCTAGAAACAACTCAAAGTCGACATAAATCATATGCGAATGTTAGAAGGAGAGAACTAGAATTTTCTATAGGGGATTGTTCTTAAAGGTGTCACCAATGAAAGAGGTAATGAGGTTTGGTAAAAAGGGAAAGTTGAGTCCACGCTATATAGGGCCATATAAGGTTATCTGAAGAATTGGCCAAGTTGTGTATGAGTTAGAGTTACCTCAAGGACTTTCAACCATTCATCCGGTGTTTCATGTCTCAATGCTTCGAAAATGCATAGGTGACCCATCTCGTATTACTCTTACTGAAGATGTACAAGTTACGAGAGATCTCACTTATGAAGAAGTACCCATTGCTATTCTGGATCGACAAGTTAGGAAGTTAAGAAATAAAGAAGTAGCTTCTGTAAAAATATTATGGAGGAACCAACAAGTAGAAGAAGTTACATGGGAAGCGGAAGAAGCAATGAAATTGAAGTATCCTCATCTCTTCCAAACTGATGAGAAAGATTAAAATGTTAAGTTGAGGCGTTAATAAGTAAGTATAAGTGTATATTTTCAATGTGATTAACAGTAGTACTAACTTAGGCTTGAACCTGTTTGGGATGGATAACCTTGCTAACATTTGAGGATGAATGTTTTAAGGGGGGAAAGACGTAACAGCCCACATTATGCATATGTTTATTCTATTTTTGTGATACTTGACATTCCCTTATAGTATAGGTGAGGGACGATGTTTCTTATATGATTAACATTGGTTTAAACTAGCTCGGAAGGTGATGTTATGCCGTGCACGTTGCAGCATGTGTACTGCAAGTTATAACTCCAACGGAAGTATTTAAACTCGAGACGGGAAGGTGGTAATTAAGCTTAAAGTTGAAAGTTAAGTCCTAAGTTAAAGAAAAAGAGATTAATAATTAGAGAATGGAATAAAACATGTGAGTTGCTTGCTTGACTTAACTAAGCTAGTAGGTGACAAGTAGGTGCATCACCTACATTGACTTATTGACTAGTCCAAAGAACCAAGTAGGTACATCACCTACCTGAGCTACATGGATCTAGTTAAAAAGGCCAAGGTTTATGGATCAGATTTGGGCCTATGCTAATGGACTCACTTGAGGCCCAAACTATGTTAAATAAAACAAAATGAAATTAAAACCCAGCAGCCAAATCTGCCAAGGCCCAATATATTTAAGCCCAAGTGAAAGCTAGTAGGTGCATCACCTAGTTTGACCTTTTGAGCTGCATGATATATATAAGCAGGTGCATCACCTACTTGACCAATTAGTGGCTGAAAATGAAGCTTTCTAGTGGATATTCTTAAAGGTGAAGAAAGCTCAATATAAAGATATATTGGCTTCTATTCTCACTCATTTTAACACACATTATTGAGGATTAGCACCAGCTATTTCTCTCTCTTTTCTCTTAAGGATTAAACAACAGCCTTAAAGTTCTTCTAGGGTTCTTGAAGAAACCCTCATCTCTGCAAGACAAGGTAAGTGAAAACACTTATGAATTTAGCTTAATTCTCCCATGGATGATTAGGAAAACATGTTATTCATGTTCAAGTATAGGTATAAAGGTATAATATTTCCAGAAGCTACTGTTCACTTCCTTGGTTATTAAGATATTTTTCTCTTATTCTTTTGTTTAAGTGTGAAGGGAAGTTGAAGTTCTAGAGGAATTCAAGTTATAAGGAGAAGTTGCAGAAATTGAGGTAAGGTGACTGCTCCATTTTCTTCCTCCTTATGTATGAGTTTGAGTGAGGAATTATGGGTGTGCTTTCATAAATAACTCAAGGGGGTGGTGAGTTCAATAATTGGTTGTATGATAAAGAATACTTCAGGCTGTTTTATGTGTATTGTTGTTGGTGCGGTTTGGGTAATCTTGGAAAAGGATATACAATGTATGTATTGGGCAGAGAAGGAGGTGTGGTGATATACATTGTTTTAAGGGTTGTATGGCTCATTATTCGTCAAAGTTAGCTACTGTTTTACGAGGCTCACGGTGTGATAGCTGCTAATTTAAATTTATCATGACTTATATTGTAGATTAAAACCTGAATGGGGAGGCTGAATCGTGATAGTTGTATTGATCAGAAGATAAGGTATGTAAGGCTATTCGATTCAATATTCCTCGGCATGAAATATGATACTTGAAATTAATATCCATAAGTGAATTTCCTAAGTTCTATTCCTAGTAAAGGAAACATAGTGGCTGACTGGTAGCGTATGATCTCCAAATAGCTAACAATATTTTCCCCCTCTCCTTAGTGTATAAAATTACTTCATTATATGTTTAGTACTCTATACTTGTGTAATTATCCTCCTATGTGCTGGTATAGAAATGGTATTTACAAAAGCAAGTTTGATGAATCCTCATCTTAGTCAGTTAAAGTCAATTGTGTCATTTAAGCTCACAAGTAATGCATTGATGTTACATAGCTCCCTATGTCATTGTTACTGCCTTGAAGTATTATTTTCATGTCTTCTACTACTGGTCCGTAGTTCCAAATATAAAAAATGATAATGAATACCAAAACAACAACTTCAAAGATTTTGAATCTAAGTAAAGAAATCTATATAATTAAGGGTGGAAGCTAAGGGGCGGAAGCCTAGCATGGGCCGATCCTAATTGGTATAGAAGGGTGGCAGGTCAGGGGCGTAAGCCTAGCATGGGCCGATCCCAATTTGTGTAATTATGAGGACCGCATCCCAGGGGTTAAAATGCCTAGCACGGGTCATCCTCTTCTACCACTGATCAGCGGTCATTCGTATCACATGCCTTATAAAGATCATAACACACAGAAAGGTAAAGACAAGAATGTAACATACCTGATCCCACAAGAGTTAACAAAGGTGGTCTTTTGTTCCGATTTATGCACACATATATTGATACTTGGTTTCATTCGAACTCTTATTTTATATAAGTTATTGCCTTACATATTTAGTACATTTTCTCGTACTGACGTCCCTCGCGGGGGACACTGTATTTCATGTTGCAGGCATAGGTACTTCAGCTAGTAGACCTCCTCGGTAGGAGCACACGACACTCAGCTAATTTTGGTGAGCTCCAGATTGATTTGGAGATTTACTGAGTCTTTGGTTGATTCATTTTGGGTATTGTATCGTAGTTAAGAGTAAGGCGGGGTCCGTCCCGACCTACTCTAACGTTTTCTATCTTTTAGAGGCTTTGTAGACTTATGTTTATGTTTTAGTTGCGTCTTAACAAGTTGTGGCCTCAACGGCCAAGTCTTGTATATAATTTTTGAGTCTACTTATGTTTGTTCGTATCGCTGCATCCTATGTGAACTTGTCACAAGATTGTCATAGTTATATGCATAGTAAGCACAGGTTACATGTTGGTTCTCTCGGGCCTAGATGGACTCGGGTGCTTGTCCATCTTAATGGGATTTCGAACGTGACACATGATCTCTCAAGGATTAATGAATATTTTAATAGTGAATATCAAGAAGAGAATATAGGTACAATTCGAGGGAAGACACACGAAAATAAGGAAAAAACGGTAAAGGACCTGACGATCCTGACGCACTGAGTGGCGCCATCCCCTAAACTACTGTCAATATTTGGGGCATATTGAGTGGCGCGGAGCACCAAGCCCAAAACTATTGACCAGTAGTTTGGCCGCTATGGTTAGTGCGACTCCCCATGCCCTGCCTAGAAACCCGACAAATTTTACTGCTCAAATTCAAGTTCAAAGTCATATAAAATCGAATGATTTCATCCCAACTCTCTTTAATTCAAAAACCCAACACAATTTCGATGAAATCCACTAAGAAATAACACTAATTCGCAAAACCCTCACCTCAAGAACTCAAAAATATCCATTGTTAATAAACGGGGTTAAAACTCAAGAACTTCTCAAGAATCTCTATATAAACAATCTCATAGATGAATTAGTGAATGAAATTACATGATTAAAGTGAGGGTGAACAAACCCAGCACTATGAGAAGCTTACATACCTCGAAAGAACATTTGTTCTCGGCGAAATGATCTGTTCTTGAAAGAACGCTTGAAACCCTTCTCTTTTCTTCTCTTGAACTTGCTCTCAAATCCCTAAACCTTTTCAGAAAGAATGTCTAAAATATCTTAGAGTCTGATTAGACCCTTAAATTGGGTGTGAAAAACGTTTTAGGCTTAGTGGGGTATGGAAAGACCAAAATATTCCTTCCCTTAAACGGATGAAAAGTCTTAGCTAGAGAAGATTCACTCAAACAGTCATAACATTTTACTTGGAGCTCGCAATTTAGCAAACTTGGCGGTGTTGGAAAGAAGTCTCAAAGACCTTCAGTTTGATATACCTCATAGGCCACCTAACTCTTTTCGTGCAAAATGATATAGTTGTTTGAAGTTGACCCAAAACTAAAAACTGATCGGAGTCTGAGCTGTTACATTATGTCTCACGAGGCATAAATGTAATTGTTAAAGAGAAAAAAATCATAGACTAGTCAATTCTAATGACAAAACATGCAATTTTATATAAGTGGTTCATTAGCATCAGAAATAAGAAGAATAGTGTCAATATCCAAATATTTATATGTGAAAATATTTATAGGTATTTTTAACCAATCAATTCCCAAAAAGTTTGAAACATCATATAAAAGAGAAGGCACCTTATTTGTGTTCGCAATAAATAAAAGACAATGAGCGGCTACAAGTTCTCAATTGTCACCGGGATTATTTATAAATTTCCTCATGTTTTCAAGAACATCTTTTGGCATGATTGCATAAAGCGCTACTACAATTTTGGCGAGGCAAAATCGATAAAAAAAATTGTATCCATTAGTATCATTTAAATAATCATTGCCTATTTTAGTTAAATAATTGGTTCCTATATCATTAAAATAAATGTTGCATATTTCATTGTACTTTGGAGGGTAACAATTTTTGTTTATCTAATCAAATTGAAAAAAACACATCTGCTAATGTTAGAGGAGTAATTTGTGTTTGACCAAGGTTGTAAAAGTGTTGATGGAAGAGGTCATCTCTTTGAGCTATTGAAAAACAAAATTATCAAATTAAAAAAGAAACAAAACATGACCGATAATAGAATTTTTAGAATTTGAGAAGATAGGAAAGTTGACATGTCGTAATGTTGGCGGCTCCTGAAAAATGTCTAAGGAAGTGATATAAACTCCTTATAGACATGCTTATACCACAAAAGAAAAAAAAATACTGATATTGGAGAAGATTTGTGAGTGACTACTAATAGCATCAGGGGTGTGTGTTTGATATTCGTGTAATGAAGTTGTCTTAAATCTCAGATAATGAGGTTGTCTTAAATCATGTGTATTAAAGAAGATAAGAAAAATATGAGTTAAAAATATGGTGAAAGAAGTGGGTTAGATTTCTAAATCTCACACAATGACATAAAGAAACTAATTTATTGTTATCTTTATATCATTTTGTGAGATTTAAAAAATCTCACCCACTTTTTTCACCATCTTTTTAACTCCTATTTTGGTTATCTTCTTCAATACACAAGATTTAAGACAATCTCATTACCCAAGATTTAAAAAAACCACATTACCTCAATATCAAACTCACATTTGATACTAATATTAGTATCACTCACAGTTCTGCTAGAATATCAATATTAGTTGTTCTTTCGACGAACGAGCTTGGTTATAAGAAATTCAAATCACTCTCTTAATCATTTTCTCTGAGGCACCACATTGCGGTTGTTCAACTTCCCTATCTTCTCAAGGTTAGAAAATCCTATTATCTATGTTGTTTCATTCCGTTTAGATTATTTCCCAATTTTTATTTTGACAGTTTTATTTTTCAAAAGTTGAAAATTTAGTCTCTCCCCGGTAATACTTTTGGAAACTTGGCCAATCACAACTTACTGCTCTAATATTGGTAAATATGTTTTTTTCAAGTTAGACAAATAAAAATTGTTTCTCTCCAAAAGTACAATAACATAGGCAATGATTAATTAAATGAACTAAGCAACAATGATTTAAATGATATTTTGACAAATTCATAAGATTTTGCTCATTTTACCCACCCAAGTTAAAGAAGTAGCGCTTTATGTAACCATGCTGATAAAATTCCTTGAAATCACGAATGAGATGTTTGCACTTTTGTGTGATGATGCAACTTTTTCAAAGAATTAATGGCAACAAATACCTACAAAAAATTTCACATAATAATATTTGAATATTGAACCTATTTATCTTCTTTTGGATACTAATGAGGCAATTACATAAAAAAACATGTTTTGCCATTTGAATGAGTTGTTCTTGAATTCTTTTTAACAATAAATTTTATGCCTCATGAGACATAAGTTCTTCAAAACAACAATCCAAATGAAAGAGATTAGGACGGAAAAAGTAGTTGGTTTTGAAATATATGGGTTGAGTGACGATATTCTGTTAGACATTTATTACTAATATTATTCTATAAAATAGTATATTAACTTACTAGGCATACATGTGCAACAACCGAAGAACTACTTATACTAAAACCATCCATTGCTAAACAATTAAAAAGACATTTTCCTAAACTAAATAGAGAACAATCACGACTATAGATATCTATCAATTTAAGAAACTATTTTATTGTTAGCTTTATATCATGGTATGAGATTTAAAATATCTCACATGCTTTTTTTGTCACTACCCAATTTAGGATGATGAGCGGCGCTAAGTGTGAGAATTCCAAAACAAATCTTACCAAAATTCTACAGAAAATCGGGCAGAGTTTTCTGTATTTTTGGGCTTATCCTAATTTTCCTTGTCTCAGAAATCAACAACACAACTAATAACAACTCTAAAACCAGACATAATACCCATCGATAATTTAATCGTCAACACAAAAATACCATATCATCTCCAATAATAAAATGAAGTTTAAGGAAGTCCCATGACTACAAAACGAAGGGATAATCATGACTCTAATAAAGGAAAGGGCAAATGGAGCTATTTTAAGATTTTTGAAATAAAAGAAATCATAGCAATTCTATAAATATCTTGCTACGCAAAGTTACCCGACTCACTAGATTATATACTAATTAAAACTCTCTAGTTAATGAAATCCTCGTCAATATCAGTTGAGTTCTCTGTAAAAACATTTAGGAAGGAGTGAGATGCTAGCTCAGTGAGTAATTACACTTAACCACAGCCCTTTTAATCAGGGACAAGTCAAAAAACATGCTAGTTAGATAATCAGAATCATGTAATAAAAGTCTTTTTAAAGGAAACAATAACCATATTCAGTCTTATGTGTCTCATATAAGCAAAATCAATGTAAAAACCTAGATCAACCTAAATGTCGAATCAATCAAATTTATATCATAGATCAACCTTTTTATAATAGTGCACCCATCATCTCAAAATCTTAGATACGCCTATGTTTGTTCAATCAATATTTACTTTATATACAATAATCATATATTTTTATCATATAAAATCAATGCATCGAAAAAAGAAAAAAACTCGATTGTTTTGTAGATATTGACAAATGTTGGGATCGTTCATGGTAGAATCCCTAGGCTAAACAAATAACATTCAATTCACCTATCAAAAAATAAAATCTTGAACAACCTTGATAAAACTTCTGGCTCCGCCACTGAATAGTCACTCGAATTTTAAGAATTTAGTAAATTCATCTATCTCTCTAACCCTTATTTTCTTAAACTTACAATTCCAATTCTATAGTGATGAAATTTACAAATATAAATATTTAAGTTAAGTTCAGAAAAGTTACCTTCCACTTCTATTTCTCCTATTAAAATATCTTCCAACACCTTTAGCTTCACTCGAATGAATGGCAGATCCACGATTTTCGTTCTCCTTCTCGCTTTTGACAAATAGCTGCAGCAACTTCCTTCAACAAAGACTGCAAATAGGGTTAGGACTTTTCCCTTTTCTTTTTGTTTGCTCCTAGGTTGCAGCCTTTTCTTTTCATTTTATTTGTTTTTATTTTCAAAAATACTTTTTGGTCAATAAAATAATTTGTCTTCTATTTCTTTTTAATACTAAAATGGCATATATGTTCTTGCTTCAGAATATAATATTACATTCTTTGACCTTCATTTCACCCCTTTCATTCTTATCTTCTTCAATACACAATATTTAAGAATTTTAATGTTGGTATTTTCTGTGGTAAGGAATTTACTTCTATTTTCTGTGTTCTTTTTATGGGGAAAGAAAAAGAAGAAAAAGAGAATTATTTTATCATATGATAAAAGAGATTTGGGATGAATTAGTACTACTTTAATATGTTCGAGTATATTTTTTCTAGTAAGTTTTCCTTGGATGGGTAAGATTATTTTTATTTTCTTCCCAAGTGCATTCAAGCATTGCACCCCTTCAGTTTTCTTTTCAATGAGAAAAGTTATTTTGTGCATAAAGGCTAAGATGTGCACTTTAATTGTTTTTCCTATATTCTTGGTTTTATATAACTATGAGAAGAAGTAAATTAACAGATATTGTCTCCTAACAATATTTGAACATGAGTTTAGTTTCTCATTGAAATTCAATGTCTTCTGAGGAAAATTGGAATATGATGGAAACTGAGAAAAGAAAAAAAATTAGCAAGAAAAATGACTTGCATGGAATTATTGCTGACAGATAGAATATGATTCAATGAGAGTAAAAATCAGGTTCTATCTTTATTTTTCTTGATTATTATTTTCTTTTTCTATCCTTTATAAGTTATGAAATTTATTTCATAAATGTTAGGATAGATTATTATTATTAATATGTATTCTGTTTAGAGGAGGAAAAATAAAACTTTTGTAGTTTTCTACTCCATGTGAAATTTGATTGTGTTTGACTTTTGGAGATTTTTTTTTCTCCTTTGATTTGAAGAATATAAGAACTTCACGAACAAATCAAATTGTGCATTGGTTTGAAGAATATAGAAACTTCACCAATTTGTTAAATACTCTGTTTGAATGAATATTTTGACCTGAAGAGTACAGAATCTTCGTCAGGAATATTAAGGCTAAATGATTGAAAAAAATATAATCTTCATCATTAGCTCGAAATAGTGTTGTATTTGAGATTTCTGGAGATTAAAACCTTTTTGGTTTACTACTCTGTCTGAATGTGAAACTGATTCGAAGAATATTAAAACTTCATCAGAATTCAATGTTCATTCGGTTAACGATTAGAAGAATATAAAAACTTCATCGTTAAACTAGAAACAAGTTGTATAAAGATTGAATCTTTATTGTTATATTCTAAATACTAAGTGGTTTGTCTAGTTGTGACAAAAAGGGGGAAAAAACACTAGTGACATAAAATTAGTGGTTTTTGTGCTTGCAATGGGTGTTTATATGGATTAAATCTCCAAAAGAAGGCTTCGTGTTGCCAATGTGTAAGTATGGGAAAAAATATGTGAAAAATAATTTCAAATACTTGAAAAATATTTTTGAGAACATATTTAAAATGTGGGGGGTTCTTTACTTGTGATAAAGACAAAATTAGACTTACTATCTAATTTAAATTTGAAAGTACAAGATATGAAATTTAATGACAATCATGTATTATGTTAGACCCACAAAATTCTTGGAGTATATTTGATATTGTGGTCGTTGAGTCTCTCTTTACTAGTATATGATAACACTAGTATGAAACCACAAAATTATATTACTCATTGAAAAGAATTGTATTCTTTGATGAAAAAGTTTCACTTTAAAATATTGTGATTTTTCATGAAAAGATATGTCTATTAATTTTTTGTTTTATAGACATGAACATTGGTGAAAAGTGCTATGTCATGTTTGTGTTGTAAAACAAACATTTGGGTCATATTTCCCTTATTGGACCGATGAGACTATGATCATGGGTAATTCTATAACAAATTGAATGTTATGGAAAGGTCCTTCTGAAAAGGACATATGACAAGGTATTGACTTTAAAACAATGTCTGTATTTGAGAAAGTTATAAAAAAAAAAGTAAAGAACAAAATATCTGTGGGAAAAGGTTACCTCACAGAAGGTCTTTTCAAACTTAGTATTTCTGTTTGTTCTTACTTGCTTGAATCAAATTGTTTGTGACATAAATGCTTGAAACATGTCAATTACAAAACCTTGCAAAACCTGATCAACTTAGAAGTTTTGCCTAACTTCTAGTGCAATAAATCAAAATGTCAAGTATGTGTTATTGAAAGGAATTTTAATACCTTAGAATTGATTTACACTAACATTTGTGATATGAAGTCAACACCATCTTGTGGTGGGAAAAAGTTTTTCATAAATTTTATTGACAATTGCACTAGATATTGTTATGTTTATTTACTGAATGGTAAGGATGAAGCAATGGAAACATATTGGCAATTTAAAACTGAAGTTGAAAATCAGTTGGATAAAGAGATTGTCATGATTAGAAGTGGTAGATGTGGAGAATATGAATCTTCTTTTGCAGAAATATATTTGGAAAATGGAATCATCCATCAAATTACTGCACATTCTCACCTCAATCTAATGAATTGTTGACAGGAAAAAACCGAACTTTGAAGGAAATGTTGAATGTCCTATTTATAAGTTCAGGTTTACCACAAAATTTGTGGGGGTGCTATCATTATAGCAAAAGAGAACAAAAAAAAAATTGTCTGTTCAAAAAGAGAAAAACAAAAAGTTTTGTTTGCTAGTAAAGGGAGTAACAAATAATTAAAAAAAAACGTTTGTTTGTTAAGAAAGGGAGCAACAGAAAGTTGTGTTTGTTCAGTCTTTGGTGTATCCTGATAGAGAATTGTTTGTCGTCCCTTAAATTTTATACAAGCAATAACTCTTGAAAGATAGTGATCAAACAATTTCCAATACAGTCTATTTCATATGAGAAATGGAAATGAGGGAACTATTCCCAAACGGGTCAAAATAGGACCTAAGACTTTGGATTGTATGTTCATTGTATATGCTACAAATAGTAAAACATGTTGATTTATGGTTCATAAGTCCGAACTGTTGGATAGTCAAGTGAAGGGTCTAAACGACCTTGGAAAGAACCAAAGGAGAATGTACTTAATAAAGAGATTCGGAGGCGTAGTAAATGTCAATGGACAAATTACTTCCTACGAGTTTGATTTTGTAACATTTCTTCTTGAAAATGAGTCTCACATATTCTAAAAGTTATGTCTTTTGTGGACTCATTCTCTTCGAGAAAAGTTTGTCAATAGTAAGATAGATTCAATCTTGAGCTACCATACTTGAGAGTTGGTTGATCTTCCTCGAGAAAATAAACTTTTGGATTCAAAGTGGATCTAAAAAAGGAAAAGAAAGTTGATGAAACTATTGACAATACAAAGACAGACTTGTTGTCATAGGCTTTAGACAATAAGAAAGCCTTGATTGACAGATAATAGCACTAACTAGGATTACATCAATTCAGATGTTAATTGCGCTAGTTGCGAAATATTGCTTTCAAATTCGTCAAATTGGATGTGAAAACATTTTTATTTTAAATGAAAAATTGGAGGAAGAAATTTATATGGAACAACCCAAGGGCTTTGTGGTTCTGGTAAAGAAAAGAAAGTCTGTAAACTTGTTAAGTCACTATGTAGACTAAAAACAAGCGCCCAAAAAATGACATGCGAAGTTTGACCAAACTATGTTGGCAAATGAATTCAAGATTAATGAATGTGATAAATGTTTTACATTAAAGACACTCCAAATCACAAGGTCATTATTTGTTTTTATGTTGATGACATTGTGATCGTCAAAAGAGACATTACTAACATAAATGCTACTAAGCATATGCTAGAAAGTAACTTCAATTGAAAGACATTGAAGTTACTGATGTGATTGAAAATGTACTTGACAAGTTCAAGCATTTGGATTTCAATATTGTCAAGACTCCAATAAATGTGAGATTTGTACTTCAAAAGAATGAAGGCAAAAGTGACTCACAATTGGATTGTGCTAGAGTATTGAGAAGTATGATAAATATCATGAAGTGTACGCGATCAGATATAGCATATGCTATTAATAAACTAAGTCGGTTCACGAGTAATCTCAATCAAACTCATTGGATGACAATGAAAAGAGTTTTGGAGTATTTAAAACATACTTAAAAAAAACTATTGCTTTGCATTATAACTAATATTCAACAGTATTGGAAGAATATAGTGATGCAAATTGAATCACCAAGTCAAATGAAGTAAAATCCACAAGTGGATATGTATTTACTCTTGGTGGAGGAGCAATCTCTTGGAAATATTCCAAACAGAGATGTATCGCTCGCTCTACTATGAAATCTGAGTTTATCACTCTACATAAGGCCGATAAAGAAGTTGAATGACTCCAAAATTTCTTGAAAGATTTTTGGCCCAAACCTTTTAGCTCCAATATGCATACACTGTGAGAGTTAATTTGCAATAGGTAGGGCATGGAGCATGATGTATAACGGAAAGTCTCGTCATATATGACGTAGACATAATATCGTTAGAGAACTACTCTCTAGTGGAATTATCATAATTGACTATGTAAAGTCAAAGGATAATGTGTCGGATCCACTTATAAAAGGCCTAACTAGAGAGGGAGTTGATAGATTATCAAAGGGAATGGTACTATGGCCGAGAACAAGTCATTGTGGCGGTAACTCTACCTAGAAGACTGGAGATCCCAAGATCTAGGTTCAAGGAGATCAAACAAATTCATTGATGTCGGTTCAACATTGTCAAAAAAAAAATTATGGTCCATTCTCATGATAAGACAATGTTCAGTAACAAGGATAAAGGCATTAGAACTTTTTAATGATTTCTAAGTTTGATACAGGGTATATCAAATGGTGTATCTACGAGATAACACATTTTGAAATCACTTATGTAAGTGTGAAGTGTAAGCCGCTTCAAGGAGAATCCGGTAAGGCCAGTTCTCTATGCACTTATAAACCGAGACGTGTTCATGGCTGAAACGAACAAAACAATAAGAACCAAAAACAGTTCAAGGGTTGATTGTGTGACTTATGTTGTCTAGGTATACACCAAAACTCGACGGTTCAAAGATATCAAATCTACCGATTGACCGAGTATATCCGATATATGTTCACTAAGGAAAGTTCAAAGGGAAACCCACTTATCCAGAGGCAATCAATCCTTAATTACGAATCACACAGTTTTTCATGCATATGTTTTAACAATAGCCATTCCCCATTCATGTGGGGGATTGTTGGGTTTTAAAGGTGTGAACAGGAAATGAAGGGTTGTACTCTCTTGAAGAGTTGTGACTATGCCGAAGGGTTGTGAACTTTATGAAAGGTTGTGTCCTTTCTAAAAGATTGTGATCGTTTGAAAGGTTATGCCTTTTCCAAAGTGTTGTGACCTTTCTGAAAGGTTGTCTTCTTTCCAAAGGGTTGTGATCTTTACCCTTTGTTGGCTATAAATAGAGAGGTTTTCTCTCATTTTTCTGTATCAAATTCTTCCCTTCTTTTGCATACATTTCTTACAAAACAAAATCGATCGATCGTGTCTGTGTGTGTGATTCGTTTCTATCACATTTTGAGTTCGTTGAAATTATCGAAGCTTGAGGTACCGCAACTTCTTTAATGATTATTCTATTTTATCTTGGGAGGAATTAATCTGCAATCTCGGGTACCTGAGGGGATTAAATTTCTTAAGGACACACAGTGGGTTCTGTGGACTCGGATAGTTCTTTGTGTTTTTCTTTTCATCTTTTATTTTTTCTGGTTTGCTAATCTGAATACAGGAGATAACAGAAAGTTCCTCTAAAAAGTATTATTTTTTTATTTTGAAAAGTAAGAGTTGAAAACAAAAAGGTGCCTTCTTTACGGGCCGAGACCGATTGACTGTATCACGAGTTTTGTGTGTTAGGTAATTATGTTATTTTGTATTCTGATATTTCTAGAAATATGCTAGTCATCATGCAACAACATCAACACATATGTTAGAAGAACAATACAAAGGAAAGAGATAATAAAAGAAAGTTGTTAATTTTGGAAAATACGTGTGGAAGGACAATGTTTGAAGTTGACATATTAATCCTCTTTAGAAGTTTAAGTAGTAGCACTATATACAACCATGCCAAAAGATGTCCTCAAAATTAGTAGAGAGTAAATGACTAAGTCGGTGACAACAATGGACTTTTGTTAGTCCATTGTCTTTTAATTATTGTGAACGCAAATGAGGTGTCTGCACTTAGGAATGATGATGCAACTTTTTTTGGGAATTCAATGACGGAAAATACCAATAAAAATTATCACATAGGAATAATTTGATATTAACATTATTTTTCTTCTTCGGGATATTGATGAAGGAATTACATAAGATAGAACTTTTTCCCTTCGAATTGACTGATCTTTGAGTTTTTGCCCTTTAACAATTGATTTATGCCTCGTGGGACATAAGTTCTTTGGATGAACAAAAAAAATAAGAGTGATTTAAGGAGAACAAAAGGCAGTTGGTTTTTGAATGACAACATTTGAAGTTGACATATCTTTCAAATAAATGAATTTTTAGATCACTTACCTTTTACTGAGTTACTGTTAGATATTTACCACTAATATTATTCAATAAAATCGTACAATACACATGCAACACACGTACCGAGAAACTAGTTATAACAATTTTTATTTGAATAATCAATTTGAGAAAACATATTTGTAAATATTAGATGGGTAATTTGTGTTTGACCAAGATTCTAAAAGTGTTACTTGAAAGAGACTATCTCTTTTAGCTATTGGAAAACAAAATTGTCAAAATGAAAAAGAAAAAAAATCAATAAAAAATGAAACAAGACAACTAATAAAATTTTTGGACCTTGAGAAGATAGGAAAGTTGAACAACCGCTGCAATAGTGCCTCCCGGAGAATGTTTAAGGGAGTAATTTGATTTCCTTACAGCTAAGTTGTCCTTCTAAAAGAAAAATTAATACTGATATTTGAAAATAATTTTAAGTGATACTGATAGTAGCATCAGGGGTGTGTATTTGATATTTGAATAATAAGGTTATCTTAAATCTCAGATAACGAGGTTGTCTTAAATCTTGCTTATGAAAGAAGATAAGCATGAAAGGCGTGCAAGTATGGTCAAAGAAGCAGGTTAGATTTTTTAAATCTCAAACAATGATATAAAGATAACAGTAAAACAGTTTCTTAAATTGATGAATATCTATAGTCAAGAATTAACTATTGGAAAATGTCATTTTTTAAAAATTATTTGTTATGAAATGTTTCAGTATAGCTAAATTCTCTGCATCAGCGTAGCATGGTTATGTTGAGTCAAATAATGTCCGGTTTTATAGAATTATATTAGTAATAAATGTTTAATGGAATCCCAGTAAGAGCATAGTGATCTAAAAATTTATTTATTTAGAGAGGATAAATATGTCAACTTCAAATTTTTCCCTCCACTCATGCAATCTTAAATCTTGCTTATTGAAGAAGATAAACATGAAATGAGTGAAAATATGGTCAATGAAGTGGTTGAGAGTTTTAAAATCTCAAAGAATAAAATAAAAAAATGATAAAATAATTTCTCAAATTAATGGATATCTTCTCTTGAGATTGTTGTCTATTTATTATTCGAATATGTCATTTTGAAGAAAAAAAACATGTTCTATGAGTAGTTTTAGAACAAATAGTTTCTCGGCATGTGCGTTGCACATGTATATCAAGTCAAATAATATATGATTTTATAGAATATATTTTATTAGTAATACATGTGTAACGGAGTCCCAATGAAAATCTAATTGATTGAAATATTCATTTAATTGAAAGAGGAAAAATAAGTCAACTTCAAATATTGTCCCTTCACCTGTGTACCCCAAAATCAACTTCTTTTATTTGCATAGTTCTTATAAAGATCTTATGTGTCTCCCCCCGAGCCTACACCCTGAACGAGGCTGACTCACTACTCAGTGGAAGACTTACTCAACAAAACAAGAACTTCAAATACAAAGATTAACTCAACTTTGTCTCAACAATAACTCAACTCAGTAAATATCTGAAGTACTTATTTAAACATAAGAGATCGTCTCGAGCTTTTAAAAACATTAACAAGGAAATAGTGAGACTCCTCAACAACTACTATCCATGAAGCTTTTAAATACTACAATAGATATCAGGACAAGACCCACGACATCTTAACAAAGCTAAAAATGTAATTATGGAATCCTCCGGAAAGCAACGAGGCTCAGCTAAGCTAACTGGGATGCAAATGGTATCAACGGAGCGCCTGTTGATGACCCTGAACACATGTATATGAATTATAAAAAGATGCAGGTTGAATGACGTCAGTACATTGAATGTACGAGCATGTAAGGGGAAAGCTGAAAGTAATAGATAATTGAACGAACAAGGTTGGAGGAATACTCACCTCACCTCAAGTCAACTTAATATGAAAGCAACAATAAGAGATGAAATACTTAAAGCATTTAAAATAGTAAATAACAAGTCAAAATGTATAAAAATACAATAACAAACTCTTTACTCTTATTTAGGAGATTCTCTAACCGACAACCCGCATTATGAGCTACTTGATGATACAACATCTCGCCCACGCTGTCAAAGTTGTCCTTTACCTTGTCGGGCTATATAACTCCTCAATTAAGTGGATCCACTAAGCTATGCTTAAAAATAATAAGGAATCATATAAAATATATGATTCTTTTACCCATGTTGGCATACATGGTTTATGAGGATTTTTAGTTGTCTGAACTCATTCTTATATTGGTGATCAATACTACTCCCAATAATATATAATTCATGCTCAAATGTTTAAAGCACAACACTTTCTCAATTTGAGGTAACTACTCAAAATATCCTCTTAAAAGAGGTAATACTCTTAAACTCCTCTGAACTTGTAAACTCATTTAGAAATCGGTGTTACTCTCTTTTAAATGTAAAAGTATGACATATTTGGGAATACTTAGTTAACTTATGTTCATTTTTAAACATGAAACTCAACTCTCCCTTATTCTCGTACACATATACTCAAGACTTAGTTCAAATCTTTATTTAATTTTAGTTCAAATCTTTAGTTAATTGTAAAATGATTCTCAAACTTGACTCAAAAGGACCTCTTGAACATTCCTCTTAACCTTACTTTAATTTGGAATGTAAATTAAGAGATGTGATTAGGATATACATGATCTCTCAAGGATTAATGAATATTTTAATGGTGAATATCAAGAAGAGAACATAGGTACGATTCGAGGGAACACACACGAAAAGAAGGATAAAACGGTAAGGGACCTGTCGACCCTGTAGCACTGAGTGGCGCAGGGCGCCATCCCCCAAACTACTGTCAATATTTGGGGCTGACTGAGTGGCTCGGAGCACCAAGCCCCAAACTACTGACCAGTAGTTTGGGCGCTATGGCTGGCGCGACGCCCCATGCCATGTGTAAAAACCCGACAAATTTTCCTGATCAAATTCAAGTTCTAAGTCATGTAAAATCGAATGATTTCCTCCCAACTCTCTTTGATTCAAAAACCTAACACAATATCGTTGAAATCCACACAAAATCCACCAAGAAATAACACTCATTAGCAAAACCCTCACCTCAAGAACTCAAAAATATCCATTGTTAATAAACGGGGTTAAAACTCAAGAACTTCTCAAGAATCTCTATATAAACAATCTCATAGATGAATTAGTGAATGAAATTACATGATTAAAGTGAGGGTGAACAAACCCAGCACTATGAGAAGCTTACATACCTCGAAAGAACATTTGTTCTCGGCGAAATGATCTGTTCTTGAAAGAACGCTTGAAACCCTTCTCTTTTCTTCTCTTGAACTTGCTCTCAAATCCCTAAACCTTTTCAGAAAGAATGTCTAAAATATCTTAGAGTCTGATTAGACCCTTAAATTGGGTGTGAAAAACGTTTTAGGCTTAGTGGGGTATGGAAAGACCAAAATACTCCTTCCCTTAAACGGATGAAAAGTCTTAGCTAGAGAAGATTCACTCAAACAGTCATAACATTTTACTTGGAGCTCGCAATTTAGGAAACTTGGCGGTGTTGGAAAGAGGACTCAAAGACCTTCGGTTTGATATACCTCATAGGCCACCCAACTCTTTCCGTGCTAAAAGATATGGTTGTTTGAAGTTGACCCAAAACTAAAAACTGATCGGAGTTTGAGGTGTTGCGTTATGTCTCACGAGGCATAAATGTAATTGTTAAAGAGAAAAAATAATTGACTAGTCAATTCTAATGACAAAACATGAAAATTTATATAATTGGTTGATTAGTATCAGAAAGAAGAAAAATAGTGTCAATATCCAAATATTTATAGGTAATTTTAACCAATCAGTTCCCAAAAAGGTTGCAACACCATATAAAAGAGAAGGCACCTCTTTTGTGTTCACAATAAATAAAAGACTATGAGCAGCCACAAGTTCTCTGTTGTCACCGGGATTATTTATAAATTTCCTCGTGTTTTCAAGAAAATCATTTGGCATGATTGCATAAAGCGCTACTACTTCAATTTTGTGGAGAGAAAATCGATAAAAACAAATTGTATCCATTAGTATCATTTAAATAATCTTTGCCTATTTTATTTAAATAATTGGTTCCTGTATCATTAAAATAAATGTTGCATATTTCATTGTACTTTTGGAGGGTAACAATTTTTGTTTATCTAGTCAAATTAAAAAAACACATTTGTTAATATTAAAGGAGTAATTTGTGTTTGACCAAGGTTCTAAAAGTGTTGATGGAAGAGGTCATCTCTTTGAGCTATTGAAAAACAAAATTATCAAAATAAAAAAGAAACAAAACATGACCAATAATAGAGTTTTTAGAATTTGAGAAGATAGGAAGTTGACATGTCGTAATGTTGGTGCCTCCCGAAAAATGGCTAAGTAAGTGATATGAACTCCTTATAGACAAGCTCATACCACAAAAGAAAAAAAATACTGCTATTGGAGAAGATTTGTGAGTGACTACTAATAGCATCAGGGGTGTGTGTTTGATATTTGGGTAATGAAGTTGTCTTAAATCTCAGATAATGAAGTTGTCTTAAATCATGTGTATTAAAGAAGATAAGCAAAATATGAGTTAAAAATATGGTGAAAGAAGTGGGTTAGATTTCTAAATCTCACACAATGACATAAAGAAACTATTTTATTGTTATCTTTATATCATTATGTGATATTTAAAAAATCTCACCCACTTCATTCACCATCTTTTTAACTCCTATTTTGGTTATATTCTTCACTACATAAGATTTAAGATAATCTCATTACTCAAGATTTAAGACAACCACATTACCTCAATATCAAACTCACATTTGATACTAATATTAGTATCACTCACAGTTCTGCTAGAATATCAATACTAGTTGTTCTTTCGATGAACGAGCTTGGTTATAAGAAATTCAAATCACTCTCTTAATCATTTTCTCTGAGCCACCACATTGCGGTAGTTCAACCTCCCCTGTCACGCCCCGAGCTACCCCCGAGACGCGGAAACCGGACCTAGGACCACAAGTGATCCCAAGCTAACCCTGCTGGCATGATCATGAGCATACTAAAGATAATAAACTGATGCGGAAGCTAATTCATAAATAAATCTAAAAAGATGGGGACTACCCATATATTATAACTAAATATATCAAATCTGAGAGTTTAATACAAAAGAAATATCAAACTCAAAATACTAAGCTGAATCTAACTATGTTTGAAATAAGCCTCTAAACTGACTAGAAATGTTGGGACATGCCCCAACTAGGTCTAGCAAAACTGAAACTAAAGACTAAAAGCGATAAAGATAAACATGTCACTAGTCCTCGAAGAATGACGACTCACCACTGATGCTGCTGAACTGAAGATCGGGAACCGATCTAAACGTGATTTGGATGCTGAGAACCTGAACCTATATCACGAGAAGATGTACCGCACGTATGTGTCAGTACTTGAAAGGTACTGAGCATGCAGGATAGAGTAAAGCTGATATAACATATAACTGAACAAAGCAATAAAGCAATGAAATAATCTGGACATGATGTAGATACTAAAAATACTGAATACTGAGCTAACTGATGCAATTAGCAAATTTATAACATGCTGAGACTGAATACTGACTGTACTGAAATATGGTCAATACAATAGAGTCTGACTGAACTGTGGGAGCTACTAATAACCGACATAAAACCACATGAGCTAAATGTGGAGTCCGATGTACACGCACCATCGAAAGGACCCAATATACCCTGCCAGAGGTATAGAGGCATGCTGGCATAATCACTAAACTGATGTTGCCCACAGAGGGGACTTACACCTACGTGGCTCATAGTTCTGGGACTATATGGGTACGTTGAACCTTAGTCCAACTCGGTATTATGCTACTCCCAATGAATTAAGTAGTTAACTGGTTATGACTGAATTTCTATAAATACTGGATAGCTCGAACTGAACATGCAAACTGAGAATGCAACATTTAACCTGATAATGATGCATTTATAAACTGAGGCATGTATAACTGAATACTTAAATATCTGACCTAGCATGCATAATTCAAGAACTAAAGAAATACATAGCTAGGGTTCTGAAATTCATGCGATAAATTGAGCAATAACATGATAATCTGATTTGGAACATTTAAATAACTAATTCACGATGATCTGTTAAAATTCTAGAAACCCTAGGTCTTTTCATAATCATGGAATCAAGAATCTAACTGAATTCTAGGGACCTAATGGGCGAAAGGAACCCACTAGTGAAATCCCACATACCTGGTGACGAATTCCATGGAGAAATCTTTCAATTTCGAGGTTGGAACTGATGGAACCTTACTGCGTTCTTGAACTAGGGTTCTTGACCTTTTTCTCCTATCTTGATTCTAATTTTCTAAGTTTTGATTAATGATTTTGACTAAGGTAAGTTCTAGTTATGTTTCTAGGCTTAAACTGATTAAAACCTCATGATTTAGGGTTTAAACGACGTATCTTAGGGGTTAAACGAAATAGGAAAAGACCAAAAGACCCCTGACTTAGCTGCTGTCAGAGTGACTGACGGACTGGACTGACGGGCTGTAATTCAATCGACGGTCCGTCGATTGGATCCGTAGGTCGAGTCAGCCCGACAGGGCTTCACTAAAACGAGCATAACGTTTTACTCGGAGGTCGGAATTTAGCAAACTCGGTGGCGTTGGAAAGATAATTCAATTATCTATCTAACCAGAGGTCATGGGACACATAATCCATTTTTTTATAAGAGTTATGACCATCTGAAGTTGACCCATCAACAATTTTCAGCTAACTAGTTGCTGACCCTCATCTACGGTCAGACCTACGGACCGTGGATCGATTGACGGTCCGTGCTGGTCGACTGTAGTTTGTGTCAGAGGCTGGGTAAAGGAGGTCTGGATCTACAGACATAGAGCACGGACCGTTGTCTGATCTACGGACCGTGGGTCTATCCGTGAGTCGAGACTTGGCTGATTTTCATGAGCTTGGCAGGGAAGGGATTGCAGTGGTGAACCACGGACCACCAGCACGGGCCGTGGGCTGACCTACGGTCCGTGGATGGCAACCGTGGGTTGCACCTGCAACTTCTCAAAATCTGCATTTTTGGCCTGATTCGAATACGGGGTGTTACATTATCTCCCCCTTGGGACCATTCGTCCTCGAATGAAGACTAAACTAGCTGAAATAAAGGGAGAGGGCTGCAATCCCTACCACTAAACACTGAGAACTGAATTTCTAACTGAACTGAGTTCCAACGACATGCAAATACGCTGAAAATGCAAGTACAAATTGAAGGAACATGATTCTAAGACTGAATATATGCATGAATGACTGAAAAACTGATGAGGAACTATTACCTCAAGCTGAAATGGAATCGGAAGGAAAGAGGTGAGGATACTTGGACTTTATGGCTGCTTCTGCTTCCCAAGTAGCTCCCTCTACTGACTGACTCCTCCACAAAACCTTGACTGAAGCGACTTCTTTATTTCTCAACCTTCTAACTTGACGGTCGAGAATCTCAACTGGTACATCCTCATAAGAAAGGCTATCTTTCACGGCCACACTCTCTAATGGCACTATGGATGTTGGATCACCCACACACTTCTTCAAAAGAGAAATGTGAAAGACTGGATGTACTGCTGCTAAGTCTGCTGGCAGCTCTAACTCATAAGCCACCTTACCAATCCTTTTCAAGATCCGGTAAGGGCCTACATATCTGGGACTGAGCTTCCCTTTCTTGCCAAATCTCATCACCCCTTTCATGGGTGACACATTTTAAGGAACTCTAGTTCTCTTCTTCTCACATCTGCATAAGACTTCTGGCGACTTTGAGCAGTCTTAAGTCTATCTCTAATGAGTTGCACTTTCTCCAAAGCATTAAGGACCGAATCTGGTCCTATCAAGGCTGCTTCACCTACTTCAAACCAACCAACTGGAGATCTACATCTACGCCCATACAATGCCTCATAAGGGGCCATCTGAATGCTGGAATGGAAATTATTGTTATAGGCGAACTCAATCAGATAAAGATGAACATCCCAACTACCCTAGAAGTCGATCACACAAGCTCTCAACATGTCCTCTAAGGTCTGAATGGTACGCTCTGCCTGACCATCCGTCTGTGGATGAAATGTTGTGCTAAGATTAACCTGAGTACAAAACCCTTCTGAAATGACTTCCAGAAATAAGAGGTAAACTGAGGACCTCTATCTGAGATGATAGACAAAGGAACCCCATGCAACCTCACAATCTCATTAATGTAAAGTTTGGCGTAATCCTCTGCCGAATCTGTAGTCTTGACCGCCAAAAAGCGAGAAGACTTAGTAACCCTATCAACAATCACCCAAATTGAGTCATGTTGTCTACGAGTACGAGGTAAACTTGTGATGAAGTCCATGTTGATCACTTCCCACTTCCAAGTATGAATGTCAATCTCTTGAGTCATACCTCCTGGTTTCTGATGTTCTACCTTGACTTGCTGGCAATTGGGGCACTTAGCCACAAAATCTGCTATATCTCTTTTCATACCATTCCACCAATAGACTTCCCGCAGATCACGGTACATCTTAGTGGCGCCTGGATGAATAGAATATCTGGAGTTATGGGCCTCTGCAAGAATATGTTGTCTCAACTCACCCACATCAGGAACACACAATCTACCTTGATAGCGAAGTACACCATCTCCCCCTTGGGAGAAAACTTCCACTCTTTGATTATGGACTGCACCCTTAAGTTCAATCAAAATTGGATCACTGTCTTGCTTTTCCTTAACTTCTACTACTAAAGAAGATTCTGCCCCATTCTGAACCATTACACCACCATCTGATATGCTCATAAGACGAACTCCTAGGCGAGCAAGTCTGTGAACATCCTTTGCTAGCTCTCTCCTTTCTTCCTCAACATGTACTACACTACCCATGGATAATCTGCTAAGGGCATTTGCTACTACACTCGCCTTACCCGGATGGTAATGCACACTCATATCATAATCTTTGAGGAACTCAAGCCACCTTCTCTGCCGAAAATTCAACTCTTTCTGGGTGAATACATACTGAAGGCTCTTATGGTCTGTGAACACATCTACATGAACACCATACAAGTAGTGTCTCCAAATCTTGAGTGCAAACACCACTGCTGCAAGCTCAAGGTCATGAGTTGGATAATTCTTCTCATATACCTTAAGTTGTCTGGAAGCATAAGCTATAACCTTACCTCGCTGCATCAACACACAACCTAGGTCGACCCTGGATGCATCACAATAGATCACATAACCATCTGAACCCTCTGGTAGAGTCAAGACAGGAGTTGTAGTCAACCTAGTTTTCAGTTCTGCAAAGCTTTTCTCACAATCATCTGACCATTGGAACTTAACCTTTTTCTGAGTTAACTTAGTCAATGGAGAGGCTATGGATGAAAATCCTTCCACAAACCGTCTGTAATAGCCCGCTAGACCCAAGAAACTTCTGATATATGTAGCAGAGATAGGTCTGGGCCATTGTTTCACTGCTTCTATCTTCTGGGAATCTACTTGAATTCCTTCACTAGACACAATATGCCCAAGGAAGGCAACTGATTGTAACAAAAACTCACACTTGTTAATTTTGCAAATAACTGGCGATCTTTGAGAGTTTGTAGAACAACTCTCAAATGACTTGCATGTTCTTCCTCATTCCTAGAGTAAATGAGGATATCATCAATAAAGACGATAACGAACAAGTCCAAGTACTGCTTGAACACTCTGTTCATCAAATCCATGAAAGCTGCAGGAGCATTGGTTAGTCCAAATGACATGACTACAAATTCATAATGATCATACCGAGTTCTGAAGGCTGTCTTCGGAATTTTACTATCTCTGACTCTAAGCTGATGATAACCTGATCTGAGGTCTATCTTTGACAAATGACTAGCACCATAAAGTTGGTCAAACAAGTCATCAATCCTGGGGATAGGATACTTATTCTTGATTGTGACCTTGTTCAACTGTCTATAGTCAATGCACATTCTAAGAGAACCATATTTCTTCTTTACAAACAACACTGGTGCACCCCATGGCGAAATACTAGGTCTGATGAAGCCCATATCTAGAAGGTCTTTCAACTGCTCTTTCAATTCCTTAAGCTCAGCTGGAGCCATTCTGTAAGGAGGAATAGAGATAGTCTAGGTATCTGGATGGATATCTATTCCAAAGTCGATTTCCCTTTCGGGAGGAACTCCGAGAAGATCTTCTGGGAACACTTTTGGAAACTCACTGACTACAGGAACTGACTCAAGAGTTGGGGATTCAGAACTAGAATCCTTAACCTGAACTAGATGATAGAGATAACCCTTAGAGATCATCTTTCTGGCCTTAAGGTAAGAAATAGATCGACCCATAGGCGCTAAGCTACTACCCTTCCACTCTAGGATTGGTTCGTCTGGAAACTAAAAACGAACAATCCTAGTTCTACAATCAACTAAGGCATAACAAGAATGTAACCAATCCATGCCTAGAATGACATCGAAGTCTACCATTTCTAACTCTACAAGATCTGCTGATGTGACTTTCTGAGAGACTGTGACTGGGCAATTTATGTATACCCGTCTAGCCATAACTAGGTCACCGACTGGAATAGAGACTGAGAAGGGTTCTGAAAGAGTTTCTGGGCTAACACTGAATTGGACTGCTATGTAAGGAGTTACAAAATACAAAGTATCCCCTGGATCTAATAATGCATAAACATCAAGATCAAAGACTCGTAACATACCAGTGACTACATCAGGAGAATCTTCCTGATCTTGACGAGCCTGAAGAGCATAGAGTCTGTTTTGGCACCACCTGTACCAGATGAGTTACCCTGCTGAGTTGGGCGACTTGCTGGTGCTGCTGAAGTTGTAGACTGAGCTCTACCATTATTTCCTCCTTGACCATGTTTAGAAGGACAATCCTTCAATCTATGACCAAACTAACCACACCCAAAACATTCTTCATTACCTGCAAGGCACTCACCCGAATGGTTCTTACTACACTTAGGGTAAGTTGGGTAGGTTTTGGTGCCTGAAACAATACCTTGAGACTTAGAGCCTGACGCCCTACCTTTCTGATCATTACGGTACCTGGGGATGGAACACTAGCTGATGAAGGGGCTGGAGTCGAAGACTTCTGCTGAAACTGCGAGCGATTTTCACCACCTGATTTCTGTTGAGAATAGTCATAGTTACATATTCTGGCTTTCTTAGTCTTCTTAGCTCGTTCCCTAAGCTTATCACCCTCAACCTGCTGAGCATGAGTCATGAGCCTAGAGATGTTCATGTCTCCCAACAACATAGCATTCCTACACTCTGTTTTCACTAAGTCTGACACTCCATACAGAAACTTATTCATTTGTGCCCTGGAATCAGCAACCATGTGAGGAGCATACCTGGAGAGTTGGTTAAACTTGAGCCCATACTCTTGGACAGTCATGTTACCCTGCCTTAAGTTCATAAATTCCTGGGCCCTTGCTTCTCTCAACTCTATGGGGAAAAACCTATCTAGAAAGATTTCGCTGAAACATTCCCAAGTAATAGGAGCGGCATCTGTACACATGTTCTCCTTCCACTGAGTATACCAGATATGAGCTACATCCTTAGGTTGGTAAGATGCTAACTCAACCCGATCATTCCCAATAACCTGCATCACCTCAAAGATCTTATTGATCTCATCCAAGAAATTCTGGGGATCTTCACCAGTCTGCGATCCTAAGAACTCTGGAGGATTCATCCTCACAAAGTCACGGACCCTTGCTGCTGCTGATCCACCATTTGCATTCACAGGAGCTTGAACCCGCTGATTCTTCTGGTTAGCGACACTCTGAGCCAACATCTGAATGGCATTCCTGAATTCAGCATTCGACACTTCCTGATCTGGAATTAGAGGAGCTGCATTTGCGTTCCTGGCATTCGCATTCCAGGCATAAGCCCTACGAGGAGGCATGATCACTGAAACGTAGAATGTCGAGTTAGAATGGAATTAGATCATACATTACGCACGATAAGAGTAACAAGAAATGAAGATTTTTCCTAAGACACTCTGTAGCCTCCCTCTCATTAGATGTGGTGCGTACTACACACCTATGAAATGACTCTACCTAGTGTGGCTTTTCAGACATCCTAGGACACTTAAACCTAGTGCTCTGATACCAAGTTTGTCACGCCACGAGCTACCCCCGAGACGCGGACACGAGACCTAGGACCACAAGTGATCCCAAGCTAACCCTGTTGGCATGATCATGGGCATACTAAAGATAATAAACTGATGCGGAAGCTAATTCATAAATAAATCTGAAAAGATAGGGAATACCCATATACTATAACTGAATATATCAAATCTGAGAGTTTAATACAAAAGAAATATCAAACTCAAAATACTAAGTTGAATCTAACTATGTCTGAAATAAGCCTCTAAACTGACTAGAAATGTTGGGACATGCCCCAACTAGGCCTAGCAAAACTGAAACTAAAGACTAAAAGCAATAAATATAAATATGTCACTAGTCTTCGAAAAATGAGGACTCACCACTGATGCTGTTGAACTGAAGATCGAGAACCGTTCTAAACATGATCTGGATGCTGAGAACCTGAACCTACATAGCGAGAAGATGTAGCACACGTATGCGTCAATACTTGAAAGGTACTGAGCATGCAGGATAAAGTAAAGCTGAAATAACATATAACTTAACAAAGCAATAAAGCAATGAAATAATTTGGACATGATATAGATACTGAAAATACGGAATACTGAGCTAACTGATGCAATGACCAAATTTATAACATGTTGAGACTAAATACTGACTGTACTGAAATATGGTCAATGCAATAGAGTCTGACTGAACTATGGGAGCTACTAATAACCGACATAAAACCACATGAGCTAAATGTGGAGTCCGATGTATACGCCCCATCGAGGGGACCCAATGTACACTGCCAGAGGTATAGAGGCATGCTGGCGTGATCACTAAACTAATGTTGCCCACATAGGGGACTTACACCTACGTAGGTCGTAGTTCTGGGACTATATGGGTACGCTGAACCCTAGTCCAACTCGGTATTGTGCTACTCCCAATGAATTAAGTAGTTAACTGGTTATGACTGAATTTCTGTAAATACTGCATAGCTAAAACTGAACATGCAAACTTAGAATGCAACAATTTACCTGATAATGATGCATTCATAAACTGAGGCATGTATAACTGAATACTGAAATATCTGACCTAGCATGTGTAATTCAAGAACTAAAGAAATACATAGCTAGGGTTCTGAAATTCATGCGATAAACTGAGCAATAACATGATAATCTGATTTGGAACATTTAAATAACTAATTCATGATGATCTGTTCATATTCTAGAAACCTAGGTCTTTTCATAATCATGGAATCAAGAATCTGACTGAATTCTAGGGACCTAATGGGCGAAAGGAACCCACTAGTGAAATCCCACATACCTGGTGACGAATTCCACGGAGAAATCTTTCGATTTCGGGGCTGGAACTGATGGAACCTTGTTGCGTTCTTGAACTAGGGTTCTTGACCTTTTTCTCCTATCTTGATTCTAATTTTCTAAGTTTTGATTAATGATTTCGACTAAGGTAAGTTCTAGTTATGTTTCTAGGCCTAAACTGATTAAAACCTCATGATTTAGGGTTTAAACGACGTATCTTAGGGGTTAAACGAAATAGGAAAAGACCAAAAGACCCCTGACTTAGCTGCTATCGGAGTGACTGACGGACTGGACTGACGGGCCGTCATTCAATCGACTGTCCGTCGATTGGATCCGTAGGTCGAGTCGGCCCGACAGGGCTTCACTAAAACAATCATAACTTTTTACTCGGAGGTCAGAATTTAGCAAACTCGGTGGAGTTAGAAAGATAATTCAATTGTCTATCTAACCATAGGTTATGGGACACATAATTCAATTTTTCCTAAGAGTTATGACCATCTGAAATTGACCCATCAACAATTTTCAGCTAACTAGTTGCTGACCCTCATCTACGGTCAGACCTACGGACCGTGGATCGATTAACGGTCCGTGCTGGTCGACCGTAATTTGTGTCAGAGGCTGGGTAAAGAAGGTCTGGATCCACGGACATATACCACGGACCGTTCTCTGATCTACGGACCATGGGTCTATCCGTGAGTCGAGACTTAGCCAATTTTTCTGAGCTTGGCAGGGGAAGGATTGCAGCGTTGAACCACGGACCACCAGCACGGGCCGTGGGCTGACCTTTGGTCCGTGGATGGCAACCGTGGGTTGCACCTGCAACTTCTCAAAATCTGCATTTTTGGCCTGATTCGAATACGGGGTGTTACATCCCTATCTTCTCAAGGTTAGGAAATCCTTTTATCTATGTTGTTTCATTCCGTTTATACTATTCCTGATTTTATTTTGACAGCTTTGTTTTTCAAAAGTTGAAAAGTTAGTCTCTCCCGGCTAATACTTTTGGAAACTTGGCCAATCACAACTTACTGCTCTAATATTGGTAAATATGTTTTTTTCAAGTTAGACAAATAAAAATTGTTACTCTCCAAAAGTACAATAACATAGGCAATGATTAATTAAATGAACTAAGCAACAATTATTTAAATGATATTTTGACAAATTCATAAGATTTTGCTGATTTTACCCACCCAAGTTAAAGCAGTAGCGCTTTATGCAACCATGCTAAAAATTTCCATGAAATCACGAGGAAGTTCATGAATAAGGCGGAGACAACAATGATTTTTTCACAGTCCGTAGTCCTTTAATTATTGTGAACACAAATGAGATGTTTGCACTTTTGTATGATGATGCAACTTTTTCAGAGATTTAATGGCAACAAATACCTACAAAAAATTTCACATAATAATATTTGAATATTGAAACTATTTTATCTTCTTTTGCATACTAATGATGCAATTACATAACATATCATGTTTTGCCATTTGAATGAGTTGTTCTTGAATTCTTTTTATTCTTTTTAACAATAAATTTTATGTCTCATGAGACATAAGTTCTTCAAAAGAACAATCCAAATGAAAGAGATTAGGACGGAAAAAGTAGTTGGTTTTGAAATATACGGGTTGAGTGACGATATTATGTTAGACATTTATTACTAATATTATTCTATAAAATAGTATATTAACTTACTAGGCATACATGTGCAACAACCGAAGAACTACTTATACTAAAATCATCCATAGGAAACCAATTAAAAAATGACATTTTCCTATAATAAATAGAGAACAATCACGACTATAGATATCTATCAATTTAAGAAACTATTTTACTGTTAGCTTTATATCATAGTATGAGATTTAAAATATCTCACATGCTTTTTTTGTCATTACCCAATTTAGGATGATGAGCGGCGCTAAGTGAGAGAATTCCAAAACAAGTCTTACCAAAATTCTACAGAAAATTGGGCAGAGGTTCCTTTATTTTTGGGCTTATCCTAATTTTTCTTGTCTCAAAAATCAACAACACAACTAATAACAACTCTCAAACCAAAATAATACCCATCGATAATTTAATCGCCAACACAAAAATACCAAATCATCTCCAATAATAAAAAGAAGTTCAAGGAAGTACCATGACTACAAAACGAAGGGATAATCATGACTCTAATAAAGGAAAGGACAAATGGAGCTATTCTAAGATTTTTGAAATAAAAGAAATCAGAGAAACTCTATAAATATCTTGCTACACGATGTTACCCGACTCACTAGATAATACTAATTAACACTCTCTAGTTAATGAAATCCTCGTTAATATCAGTTGAGTTCTCTGTAAAAACATTTAGGAAGGAGTGAGACGTTAGCTCAGTGAGTAATAACACTTAACCACAACCCTTTTAATGAGGGACAAATCAAAAAACATGCTAGTTAGATAATCTGAATCATGTAATAAATGTCTTTTTAAAGAAAACAATAACCATATTCAATTTTAATGTGTCTCATATAAGCAATATCAATGTAAACATTTAATAGTAAACTCTTAAAAATACTTTCATATCAATATTATAATTGAGAGGTTTTTAAGAATAAATCATTTAATCATTGTGACCTTCTTCTTTAAGAAGTAACCAATAACAGTGAAATCCTCAAATGGAGTCAAATATTCATATCAGTACATCCCTACTTGAGGGATATCGGTTACAATATGCAAGTTCTACCTTCCCACTAGCAAGGGCAATATCAGTAATTTTAAGAAAAAAGAATTCTCTAATGGTGTGATTTATGTTTCGTAAAGTAGACACATTTGTTCACAGAGGCGTATCTAAGGAAGGTCACCGAGTTCATATGAACCCATGGTCCCCTTCCGAGGTCATATATAGTAGTGTTATATTTTTAAAAAATATTGAAATATAGATGTGTGAATCTACACTTAAAGTATCACATAATGCGATTATGACTGGGAGTACCTCTCTCGGCGAGGTTAGAAATTTGAATTTTATATTTATCTAGTTGTATTTTTCTTTCTTAAATTAGATAACACTTTTCTAAGTGGTAATTAGTGTGTGTGTGTGTGTATATATATATATATATACACATAAATATTTATAAGAATTAATTTTAGACCTATAATTTTAAAATTTTAACAGTTTTCAATAGTAAAAAACTAAATGTCGAACCGATCAAATTTATATCATAGATCAACCTTTTTATAATAGTGCACCCATCATCTCAAAATCCTAGATACGCCTATGTTTGTTCAATCAATATTTTACTTTATATACAATAATCATATATTTTTATCATATAAAATAAATGCATCGAAGAAAGAAAAAAACTCGATTGTTTGTAGATATTGTCAAATGTTGGGATCGTTCATGGTAGAATCCCAAAGTTAAACAAATAACATTCAATTAACTTATCAAAAAATAAAATCTTGAACAACATTGATAAAATTTC
This sequence comes from Solanum verrucosum, assembly GCF_900185275.1. NCBI lineage: Eukaryota > Viridiplantae > Streptophyta > Magnoliopsida > Solanales > Solanaceae > Solanum > Solanum verrucosum. The sequence goes on from NW_026020378.1 coordinate 3,021,988, forward strand.
TGGCTCCACCACTGAATAGTCACTCGAATTTTAAGAAATTAATAAATTCATCTATCTCTTTAACCCTTATTTTCTTAAACTTACAATTCCAATTCTATAGTGATGAAATTTACAAATATAAATATTTAAGTTAAGTTCAGAAAAGTTACCTTCCACTTCTATTTCTCCTATTAAAATATCTTCCAACACCTTTAGCTTCACTCGAATGAATGGCAGATCCACGATTTTCGTTCTCCTTCTCGCTTTTGACAAATAGCTGCAGCAACTTCCTTCAACAAAGACTCCAAATAGGGTTAGGACTTTTCCCTTTTTTTGTTTGACGCTAGGTTGCAGCCTTTTCTTTTCATTTTATTTGTTTCTATTTTGAAAAATACTTTTTGGTCAATAAAATAATTTGTCTTCTATTTCTTTTTAATACTAAAATGGCATATATGTCCTTGCTTCAGAATATAATATTACAGTCTTTGACCTTCCTTTCACTCCTTTCATTCTTATCTTCTTCAATACACATTATTTAAGATAACCTTATTATCTGATCTCATTACTTTATTTTTAAATTTTTATATTGATGCAATATCTGAATTATTAGAGAAGTAATTAAAATAAATTAAAGAAGGTGAGCGTAATAATATGATAAACTACATGAAATATAAGCTTTATGAATCCAAAAAGAAGTGTTTGAAATAATTCATATTTTCTATTGTTCTCTTTAAAATACTTTCTAAAATATTTTACATATATGAGGGAGATATGCCTTTCAGAAGTTGGACTGTTGGATTGAGGAAAGTCCCAATCCAGATTTAGGGAAGGGCAAAGTAGTCTTTTCTCTAATTCATTTTTAGGGATTTATTGGGGTAAAAACATAACTTAATTCAGTTTTGGGAAATTAGAATACGCTTAGGGCTTGGAGAAAAGAGAAAATAAGAAACAAAGGGAGAAAAGCCAAGATTTCGCCCAGAACATCAAGCGTTTGGAGTGGAATTCGTCGGGGGTGATCCCTATTAAGGTATGTGAGATCTTTTAGTGATGGATTAGTTCACCCACACACCAACTTTTTTCAATTCAGCGATTTTGAGTTGTTTACATGTAAAAGTGAAGTTCTTGAAGGATATCGTTAAGTTCTTGATTGGTTGTGTTATTAAAGTTTCTTGTTGATTTGATTCGTGTTTCCGGGTGGATTTTCGAGTTAGATCTGTTGTAAATTGAGAGTACTAATGACCCTAACTGCTTGGGAAAGGGATTAGGAAAGATTGTAGGGTTTAGAGATGAAAAACGAAGGAGAAAAGTTGGAGTTTTCTGGGTAAATGGGCGGGGTGCCGCGCGCCCCAAAGCTGTGTCTGACGTTTTGGCCTTGGGGCACCGCGCTAGCCAGCGTTCCCCAGCATGTTCTCTGAGGTTTGGGGCCTGGCACCCCACGCCTCTCAGAGCGCCAAGGACGTCAGTTCACCCCATTCTTCCCCCATCTTTTCGTAGTAGTTCTAAGCGATGTACCTACGTTTTCTAGTTGATTCCAACATTCTAAGGTACATCTAAACATCATGAAATCATCCATAAACATGAGATAATGAGCCTTGAATCCATAATCCAATTCAAGGAAAGTTAAGATCAAACTCAAAGAAGTTAAGAGTCAAGTCTAGAAGTTTAAGAAGCAAGTCAAAGCAAAGTTCTTAAAGTTTTCAAGAGTCTTTATAAAAACGTTTTAACTTCGTTTTAAGGCTCAAGTTTCAAGTTAAGCAAAGAGTAAAGATTTGAGTTCATTTCTCAGAAAACTATTAGGGAGCTAAGTATTCCCAAAGAGTCTATAAATGTTTTCACATTTGAGTAAGAAAAAGGGAACATCGATTCCAAAAGAGCTTTTAAGCTAAGTTTTTGAGTAATTATCTCAAACCAAAGAATGAAGTTATGTTTTTAAAAACATATGAGCTAAAGTATATTTTGGGAGTAGTATTGAGCACCAAATATGGGGATACGAGTTCATATTAACTCAAGTCTCCATAAACCATGTACCCATCATGGGTAGTAAAGGATCATACTTTTAGATGAATCCTTAAGATGCTTTTAGCATAGACTAGTGGATCCACTAAATTAAGTATTCTATATGACGGCAAAGTATAGGACAGTTCTGACAGCGTGGACAAGACGTTGTATCACCACTTAGGCTCATAGTGGTGGTTGTCGGTTAGAGAATCTCCCACTAAAGTTATATTACTTTTATATATAAGTAAAGTTGAGTTTGTTATTACTATATCTTTAACGAACTAAGTTGTTTACACTGTTTTACAAGCTTTATATATATTGCATGTGTCTTATTGCTTTATTTTGAGTTCAGTTATTCATGAGTTAAACAGAGTCAAGGTAAGTGTTCCTTTGTACTCCTTTCAAGCTTAAGTTGTGGTTTAGCATTCCAACTCGCATAATCGTACATTTAATGTACTGATGCCAGTTGACCTGCATCTTATTATGATGCCAGTTGACCTGCATCTTATTATGATGCCAGTTGACCTGCATCTTATTATAATGCTGACGCAGGTAACCAGGATCAGCATCCAGTGCGCCGTTGATCCATTTGAGCACTCCAGAGTCTGTCCCAACATCCATCTCAGTATTATAGAGGCTTCATAGACAGTTAGTTTTGAGTCTCTCACCTATGTATTTGCAGATACTTTGCTTTGAGACATAAGTTGCCATTTTGGCTAAGATGTTATCATTTAAACTATTACATGAGTTTATTTTGTTGAGTTAAGTCTTCCGCTGAGTTAAGTAAGTCAGGCCAAAGGTTCGCTTGGGGCCAGCAATGGTCTTCGAGTGTCGGCCACGTCCAGGCTGTAGGCTCAGGGCGTGACATGAATACTTAGTTCCCATATATCAGTTTAAAGAAAATGAACTTTACACTTACTATTTACTCAACTTCAAAGCTTAAGTCTTAAAACAAAGTTTAAACATTTCTAAAAGACTTCTTAAAATATAGTTCATGCCGAATTAGGGACATGAACAACTCAATGCAAAGTTTCTAATAACCATAGATCGAACTCAACACTTGGAACTCAAGAACTTCAATGATAGTACTCATTTCTAGAATGCTCAACTCAGAGGGTTCATGCGGAATTATGAGCATAAACTACTCAACTCAAGGACTCAAAGATACTTCTCATCTCAAGACTAATAGACTTATAGTGTTCATTGCAGAATTATGGGCATGAAATATTCAACTTAAGGACTTCATGGGTAACATATAATAGTCCCATAATTAAGAATATAATCTCAAAGGGGATTAGGAACTCAATATTCAAGACTTAGAACTTCAAGATACTTCTCCTCTCAAAGGTACTCAACTAATGGAGTTCATGTGGAAGTTATGGGGATAAATGACTCGACTTGAGGGTCTACATAATAGCATGGAACTCAAGTATACAACTCTTCTCATTCTCTTACTTACTTCCTCAAAACTAAGTTCAAATCGATAGTTAATCTCAAAGGATTCACAATTTAACTCAAAGGCTTTTCTTGAACTCTACTCTTAACTATCTCTTGAATATGAATAATGAATTCATGAGTTTTGGTTCATGACATGGAGGATCTCATGATGACAAGGTAGACTCATGAATACATTCTCTTCATCCTCATAGTCACTTGCTCGAGTCTTGAAACAAGTTACTAGAAGTTGTAAAAGACTATGCAAAATCTTAGAGGGACTTTCTTAGAATGTTTGAAATAATTCTCAAAACTTAACTCTTAACTGTACCTTGAATTTGAATTATGAATTCAAGGTTATGATCATGTTAAGAATGATTTTAGGTGTTTAGAAATAGCTTAGAGTAGTTAGAATCGAAAAGGATGAAGGTGCACTTTAAACGAACTCAAACGGGGGAAACTGACGACAAACTAAATGGGGCAGGTGACCCTAGCGCTAAGGGTGACACAGGGTACCAGCCCCTAAACTTCAGAGGAGTGTTTGGGGCGCTCTATCTGGCGCATCGCGCCAGGCCCCAACCAGAAAACGCGACGAATTGCTTTGCTCGTTTTCTCACCCTAACTCGCCTAGAATCAAACGGTTTCTTCCCCAATCACTTAGAATCAATTACTTAACAGAAGTAAACTCTAATCTACTCAATACAGCCCTTAAAACACTCACTTTGATCTCAAGAAATTATCAAAAACCCAACACAACAAGATTTAGAAAGAACTTCAAGGACACCTATCAAGAACTCTAATCTTTCAACTTCAAGAATGAAATTTGCGCTGAAAATAGCATGTTTGGCGTGTGGATGAACAAACCCAACACTATGGAAGCTTACATACCTCTTAGGGATCAAACCCATGGCGAAAATCCACAACACACGCAAGAATCTCGACGAACACTTGATCCTCTCCTCTTTTCTCCTCTTTTCTCCTCTTTTCTCTTCTTTTCTCTTCTTGAATTCTCAACTAAAACCCTAGGCGTATTTTAGGATTAGAAAACTGAACCTAATAGGATTAGACCCTTAAAATATTACAAAAAATGAATTAAATTTGATTGGGTAAGGAACAAACCAAAATACCCCTCTAAAATCTGGTTAACTTTCCTTAACTGGGCAGCCTAACTTCAAAAGGCCATATCTCACTCATCTGACCTGTAAACTTAGCAAACTCGGCAGTGTTGGAAAGATAATTCAAAGATCTTTCCTACAGTATCTGGTAGCACACTTAACTCATTCTGAGCTAGGTGTTATGGTCATTTGAAGTTAACCCAAAACTCATAACTTAATCATTACCTGCAAAATTTCAGATTTTTCTATTTCCAATTTAACTCTTTTTGGAACTCAACGTGCTACATCTAGTGACCTTAACACTTAAGAAAATGTAATTCCTCGGTAAAATACTACTTAAAACAAAGGATGGTTCAAATCTTAGCTCAAAAAAATTCTGGGGTGTTATAATATCTCCCCTTTGGGATCATTCGTCCTCGAATGACGACTGGACTAGGTATGGAGTGGGGTTACTCTTACTAAGGTCTGAGTATAATGGTATACTCTTACTATATTCAATCTTAACCCAAATCCTTAGGTTCGGATTCTATACCTCTTTGTAAGGAATCTCCTCCCTAGACTATTACTCTTTAACACCACATTCCAGCTTAGTATTCTAACAACTTCATGGACTCCTACTAACTAATTCCTTCAGAACCAACTAAGGGCTCTCATTTAACTATTTCTCATACTAAGACCTCATCCTCTTCTTCCTCATTGTTAATAACCTTAGATGGAATTATCACACCATCACTAACACGATAAGAACATCAACCTCCTCTTTTTAACATCACTCCATTACAAAAAGGAGCTCTAAGAAGATATCCCCCAAACTATTTAGAATTCATTACATTTTAATCTCAAACACTTGACTCGATTTCTCATCTTGTCATCTCCCCCTTAGGTCTAAAGCTAATAATTGAAAGATATGGACCTATTTCATCATCTCTAACTGGTGTAGATCCTCTTAATGCTCTTTTTACTCTTGTGACTTAGCCACACTTCACTGCCCTTATCTAAAGGTTAGGGTCTCTTACTTGTACCACTCATATTCATTGGAGTTAACATTTCAATTCCTCACCTACTTTATGCCAAGTCTAGTCTACCAGATCAAATCTGAAGACTAACATCATCAACCTTATGTTGCCATTCTTTTGATCGTGACACTCATCTCGAATTCAAGCTTAATATTTATGACTAAACCCGAATATCAATATGATTGCTCATTTACTATACTAACTTACAACTACTAGATACAAATTCAGAAACACTCATCCACTAGTTACTTATGACAAATAGCCAATTCATCACCTCTTAGTCTTCATACTTACAATTACTATCACATTCGACTTTGCAACATAAGTACTATTCACCCATTCAATATACATCAATGCCTAATTAGTTCTATAACACTTTGAATATTATGGGCTCTCCCTCAAAAATCATAAGCCTAGCTTAGATCTATCACCTCATGTATACTCATGCTCTTCTATCCAACACTTACACTTGGTCATTACCTATACAATGACACTTCATCACAAGCTCCTTTCTAGCTACAACACACTCTACTTCCTATGATGGAGTATTCACAACTCATCACTTCTTAGTCTACCCATAAGGGAAAACTCTTCATTAATAACTTACTAGGTGCATGACTATAATAACATAGCTTGTCTCATCACTATCTCCCTTTCTAAGATTACTAAACCTCTGCATATTTTCCTCTAACTCTGGGCTCTTTCACTACTATTGCTCATGATCTCATAACTCATGTTACCTTTTTGGGTGAAAATACTACTCAAGCTCTAAACATACCTCTTAAAAAGGATCTCAGTTGAAACAAGGCTTAAGGAAAAGACTACAACTCACTTTTAGCTCAAGCGCACGATTCATATGAATATCGATGCATTCCTCTGAAACTGAGCACTTAACTTACTCTTGGACTTCTCTTAAGCCCCTCTGGAGTCTTATGACTTCCTCAAAACTCTTTCTAAGAATATCTCATCGACAAAGAACTGACTCTGCTTTTCAGCCACCACTAGTATGATGGGTAGTCGAATGAATCTGAGAAAGGCAGAAGTATGAATAAATCTCTATGACATAGCTCTATTGCACGATTAAGAGTATGAAAGAAGGGAAACTTTTCTTAAATGTCTGCAGTCCCTCATTTTAGAAGTGGAGACCTCACAACCTTAAATAATATCCAACTTGACACGGCTTCATAGACACCCTAGGACACTTGAACTCTGTGCTCTGATACCAAGTTTGTCATGACCCGAGCCTACACCCTGGACGTGGCCGACACTCGAGAACCATCGATGGTTCCCAAGAGAACCCTCATCCTGGCTGACTACAAGCGGAAGACTAACTCAAGCATACAAAAGCTTAAAAACTAAATAAAAATTCATGAAACTAAACTACAAAACTTTAATTCAAATGAAAAACTCTGAATATAAAAATAATATTCAACTCACCATAAAATAAGCAACTTAAGTCTTTAAAACATTTAATAAAATAAACGAATAATACAAACTTCTCAACTATAATGACTATCTATGAAGTCTCTGACTGAAAAAGATGGAAGTCGGGACAAGACCCACGACATCCTGACTAAACTGAAAAGTAAATAAAATCCTCCGGAAATAAGGAAGCTCACCATAGCTAACTCAAACTTCCATATGTATCAACGGAGCTCATGTCGATGATCATGAATACCTGTGTCTACATCATGAGAAGCTGCAAGTCAAATGGCTGAGTACGTGGAATATACGAGCATGTAAGAGCAATTCTAAAGCATAAACATAAGCTTGAAACTTGATAAAAAGGAAACATACTTACTTCTTTTCAAACTTACTCAACTCAAGGAATACTCAAAACTACTCAAACTTACTCAACTCAGAAGATTAGATACTCAACTCAGAGATAAGATACTCAACTAAAAGATATGATATTCGACTCTAGGCACTCAACTCAATATAAAGCAACAATACACATGAAATATATGGAAAGCTTTATAAAATAGTAAAACAACTTAGTTCATTAAAGAAAATGCAATAACAAACTCAACTTTACTTATATTATAAAGTAATATAGTTTCTGTGGGAGTTTCTCTAACCGACAACCACCACTATGAGCCTATGTGGTGATACAGCGTCTTGTCCACGCTGCCAGAACTGTCCTATACTTTGCCGTCATATACAACGCTTAACTTAGTGGATCCACTAGCTTAACTTATGTGATCATCTAAAAAGTATGACCCATTAATACCCATGATGACTACATGGTTTATGGAGACTTGAGGTAATATGAACTCGCATCCTCATATCGGTGCTTAATACTACCCCAAAAATATACTTAGCTCATATATTTTACAACAACTTCATTCTTTGGTTTGAGATAATTACTCAAAACGTAGCTTAAAAGCTCTCTTGGAATCGATGTTCCCTTTCTTGCTCAAAACTCTTTTGGAAATCTCAGTTTCCTCTCATCTTAAATGTTAAAACATTTACTCTTGGGAATACTTAGTTCCCATTTATCATTTTGAAGAAAATGAACTTTACTCCTACTCTTTACTCAACTTCAAAGCTTAAGTCTTAAAACAAAGTTTAAACATTTCTAAAAGACTTCTTAAAATATGGTTCATGCCGAATTAGGGACATGAACGACTCAATGCAAAGTTTCTAATAACCATAGATCGAACTCAACACTTGGAACTCAAGAACTTCAATGATAGTACTCATTTCTAGAATGCTCAACTCAGAGAGTTCATGCGGAATTATGAGCATAAACTACTCAACTCAAGGACTCAAAGATACTTCTCATCTCAAGACTAATCGGCTTATAGTGTTCATGCAGAATTATGGGCATGAAATATTCAACTCAAGGACTTCATGGGTAACATGTAATAGTCCCATGATTATGAATATAATCTCAAAAGGGATTAGGAATTCAAAACTCAAGACTTAAAACTTGAAGATACTCCTCCTCTCAAAGGTACTCAACTAATGCAGTTCATGCGGAAGTTATGGGGATGAACGACTCGACTTGAGGGTCTACATAATAACATGGAACTCAGGTATACAACTCTTCTCATTCTCTTACTTACTTCCTCAAAACTTAGTTCAAATCGATAGTTGATCTCAAAGGATTCACAATTTAACTCATAGGCTTTTCTTGAACTCTACTCTTAACTCTTTCTTGAATGTGAATTATGAATTCAAGAGTTTTTGTTCATGACATGGAGTATCTCATGATGACAAGGTAGACTCATGAATACATTCTCTTCATCCTCATAGTTACTTGTTCGAGTCTTGAAACAAGTTACTAGAAGTTAAGACTCCGCAAAATGACTCAAAGGGACTTTCTTAGAATGTTTGAAAAAATTCTCAAAACTTAACTCTTAACTGTACCTTGAATTTGAATTATGAATTCAAGGTTATGATCATGTTAGGAATGATTTTAGGTGTTTAGAAATAGCTTAGAGTAGTTAGAATCGAAGAGGAATGAAGGTGCACTTTAAACGAACTCAAACGGGGGAAATCGTCGACAAACTGGATGGGGTAGGCGACCCTAGCGCTATGGGTGACGCGGGGTGCCAGCCCCTAAACTTCAGAGGAGGGTTTGGGGATCTCTGTCTGGCGCATCGCTCCAGGCCCCAACCCAGAAAACGTGACGAATTGCTTTGCTCATTTTCTCACCCTAACTTGCCTAGAATAGAATGGTTTCTTCCCCAATCACTTAGAATCAATTACTTAACATAAGTACACTCTAATCTACTCAATACAGCCCTTAAAAATCTCACTTTGATCTCAAGAAATTATCAAAAACCCAACACAACAAGATTTAGAAAGAACTTCAAGAACACCTATCAAGAACTCTAATCTTTCAACTTCAAGAATGAAATTTGCGCTGAAAATAACATGTTTGTCGTGTGGTTGAACAAACCCAACACTATGGAAGCTTACATACCTCTTAGGGATCAAAACCATGGCAAAAATTTGCAACAACAGGCAAGAATCTCGACGAACGCTTGATCCTCTCCTTTTTCCTCTTTTTTTCTCTTCTTTTCTCTTCTTGAAATTTAAACTAAAACCCTAGGCGTATTTTAGGATTATAAAAACTGAACCTAATAGGATTAGACCCTTAAAATATTACAAAAAATGAATTAAATCTGATTGGGTAAGGAAAAGACCAAAATACCCCTCTAAAATCTGATTAACTTTCCTTAACTGGGCAGCCTAACTTCAAAAGGCCATATCTCACTCATCCGACCTCTAAACTTAGCAAACTCGGGTGGAGTTGGAAATATAATTCAAAGGTCTTTCCTACGGTATCTGGTAGCACACCTAACGCATCCTGAGCTAGGAGTTATGGTCATTTGAAGTTGATCCAAAACTCATAACTTAAGCATAACTTGCAAAATTTCAGATTTTGCTATTTCCAATTTAACTCTTTTTGGAACTCAAGGTGCTACATCTAGTGACCTTAACACTAAAGAAATTTTAATTCCTCGGTAAAATCCTACTCACAACAAAGGATGATTCAAGTCTTAGCTAAAAAAAAAATTGGGGTGTTACAATGACCCTGAACACATGTATCTGCATTATAAAAAGATGCAGGTTGAATGACGTCAGTACATTGAATGTACGAGCATGTAAGGGCAAAGCTGATGTAACATCTCGCAATTTGAAATAACTAGGAAGAAGCTTATAATTGGAAATAGTCATTTTTGGAAAGAATTAAAATCTGGAAATTTGGTTAAGTTGGGAAAAGATGAGTTTTTGGTCAACTTCAAATGGCTATAACTTCTAGATCAAGATGAGTTAGCTGTAATTCCAGTTATGGTTGGAATGATCTTTCCAACGCCGCCGAATTTGCGCAAATCCGAGTTCGTATGAGTGAGTTATGCCCTTTTGAAGTTGGGTTGTTGGATTAAGGAAAGTCCAATCCGGATTTTAAAGGGTAGTTTGGTCTTTTCCTTACCCTTTTATTTTAATTCATTTTTTTGTAATTAATTAGGGGCCTAATCTGAATTATATCAGTTTATGGTTTTGGAAAAAGGGTTAGGGTTTTGAGAGAAGAGAAAAGAAGAGGGGAAAGAAGAAGAATCGCCAAGATCGTTGAAGTTTAACTTGTGGAATTCGTCGAGGTGATCCCTACAAGGTATGTGAGATCACATAGCATTGGGCTCTTTCACCCACGCACCAATCATGATTTATTCAGCGTAATTTCGTTCTGAAACTTAAGGATTTAAGTTCTTGATGAGTTCTTGATAAGTGTTCTTGAAGTTCATTAAGTTTTGATGTAAGATTCTACTTGGGTCAACTTTAAACGACCATATCTCTTAGAATATAAAGAGTTACGTGATCCATAACCTATCCAATTCAAGGTAGTTGAATCTACTTTTCAACGCCACCAATTTTGCGTCAATCCAATAACTGAGTAAAAAGTTATGACTATTTTAGTAACCTATACAGTGCTGTTACGAATTTGCCGACGGGAAAATATAAAAAAGAGTCGTTTTTGTCTTTTTACCTCCAAGAAAATCATAAATGAATTTCTTGACTAATAAAAAGCTCAAAACAATCAGATTTTCATCTTCACTCATGAAAATAATAATTTTTGGCCATAGAGATTTGAAGAAACCAATTCAAAAATCTCAAGAAAGGTCTTCTTGATTGTTTACCTTCAAGCTAGGGTTTCAAGGCTTCTAATCAAGTTCTTCTTCAAGATTCTTCAAAAACCTTGTTTTTTTCAAGTATGTAAGGCTATCATAGTAGTGGACTAGTTCGTCCTCATGCCCTACATCTACTTTCAAATCAGTAAAAGAGAAATCTAAGATTCTTTCCCTAGATTTGAGTATTCTTGAGATAAGTTGATTTTGAGTTCTTGAGTTCGTGTTTCTTTTAAAAGTTCCATTCCTAATTATCGAATTGATATATTGTTATTGAGATCATCCATAAACATGAGATCATGAACCTTGAATCCATAATCCAATTCAAGGAAAGTTAGGATCAAAGTCAAGAGAAGTCAAGAGTAAAGTTAAGGGAAGTCCTTCAAAGTTTTCAAAAGTCTTTTATAATTTGTTTTAAGACTTAAAGTTCAAGTTAAGCAAAGAGTAAAGAGTCGAAGTTCATTTCTTCAAAAGTATATGGGAACTAAGTATTCCCAAAGAGATTGAAAATGTTTGCACATTTAAGTAAGAATGGAAACTGAGATTTTCAAAGAGCCTTCGGGCTAGTTTTCATAAAAGAGAAATAGCTTTCTAAATGAAGCAAGTAGGGAAACTGAGATTTTCAAGATAGCCTTTGAGCTAAGTTTTTGAGCACTCATCTCAAATCACAGAAGAAGTATGTTTTTAAACATAAAGAACTAAGTATATTTTTGGGAGTAGTATTGAGCACCGATATAGGGATGCGAGTTCATATTAATATGGGGATGCGAGTTCATATTAACTCAAGTCTCCATAAACCAGTCATCATGGGTAGAAAAGGGTAATACTTTTTAGATGAATCTTTTTCGCATAGACTAGTGGATCCACTTAGTGAGTTAGCTTCCTATATCATGGCAAGGTATAGGATGGGCCTCGATAGCGTGAGGTAAAGCGATGTATCATCACTATAGTTCTTAAGTGATGGTTGTCGGTTAGAGAAACTCCCACAGCAGTAGTAGCATGGTTCCTAAAGTGGTTCTGCTTAGTGTGAATGTGGGTATGGGACTTCATTCATGCATTGCACAAGTAGACTTTGAGAGGGAGAATGGTTTTTCTTTTTATGATATTATGATTATGAATTGACAGCATGTTTTCAATAGTTTTTCTTTATATTGCACTTGTTTTAAACTGCTTTATAATGAAATGAGTTTATTTAATTATTCAGGAGTTGAGAAGAGCCAAGGTAAGTGTTTCTTTCATAACCTCTTTTGAGCCTACGTTGTTTTAGCATTCCAACTCGCATACTCATACATTCAATGTACTGATGCCAGTTGGCCTGCATCGTATTATGATGCAGACACAGGTAACTAGGATCAGCATTCGGCGCATTCGTTGATCCAGTGAGCAGTTCAGAGTCTGTTGGTGAGCCTCTGCATTCCAGAGGACTCCTTTACATTGCTTTTAGTTTTAGTATTAGTTCATTAGGATGTCGTAGTTCTGTCCCGACATCCATCTCAGTTGTTTAGAGGTTTCATAGATAGTCAAACAGTCAGTTAGTTAATTCAGTTGTCTTTACTTTTCATTTCATATGTTAAAGACTTGAGTTTGCCTTAATGGCCAGTTGAATGTTCCTTTATTACATTCTAGTTACTTCATAAATGTGTATGTGATGAGTTAAGTCTTCTGCTGAGTTAGTAAGCCAGGCCAAGGGTTCGCTTGAGGCAAACAATGGTCTTCGAGTACCTGCCACGTCCAGGGTGTAGGCTCGGGGTGGACAGCTGAAAGTAATAGATAACTGAACGGACAAGGCTGGAAAAATACTCAACTCACCTCAAGTCAACTTAATATGAAAGCAGCAATAAGAGATGAAATACTTAAAGCTTTTAAAATAGTAAATATCAACTCAAAATGTATAAAAATACAATAACAAACTCCTTACTCTTATTTGGGAGATTCTCTAACTGACAACCATCACTATGAGCTACTTGATGATACAACATCTCGCCCACATTGTCAAAGTTGTCATTTACCTTGTCGGGCTATAGAACACCTCAACTAAGTGGATCCACAAAGATATGCTTAAAAACAATAACGAATCATATAAAATGTATGATTCTTTTACCCATGTTGGCATAGGTTTATGAGGATTTTTAGCTGTCTGAACTCATTCTCATATTGGTGATCAACACTACTCTCAATAATATATATAATTCATGCTCAAATGTTTAAAACACAACTCTTTCTCAATTTGAGGTAATTACTCAAAAGATCCTCTTAAAAGAGGTAATACTCTTAAACTCCTCTGAACTTATAAACTCATTTAGAAATCGATGTTACTCTCTTTTAAATGTAAAAGTATTACATATTTGGGAATACATAGTTACCTTATGTTCATTTTTAAACATGAAACTCAACTCTCCCTCATTCTTGTACTCATATACTCAAGACTTAGTTCAAATCTTTATTTAATTTTAGTTCAAATCTTTAGTTAATTGTAAAATGATTCTCAAACTTCACTCAAAAGGACCTCTTAAACATTCCTCTTAACTTTACTTTAATTTGAAATGTAAATTAAGAGATGTGATTAGGATATGCATGATCTCTCAAGGATTAATGAATATTTCAATAGTGAATATCAAGAAGAGAACATAGGTACGATTCGAGGGAACACACACGAAAAGATGGATAAAACGGTAAGGGACTTGGCGACCATGGCGTACTAAGTGGTGGAGGGAGCCAGCCCCCAAACTACTAGCAATATTAGGGGCTGACTGAGTGGCATGGCGCACCAAGACCCAAAGTACTGACCAGTAGTTTGGGCGCTATGGCTAGCGGGACGCCCCATGTGTTGTCTAGAAACCCGATGAATTTTACAGCTCGAATTCAAGTTCTAAGTCATCTAAAATTGAATAATTACCTCCCAACTCTATTTGATTCAAAAACCCAACACAATTTTGATGAAATCCACACAAAATCCACCAAGAAATAACACTCATTCATCAAACCCTCACCTCAAGAACTCAAAAACCTCCATTTTTAATGAACGGGGTTAAAACTCAAGAACTTCTCAAGAATCTCTATATAAACAATCTCATGGATGAATTAGTGAATGAAATTACATGACTGGAGTGAGGGTGAACAAACCCAACACTATGAGAAGCTTACATACCTCGAAAGAACACTTGTTCTCGGCGAAATCATTTGTTCTTGAAAGAACACTTGAAACCCTTCTCTTTTCTTCTCTTGAACTTGCTCTCAAATCCCTAAACATTTTCGGAAAGACTGTCTAAAATATCTTAGAGTCTGATTAGACCCTTAAATTGGGTGTGAAAAACGTCTTAGGCTTAGTGGGGAAAGGAAAAGACCAAAATACTCCTTCAGTTAAACGGATGTAAAGTCTTAGCTAGAGAAGCTTCACTCAAACAGTTATAACTTTTTACTTGGAGCTCGCAATTTAGCAAACTTGACGGTAATGGAAAGAGGACTCAAAGACCTTCGGTTTGATAGACCTCATAGGCCACCTAACTCTTTTCATGCTAAAAGATATGGATGTTTGAAGTTGACCCAAAACTAAAAACTGATCGAAGTCTGAGGTGTTACATAATGTCTCACGAGGCATAAATGTAATTGTTAAAGAGAAAAAAATCATTGACTAGTCAATTCTAATGACAAAACATGCAATTTTATATAATTGGTTCATTAGTATCAGAAAGAAGAAAAATAGTTTCAATATCCAAATATTTATATGTGAAAATATTTATAGGTATTTTTACCCAATCATTTCCCAAAAAGGTTGCAACATCATATAAAAGAAAAGGCACCACATTTGTGTTCACAATAAATAAAAGACTATGAGCGGCCAAAAGTTCTCTGTTGTCACCGGGATTATTCATAAATTTCCTAGTGTTTTCAAGAAAATCTTTTGGCATGATTGCATAAAGCGCTACTACTTCAATTTTGGCGAGACAAAATTGATAAAAAAAAATTGTATCCATTAGCATCATTTAAATAGTTGGTTCCTATGTCATTAAAATAAATGTTGCATATTTCATTGTACTTTTGGAGGGTAACAATTTTTGTTTATTTAGTCAAATTGAAAAAACACATCTGTTAATATTAGAGGAGTAATTTGTGTTTGACCAAGGTTCTAAAAGTGTTGATGGAAGAGGTCATCTCTTTGAGCTATTGAAAAACAAAATTATCAAAATAAAAAAGAAACAAAACATGACCTATAATAGAGTTTTTAGAATTTGAGAAGATAGGAAGCTGACATGTTGTAATGTTGGCGCCTCCCGAAAAATGCCTAAGGAAGTGATATGAACTCCTTATAGACAATCTCATACCACAAAAGAAAAAAAAAATACTGATATTGGAGAAGATTTGTGACTGACTATTAATAGCATCAGGGGTGTGTTTGATATTCGGGTAATAAAGTTGTCTTAAATCTCAGATAATGAGGTTGTCTTAAATCATGTGTATTAAAGAAGATAAGCACAATATGAGTTAAAAATATGGTGAACGAAGTGGGTTAGATTTCTAAATCTCACACAATGACATAAAGAAACTAATTTATTGTTATCTTTATATCATTATGTGAGATTTAAAAAATCTCACCCACTTCTTTCACCATCCTTTTAACTCCTATTTAGGTTATCTTCTTCAATACACAAGATTTAAGACAATCTCATTACCCAAGATTTAAGACAACCACATTACCTCAATATCAAACTCACATTTGATACTAATATTAGTATCACTCACAGTTCTGCTAGATTATCAATACTAGTTGTTCTTTTGACGAACGAGCTCGGTTATAAGAAATTCAAATGACTCTCTTAATCATTTTGTCTGAGCCACCACATTGCGGTTGTTCAACTTCCCTATCTTCTCAAGGTTAGAAAATCCTATTATCTATGTTGTCTCATTCCATTCAGATTATTTCCCGATTTTTATTTTGATAGTTTTGTTTTTCAAAAGTTGCAAAGTTAGTCTCTCCCCGGTAATACTTTTGGAAACTTGGCCAATCACAACTTACTGCTCTAATATTTGTAAATATGTTTTTTTCAAGTTAGACAAATAAAAATTGTTACTCTCCAAAAGTACAATAACATAGGCAATGATTAATTAAATGAACTAAGCAACAATTATTTAAATGATATTTTGACAAATCCATAAGATTTTGCTGATTTTACCCACCCAAGTTAAAGCAGTAGTGCTTTATGCAACCATGCTGAAAAATTTCTGTGAAATCACGAGGAAGTTCATGAATAAGCCGGAGACAACGATGATTTTTTCACAGTCCATACTCTTTTAATTATTGTGAACACAAATGAGATGTTTGCACTTTTGTATGATGATGCAACTTTTTCAGAGATTTAATGGCAACAAATACCTACAAAAAATTTCACATAATAATATTGGAATATTGAAACTATTTATCTTCTTTTGGATACTAATGAGGCAATTATATAAAATAGCATGTTTTGCCATTTGAATGAGTTGTTCTTGAATTCTTTTTAACAATAAATTTTATGCCTCATGAGACATAAGTTCTTCAAAACAACAATCCAAATGAAAGAGATTAGGACGGAAAAAGTAGTTGGTTTTGAAATATATGGGTTGAGTGAGGATATTCTGTTAGACATTTATTACTAATACTATTCTATAAAATTGTATATTAACTTACTAGGCATACATGTGCAACGACCGAAGAACTACTTATAGTAAAACCATCCATAGCAAACCAATTAAAAAAAAGACATTTTCCTATAATAAATAGAGAACAATCACGACAATAGATAGCTATCAATTTAAGAAACTATTTTATTGTTAGCATTATATCATAGTATAAGATTTAAAATATCTCACATGCATTTTTGTCACTACCCAATTTAGGATGATGAGCGGCGCTAAGTGAGAGAATTCCAAAACAAGTCTTAACAAAATTCTACAGAAAATCGGGTAGAGTTTCCTTTATTTTTGGGCTTATCCTAATTTTTCTTGTCTCAAAAATCAACAACACAACTAATAACAACTCTCAAACCAGACATAATACCCATCGATAATTTAATCGCCAACACAAAAATACCAAATCATCTCCAATAATAAAAAGAAGTTCAAGGAAGTCCCATGACTACAAAACGAAGGGATAATCATGACTCTAATAAAGGCAGGGACAAATGGAGCTATTCTAAGATTTTTGAAAGAAAAGAAATCAAAGCCATTCTATAAATATATTTCTACGCGAAGTTACTTGACTCACTAGATTATACTATTTTACACTCTCTAGTTAATGAAATCCTCGTTAATATCAGTTGAGTTCTCTGTAAAAACATTTAGGAAGGAGTGAGACGCTAGCTCAGTTAGTAATAACACTTAACCACAACCATTTTAATGAGGGACAAGTCAAAAAACATGCTAGTTAGATAATCAGAATTATGTAATAAATGTATTTTTAAAGGAAATAATAACCATATTCAATCTTATGTGTCTAATATAAGCAAAATCAATGTAAACATTTAATAGTAAACTCTTAAAAATACTTTCATATCAATCTTATAATTGAGAGGTTTTTAAGAATGAATCAGTTAATCATTGTGAACTCTTCTTTAAGAAGTAACCAATAACAGTGAAATCCTCAAAAGGAGTCAAATATTCATATCAGTACATCCCTACTTGAGGGATATCGGTTACAATACGCAAGTTCTACCTTCCCACTAGCAAGGGCTATATTAGTAATTTTAAGAAAAAAGAATTCTATGATGGTGTGATTTATATTTCGTAAAGTAGACACATTTGTTCACAGAGGTGTATCTAAGGAAGGCCACCGAGTTCATATGAACCTGTAACACCCCAAAAAAAATTTCGAACTAAGACTTGAAACATTCTTCATTGTGAGTAGGATTTTACCGGGGAATTCAAAATTTCTTAAGTGTTAAGTTCACTAGATGTATCACCTTGAGTTCGAAAAAGAACTAAATTGGAAATAGCAAAATCTGAAATTTTGCAAGTTATGCTTAAGTATGAGTTTTGGGTCGACTTCAAACAACCATAAATCCTAGCACATGATGAGTTAGATGTGCTACAAGATACTGTAGGAAAGACCTTTGAATTATCTTTCCAACGACATCGAGTTTTCTAAGTTTCGAGTTCAGATGAGTAAGATATGACCTTTTGAAGTTAGGCTTCCCAGTTAAGGAAAGTTAGCTGGAAATAGTAAGGGGTATTTTGGTCTTTTCCTTACCCAATCAGATTTAATTCATTTTTAGTAATATTTTAGGGGTACAATCTGATTAGGTTCAGTTTTATAATCCTAGTTTACACCTAGGGTTTTAGTTGAGAGTTCAAGAAGAAGAAAAAAATAAGAGAAAAGAGGAGAGGATCAAGCGTTCGTAGAGATTCTTGGGTCTTGTTGCGGATTTTTTGCCATGGGTTTAATCCCTAAGAGGTATGTAAGATTCCATAGTGTTGGTTTAGTTCACCCACACGCCAATTGATATACCGTGAGTTTATGGTATTTCTAATACATTTCACTTACAAGTTGTGTGTGTCTAGGGCCTTTTTATATTGGTTTTTATGTATTCTATCATGTTTTGCAGGAAAGGTGTTCAGGCGCGGAAGTTTAGAGACAGCTGAAGGAAATGCAGAAAAAGGCATCCACGGAGGTCATCTACGGACCGTAGTTCCATTCACGGTCCGTAGGTGATGACCGTAGACCAGCAGGAATGTGTTGAGGATAAATCAGGGAAATCTGACCAAGTGTGGAACCACGGTGCCCATTTACGGTCCGTAGATGGATCTACGGACCGTACTGTTGATCCGTAGGATGAGACTGTGAGGGTTCCAGTACCTGATTTTTGAAGATTCTAAGTATGGAGCTACGGAAGGGATTGACGGACCGTAGATCGATCTACGGTCAGTGCTGTTGGTCCGTCGTTTGCTTCAGCGAAGCTGATTTTTGGATGCCGAAATATTTTCTAAGTCCCGAGTGACGGAAGGGACTTACGGACCATAGATCAATCGACGGTCCGTAAGTCAGTCTCGTGGATCGAAGACGCGTACCTGAACAAAACTTTCCTTAATTTGTTTCCTTTTTTATTTAGGATTTGTTTTCTATAAATAGGACATGTAAACCTCGTTTTTGGGGGTTAGACACTATTATTCTATTGTTGCTGTGTAACTTTGGAGATTAATTTGCAACCCTAGCAATTATTGATTTCCCAAGTTCGTTTTGAAGATTTTGGCTTTGCAATTCAAGTTAATTTTCTGGGTTTACTATTCTCTTTACGTAAGTTCATGATTTCTCCATCTACAATTATGAATTGTGTTCTTGCTAATATGAGTAACTAAATCCACAACTAGGATTGTGGGAACCATGATCGATTAACAAAGTATGAATAGTAAATAAACAATTCTTGACTAGTATTTTGCATGCATTGATAATTCTTTCGTTTAGAAGTCTTTTTAACGGTGGCCAACGTTAGAACTCGCCTTGTTACTACTTGCCGGACCAAGGAGGTAATTAACAAGAAAAGAATTATCAACATAGATTTAGTGTGATACTATCTAATAGGCTAGTGTCGATTGGTGCGAAGTAATAACTAAGCCAAACATCGATTATGATGTCTAATATGAGGTAAAGGTAAGGGTTAGTAAATTATACACACGTAGCCGGACCAAGGTGCGGGGTGAAATTCTCTAGATGCCGGACCAAGGATTTAGAGATACCTAACTTATCACTTTGCATGTAATACACTAGAAGAGGATTGCTATTACTAGAATTACTGCGTTATGAGATTATGGGGAACACGTATACCCTAGTTATTTCTCTTATCTTGATAACAACCAAAGTTGAGTTTAATTATTGATTACAATATTTCGTATTACTATTTGATTTACACAAGCACAACCCCCCTTTTTATTACTTGTTTCTGGAAATAATTTGACTAATCGAATATAATTGTCGGTTAAAAGTAAAGTCTAAACCATTTTCCTCGTGGGATCGATCCCAACCTACAAGTTGGCGCTGCTGCCGGGGGAAATTTTGGCTTTTAGATTTAGTTTTAACTACAATATTGAACGTTAGTCAAATATTTCCTAATTTTATTTTTTTCTTTGATTTTGTCTCTCTCAGGTTCAGACTCTAGTGTATGCCAATTACACGGAGCCAAGGAGAACCACTTACTCCGTACGATCCAGAGTTGAACAGAACTTTGCGAAGAATGAACAATCAAGGACTTCCAGTTCATCCTATCGGAGGAAATCTAGATGAAGCAGTTGAGTTACAGCAGCCAAGAGTAGTTGGTGGAGAAAACCGGGGTCTAGCTGAAAATCAATTGCGAGATGCACTGAGAGTGCATGGTCCACCAGGCCCGCAACACCATGAGAACTATCGGGGCAACGTCGACATAGCAGATTCCGATGGACCCATCATCCTACCTCCTCTACCTCCAGGGCACACATTTGTGGTGACTAGTAGTTTGATGCAGATGCTTACAGCAAGAGGCTTATTTTCAGGATCGCCATCGGAGGATCCACATGCTCACTTAGCCAAGCTCAGGGTGGTTTGCAAAAGTTGTGTAGGCAGACCAGACTTGGATATGAACGTCATTGGGTTACGAGTGTTCCCTCTGTCACTGACAGGCGATGCTGCAGTATGGTTCACTGAGCTTCCTTATAACTCAATTATCACATGGGACCAACTAGCAGAGGTATTTAAAGCAAAGTACTATCCAGTATCTAAGAAGCTCAATCACAAAGATCGGGTCAACAATTTTGTGGCATTACCTGGAGAGTCTGTAAGTAGCTCGTGGGACAGATTCACTGCCTTCGTAAGAAGTGTCCCAAATCACCGTATTGATGATGAGTCACTGAAGGAATATTTCTATCGAGGTCAGGATGATAACAATAAAGCAATACTTGACACTATTGCTGGAGGTTCATATGGTGATTGTACATACGCACAGATTGCTGAAAAATTGGAGAGGATCTCTCGCAATACTAAAGCGTGGAGCACTAGAAGGTCAGATACTGGGAGAAACACATTTGCTGTTCATAATGCTACTGTTAACTTGCAGATGATATTCGTGAGGAGATGGCTCAGATGAGGACAGAGTTAGGGTTAGTATTGAAGCATGTGAGTGGAGGAGCAGAAAAGGTAAATGCTGTAAATTACTTAACTAGAACTCCACCACCAGTTGAGGAGTGTTACTATGAAGAGGACACTTATGCAGTGAATGATCAGACGGGGGGTTTCCGACCAAACGCCCAAGGATCCAACACGGAAAATTGGCGCCAAGGTCGGAACTATGAAAATTACAACCAAGAGGGTCACTATGTCCGAGATGGGAACTTCAATCGTGACAACAACTACAACAGGAACAACTTTGGTAACAGAAACGATCGGGTTGGACCCTATGTTCCCCCTCAAAATCGGGAATCTGGTGCTAGGGAAGTTGGAGGTAATATGACGCGTATTGAAGATATGCTGCAGAAGATGATGAGAAGGTTTGATGCCACTGATGAGAATGTGAAGGAGATGAGAAACGACTTATCTGGTATTGGTCAAAAGGTTGATGCCCATGCAGTGTCAATAAAGCATCTAGAGCAGCAGATGACGCAGTTGTCTACTACAGTGAACCCGCGTCAACCTGGCACTCTTCCTAGCAACACCATCCAGAATCCGAAGAATGATGGGCATTGTATGGCAATTACCACTCGAGGAGGCAAGCAAACCGTAGATCCACCTATGCCGTATATGGTAGAAGTTGAGAATAAAAAGAAGATGATGTGGTGAAAGTTAGAGAGGAGTCAGAGGTTGTGACAGAACAAGAAGTGGAGGTACCTCAGAAAGTGGTTCCCATACCTAGACCTCCACCACCTTTTCCTCAAAGGTTAGTGAAGAAGACTGAAGATGGGAAATATCGCAGATTTATCACTATGTTGAAGCAGCTTTCTATCAATGTCCCTTTGATAGAAGCCTTGGAGCAAATGCCTGGATATGCAAAATTCATGAAAGATATGGTGACAAAGAAAAGGTCTGTGAGTTTTGAAGATGATGATAGATTGCAGCATTGTAGTGCTATTGCTACAAGATCTCTGGTGCAGAAGAAGGAAGACCCTGGTGCTTTCACGATCCCATGTACTATAGGGTTATTACACTTTGCTAAGGCATTGTGTGATCTTGGTGCTAGCATCAACCTCATGCCTTTATCTATTTACAAGAAGTTGGGTCTAGGGGATCCAAAGCCCACAGCGATGCGGTTACTGATGGCTGATCGGACTGTGAAGAGGCCCATAGGTGTGCTCCATGATGTTCTAGTGAAAGTAGAGTCTTTCATCTTTCCGGCGGATTTTGTGATCCTTGACTGTGAGGTTGATTTTGAGGTTCCCATCATCCTTGGGAGACCATTCCTTGCCACAGGGCGTGCGTTAGTTGATATGGAAAAAGGACAGATGAAGTTCAGACTGAACAATGAAGAAGCAACTTTCAATATCTGTAGATCCATGAAGCAGAATGGTGAGCTACAAACAGTATCTGCTATAACTTACAGAGTGGAGAGTGGGTCAGAAGTGCAAATTGAAGAGCGATTAGGTGTTGAGGCACTAGCAGCAGTCATGATGAATTTTGATAGTGATGGTATTGAAGAATATGATGAGTTGGTAGCCGCACTTGATAAGGGTGAATACCGCTCCAAACCAAAGAAGTGTGAGCTAGACATGAAGAATCGCGAGTCCCCACCCACAAGACCATCAATTGTGGAGGCACCGAAATTGGAGCTTAAAGCTCTACCACCACACTTGAGGTATGTATATTTAGGCGAAAAGAATACTTTGCCGGTCATCATTGCAGCAGATTTGAATGCAAGGCAAGTAGAGTGTTTGGTGACTGTATTAAAGAAGTTCAAGCGAGCGATTGGGTGGACTATTGCAGATATTATTGGGATTCCCCCCGGTATCTGTTCTCACAAAATCCAACTCATGCCAGATCATAAGCCCAGTGTTGAGCACCAGAGAAGATTAAATCCACCTATGCAAGAGGTAGTCAAAAAGGAGATCATCAAGTGGCTGGATGCGGGAGTTATTTACCCCATCTCAGATAGTAATTGGGTGTGTCCTGTGCAATGTGTACCAAAAAAGGTGGTATGACTGTGGTTCCAAATGAAAGAAATGAGCTTGTTCCAATGAGGCCTGTCACTGGATGGAGAGTTTGCATGGATTACCGGAAGTTGAATGCGTGGACTGAGAAAGACCACTTCCCTATGCCATTCATGGATCAGATGTTAGATAGACTTGCAGGCAAGGGATGGTATTGTTTTCTCGATGGGTATTCGGGCTACAATCAAATTTCTATAGCTCCAGAAGATCAAGAGAAAACCACCTTCACTTGCCCATATGGGACTTTTGCGTTCAAACGAATGCCATTCGGATTGTGCAATGCTCCAGCGACCTTCCAGAGATGTATGATGTCTATATTTTCTGATATGGTGGAGGACACTATTGAGGTGTTCATGGATGATTTTTCAGTGGTAGGTGATTCGTTTGATCACTGTCTAAAACATCTGGCCGAGGTGCTCAAAAGATGTGAAGACTGCAACTTGGTGCTGAATTGGGAAAAATGTCATTTCATGGTAAAAGAAGGTATAGTGTTGGGTCATCGAATTTCAGAGAAAGGTATTGAGGTTGATAGAGCTAAAGTCGAAGTAATAGAAAAGCTTCCACCACCTATCTCTGTAAAAGGTGTTAGAAGTTTTCTTGGGCATGCAGGTTTCTATAGGAGATTTATCAAAGATTTCTCAAAAATTGCACATCCCTTGTGCAAACTGCTCGAGAAGGAGAATAAGTTTTGCTTTGATGATGCTTGTCTTAGAGCATTTGGAGAGTTGAAGGAAAAGTTGATTACAGCACCTATCATTATTTCACCAGATTGGGAACAACCGTTTGAGGTAATGTGTGATGCGAGTGGAGTGGCGCTTGGTGTGGTATTGGGTCAAAGGCGTGAGAAAATTCTTCATCCTATTTACTATGCTAGCAAAGCTCTGAATGTGGCCCAGAAGAATTATACAGTGATCGAACAAGAACTTCTTGCAGTGGTTTTTGCATTCGAAAAGTTTCGTTCCTACTTGCTTGGTACTAAGGTCATCGTGCATACTGACCATTCTGCATTGAGATATTTGATGGCGAAAAAGGATGCAAAACCACGATTGATCAGATGGGTATTGTTGTTGCAAGAGTTTGATTTTGTGGTAAAAGATAGAAAGGGAACCGAAAATCAAGTTGCCGACCACTTGTCCAGATTAGAGGAAGAGGCCATGCTAAAGCTTGGAGATAGGGCTGAAATTAATGATGCGTTTCCAGATGAACAGGTATTGGCTGCTTCTCATGATTTGATTCATTGGTTCGCAGACTTTGCTAATTATTTGGCAAGCGACATTGTGCCACCCGATTTGTCTTTTCACCAAAGAAAGAAATTTATGCATGATGTGAAGAAATTCTTTTGGGACGAACCTTATTTGTATCGTAGTTGTGCTGATGGGATTATTCGTCGCTGTGTGTCTGAGGTTGAAATGCTGAGTGTACTTGAAGCATGTCATTCATCACCTGTTGGTGGGCATCATAGTGGAATTCGGACTGCATATAAGATTTTGCAGTGTGGGTACTACTGGCCTACCATCCACCAAGATGCTCATGATTTCGCCAAGTCTTGTGATCGGTGCCAAAGAGATGGAGGAATTTCAAAGAGACAAGAGCTCCCTATGAATCCCATATTGGTGATCGAATTGTTTGATATATGGGGCATTGATTTCATGGGGCCATTTGTGAGTTCATATGGGATGAAGTATATTCTGGTCGCGGTTGATTATGTATCGAAGTGGGTAGAAGCTGTAGCACTCCCCAACAACGAAGGTAAAAGTGTCACCGCATTCTTGAAAAAGAATATCTTCTCCAGATTTGGTACACCAAGGGCTATTATTAGCGATGGAGGCTCTCACTTTTGTAACAAGTTGTTCAAAACACTACTTGAGAAGTATGGTGTCCGTCACAATGTAGCCACTCCTTATCATCCACAGACTAGCGGTCAAGTTGAGGTGTCCAACAGAGAAATAAAGCAATATTGGCGAAGACTGTGAACGCCAATCGAACTGATTGGTCAAGGAAGCTTGATGATGCTCTATGGGCATATCGCACTGCATACAAGACCCCCATAGGTATGTCGCCTTACCAACTTGTATATGGGAAATCTTGTCATTTACCAGTAGAGTTAGAACACAAAGCAATGTGGGCAATGAAGAAGTTAAATTTGGATTGGGGCACTGCATCTAATCAAAGGTTGAACGACTTGAACGTGCTTGATGAGTTTCGCCTAAAAGCGTATGAAAGTTCAGCCTTATACAAAGAGAAGATGAAGAGGTATCATGATCAAAGAATTGAAAAGCGAGAATTTGTGGTTGGCGATCGTGTGCTGCTATTCAACTCTAGGTTGCGCTTGTTTCCAGGCAAACTCAAGTCCAAGTGGACTGGGCCATTTTTGCTCACAAAAGTGCTCTCGCATGGAGCGGTTGAGCTTGAAAATAAGGATGGAACAAGGTTTGTGGTGAACGGGCAAAGGATAAAGATCTATCTGGGAAATGCTGAAACTGTGCAAGAAGTGATTGAGGTCTGCAATCTTGATGAAGTTTGAATAATCAAGATACCTGCGTCGTGCCGCGACGTTAAATCAAGCGCTGCTTGGGAGGCAACCCAAGATGTAAAATCTAGCCAACAATAGGGTTCTGTTTTACATTATGTAGTTAGCTTTCTTCGATTACTTGCAAATTTTTTTGTAGCAATGTAGGTAGGGGTTTCAGTATTTTTAGTTCTTAGTGTTGGCTAGAAGTAATATAGGGTCCGTGTCTAAAAAGTGTCCAGAAAATGTAAAAAAATAGCCGATTGGTTGCTTCATGTGCAGGTACAAAATGCAAGAAATCTGCAGAAAATGGTCTGGTGCAGAGGTCTACGGACCCCATCGACGGTCCGTCGTTTGATCTACGGACCGTCAATGGTATCCGTAGATCCCAGGTAAGTCCCTAACATTGTCTTAGTATAATTGAGATCTACGGTCCTGATCTACGGACCGTAGATCGACTCACGGACCGTAGACGGGGTCTCGTGAGTCCACACCTTACAGTTGACTGACCCGACCCGGACCCCCATTACTTAAAACACCCATTGTTTCAAATCATTCCCCTTCCCTCCATTACTCCCACAACCGTTTCTCCCACTCTTTAAACTCCCCAAATCACTCTATAACCACCACAAAATATCCTCCCTTCCATATATTCCCTAAACCCTTTTCATACCATAATCAACCCACTCCATAATCTGATAAAAAGAGTCCGGTGTTTGGTCAGTGACGAAAAGGTGAATCCTTGGTCGTGCTAAATCATAGTACCATCACGCAATCACCCCACTCCTTGTTGCTTGTAAGGTAATAGACTTTCTCTTCACTTTGAATTTCAATTCATAGCTTGAATATAGAGAGTCGGGAGTGGGTCTTAACCTTGGGTAATTGTTAGATGATATTGCATGATAAATTTGAGTAGTACAATGCCCTTGGAATGATAGATAGTGATTGTGTAGCTTTAATTGTGATGTGAACTTATGTATTCATAAATACTATATGCTAGTTTCGACTTAGGGTTCCACATCTAGTCTAAATTGTTGGGTATAATAATCGGTAGGAATCTTAGGAATGACGAACTAGCATGTTTCAATGGTGTATATGCATAACTAGGTTGTGTTAATGTTGAAACCAAATGCCAAAAATGTATGATACCTGGCACTGATTGCTTCCACGATACCCCGTCTACGGACCGTAGATCAATCTACGGACCGTAGATGGGGTTCGTCATTTGATGCACCTGCAAATTTTCACCAAGTGTAAAATCACGGATGTGGACTACGGTCCGTAGATCCATCTACGGACCGTTCTGCACTTCCGTGGTTTTCATCTGCGACCTATATTCCAGGCACCCTGATCCACGGAAGAGATCCACGGACCGTAGATCAGTCTACGGACCGTAGATCTCCTCCGTGGATGACTTCTGTAGCATCTGTCAAAATAATTTTTTGGACATAGTTTGGGTCGTTACCAACTCTACATGAGTTCTTTTGCTGCATATGGTTAGTTTTGGCACTAATGACGTTCCTGCAGGTACGATGGCACCCAAGAAGATGGTCACCTACTCGAAACGGGGCAAGTCCAAATCGGTTGCCCCTAGCTTCCGGTTAATTGATGAGGACACCGAGAACGACTCTGACCCCGCATATGTGCCTCTAAACCCTAGGGCCTCTCGCGCAGCACCCAGGAGCACCCCCCGGAAGGTGATCCCCGACGTAGTCACTGTCTCCCAGTCTGATGAGGAGCACACACTGATCGGGTCACCAACTGGGGCTGCTTCCAGTTCAGAGGGTCCTATGTCCGGCTCCGAATCTATTCATGCATCAGGCTCCCACTCATCACAATCAGAGTCGGTCCATGCTACAGGTTCCAACGCCAAATCGTCCACAGGGTCTGGAGAAAATGACCAAGCAGCCTCGTCTGATGAGGCAACTAGTTCAGAGGCCATTCCTGCACCAAGGAATGATGAACCCGCTCCGGTAGCAGGGGAGCTGAATAGGTGGTGTGTCGAGGGTCAATGGCAGATCTATCGGGATGCAAAGATGGTGAATGACAAACAGAAAATGGCCCGATTAGTACAAGAGGAGCGCAGAGTCCTCACGGGGAGCTTGCATACTGTGCCAGACATTCACCGGCTTTTCAAACTTCACAAGTGTGACTGGATGGCTCGAGACCCAGGGACGTATAGCGAGGAGATTGTCCGGGAGTTCTATGCTTCCTATGCTGCCACTCTCCGCGGGTCCATTTCCAAGCGGTCAAAGCCACTAGCGCAGGCCCCGCTCACTTCCACCTTGGTTCGAGGGTGTCCAGTAGATATATCACCCGCCACCATTAGCCGGTTTCTCTATGGTCCTACCACAGGCCACTCTTGGTCTCCTAACACGTCG
Source organism: Solanum verrucosum (assembly GCF_900185275.1). Lineage (NCBI taxonomy): Eukaryota > Viridiplantae > Streptophyta > Magnoliopsida > Solanales > Solanaceae > Solanum > Solanum verrucosum. The sequence goes on from NW_026020378.1 coordinate 3,050,191, forward strand.
GAATTTGATTACCGCTGGGACATCGTGCGGAGTGGCACTTTCCAGAGGAATACTGAGCAGCGAGAGGCTGTGATACTATGGCTGGCCAGGTACATTGCTGCAGATGGCGAGCGTGCAGAATGGGTCGCTAATCCACGGTTGGGCATCCGGAGGGCCACATTGAACTTCGTAGCAAAATTCTTCTGGCTATTAGTACGCAACCGCGTGTCGCCCACAAAAGCCGACAATCAGGTCACTTGGGACAGAGCTGTGATGGTTGCTGCATTGGTGGCGGGAGTAGAGATCGACTTTGCCAAAATGCTGCTGGCAGAGATCCACGAAAGAGCTTTCAGGACCTCAACTACTTACCCTTTCCCCTGTCTGATATTTCACTTGTGCAGGGACTCTGGAGTGCCGATCTGGCATTGTGACAGGCTAGTCCACCCTACAGGGGCATTGGACATCGGCCTTATTCGGGATGACGCGAATGTGGCAGCACCTCGCAGAGAGCCCCAGATTGAGGTACCCCCCTTGAGCTCCGATCTTGCAGACGCTGTGGGGCAGGCACAGGGCGGTGACCCCATTATCCCAGACCACACCGATACTGTCCCAGGCTCCTCTTCTCAGGCAGCGAGTGTGGCTCCTAGTTCTTCCCGGTCCACACCACAGTTAGGAGCGACGGTTGTCCCTATGGCCAGAGTACAAAAGTTAGAGGCGCAGATGGCCACACTACTACATCACATCCAGCCTTGGATGCAAAAGTCGATTGCCGAGTCCGAGGCTAGATTGGAGCGCCGGATGGAAGGGATGATGGACCGTAAGGTCCTGGCGGTTAATAAGCGACTTGACGCCTTTGAGTTGCGAGTACTTGAGCGATCAGTTCCGGCCACAGACTTATCTGCTTTGCAGGCTGACATAGCCAGCCTCCGGACTGATGTGGATGCCATTCTTGCTGCACCTTCAGTTGAGACTCAGGCTGCGCCGACTGCACTGGCTGATGATACAGTGCTAGATGCCCTATTCAGTGGCATCGCCGAGGAGGGGCCTGCACCGACACATGCCAAGGGCAAGCGGCACCGCTCTCATCGAACAGAGGAAGAAAAAGCGCAGAAAAGACAGCGTCGGCAGGAGAAGGAGGCTAGAAGGGCCTCGATTGCAGATGAAGAGTCGCGCCAGCAGAGGGTGCGTGAGAGAGCTGCAGGGGCATCAAGCTCTGCCCCAGTTACAGAGGTTCAGCCTATTGTGAGGGGCGCTGTGAGCACCACTGATGGTGCGGAGCAAGTGATAGCGAGCACTACTGAGAGTGCTAGGATTGTTGAGGTGGGCACTACTGAGGGTGCTCCCACTGATGTTCCAGAGGGCTCCGGGAAACCGGACCCCCCTGTGTGTTGATGATTCGCCGGCGCTTTGCGCCACAGGTTTGCTTCACCCAAATCCATTTTCTTTTACTGCTTATGTATGCATTGTGGACAATCGCATCTATCTTTGTTGGGGGTGGGGTAAATGGATTGTGAGTGATAGGGTAAAGACTGAGTAACCCAAACTCATGAATCCTCTCTTGGGGTTTTCTTGCCTGTGTTCTTTTCCCCCAAGTGACTGTTTAATTTTTTTGTTGAACCGGCATGTCTTAGGAGTGTGTGTATAGAAGCATGATACAGAATGAAGCATGATGGCTTAGAAAAATGATACCCGTCAGATTCTGGGTTGTATGCTAGAAGTAGACTACGAATTGTTGATTGTGTTGGCTCTGAACATGACATAGTAACAATCGACTTGATTGCATGACTAAACCTGAAACTTGAACTGGGTAATCTGATAATCTGATAATGAAACTTGTGCCAAGAGTGGGTGAGAATCATTGACTGTTCAACAGTTTTGTGCAAAACTAGAACTTGCCCGGTTAGTCCTGCTAAGACAATTCAATCCAGAGGATAGGAAGTGATCATAGGCCGTTGTTCTGAAAAATCCATAAAGTGCCTAGAAGGATCAACCAAATGAAATAACTGTTCCCTTTGATCCCACTTTGAGCCTAAAAATAAATCATTTCTTTCTAAAACCCCGAACTCACTTTCCCATAATCTACTATGTTGGCCCCGGTCCCTCCTTGGACATGTGCACTTTGACTTAGGCCAAAAGCCTAAGTTGAGGGTGGCTAATGTAAAAAGTAACTTCAATCTTGGTCCTGACTTGACATCGGGTATTGTGAACCTCAACTAACGGAAAATCCATAAGTTGAGGGTGGCTATGCAAGAGGAAACTGAAAGAAAAATGGGGATGAAAAGAGTGAAAAAAAAAAAAAAAATAAAAAAAAAAAATAAAAAAATGAAAAATAAATAAATAAATTTGGGGGAAACGTAAGGAAAGGATGTGAATTATTCAAAGAGAAAGGAGCAATTAAAAGGAATTGAGCTTCAAAGTTTAAAGTCATTTCCGTGATTGAAGAAAATCAAAGGAAAGCGGTAAAGCAATAACATGACAAGGAGGGCAGAAAGTCACTAAACAGTACCCAAATGTACCACACCTGACCCTGAGCCTACGTTACAAGCCAATAAAGTCCTATAGTGATCCTGGAGTCTAGTTTGAAAAGTCTGAGCAGTGAAAATAAGGGCAAGCTTATGGCAGTAAGCACAAACTGTATTTGAAATTACTTCTGAGCGTGAGTGTTGAATAAATCCTTGTACCATGAATGAAATCGAATTTTTTTACTAAAAGAGGATTTCGTTTGAAGTAAGGGCACTAGTTCCATTGTTGGAAAGTTGGTATCTGGGTGACAGTGAGAAGGTGTCTGTTGTGTGTTAGTTGGTTGGTCTGTGTCATGATGGGATCCACATGAGTTGGCTTATCGAGTCTAAAAGAACGAATGTGCACCCGAACAATGAGGAGGTTGAGAGCCATGTGATTGCTTGAGTTAGAAATTCTTGCTTCTATACAAGTGTCGTTTAGAGTTCTAGTGCGTCGCTTGAGGACAAACAACGAATTTAAGTTGAGGGTGTTGATATACCGTGAGTTTACGGTATTTCTAATACATTTCACTTACAAGTTGTGTGTGTCTAGGGCCTTTTTATATTGGTTTTTATGTATTCTATCATGTTTTGCAGGAAAGGTGTTCAGGCGCGGAAGTTTAGAGACAGCTGAAGGAAATGCAGAAAAAGGCATCCACGGAGGTCATCTACGGACCGTAGTTCCATTCACGGTCCGTAGGTGATGACCGTAGACCAGCAGGAATGTGTTGAGGACAAATCAGGGAAATCTGACCAAGTGTGGAACCACGGTGCCCATTTACGGTCCGTAGATGGATCTACGGACCGTACTGTTGATCCGTAGGATGAGACTGTGAGGGTTCCAGTACCTGATTTTTGAAGATTCTAAGTATGGAGCTACGGAAGGGATTGACGGACCGTAGATCGATCTACGGTCCGTGCTGTTGGTCCGTCGTTTGCTTCAGAGAAGCTGATTTTTGGATGCCGAAATATTTTCTAAGTCCCGAGTGACGGAAGGGACTTACGGACCGTAGATCAATCGACGGTCCGTAAGTCAGTCTCGTGGATCGAAGACGCGTACCTGAACAAAACTTTCCTTAATTTGTTTCCTTTTTTATTTAGGATTTGTTTTCTATAAATAGGACATGTAAACCTCGTTTTTGGGGGTTAGACACTATTATTCTATTTTTGCTGTGTAACTTTGGAGATTAATTTGCAACCCTAGCAATTATTGATTTCCCAAGTTCGTTTTGAAGATTTTGGCTTTGCAATTCAAGTTAATTTTCTGGGTTTACTATTCTCTTTACGTAAGTTCATGATTTCTCCATCTACAATTATGAATTGTGTTCTTGCTAATATGAGTAACTAAATCCACAACTAGGGTTGTGGGAACCATGATCAATTAACAAAGTATGAATAGTAAATAAGCAATTCTTGACTAGTATTTTGCATGCATTGATAATTCTTTCGTTTAGAAGTCTTTTTAACGGTGGCCAACGTTAGAACTCGCCTTGTTACTACTTGCCGGACCAAGGAGGTAATTAACAAGAAAAGAATTATCAACATAGATTTAGTGTGATACTATCTAATAGGCTAGTGTCGATTGGTGCGAAGTAATAACTAAGCCAAACATCGATTATGATGTCTAATATGAGGTAAAGGTAAGGGTTAGTAAATTATACACACGTAGCCGGACCAAGGTGCGGGGTGAAATTCTCTAGATGCCGGACCAAGGATTTAGAGATACCTAACTTATCACTTTGCATGTAATACACTAGAAGAGGATTGCTATTACTAGAATTACTGCGTTATGAGATTATGGGGAACACGTATACCCTAGTTATTTCTCTTATCTTGATAACAACCAAAGTTGAGTTTAATTATTGATTACAATATTTCGTATTACTATTTGATTTACACAAGCACAACCCCCCTTTTTATTACTTGTTTCTGGAAATAATTTGACTAATCGAATATAATTGTCGGTTAAAAGTAAAGTCTAAACCATTTTCCTCGTGGGATCGATCCCAACCTACAAGTTGGGTTCTTTACTTGATAACGATCGCTTATGCTTCTGAAAAGAGGTGTAATTTGAGCGTATCACCAATCATGTTATTTTTCAACGCAAATTTCATTCTTGTAGTTGAAAGATTAGAGTTCTTGATGAATTCTTGAAAGGTGTTCTTGAAGTTCATTCTAAATCTTGTTGTGTTGGGTTTTGGATGATTGCTTGAGATCAAAGTTAGTGTTTTAAGGGATGTATTGAGTAGATTAGAGTGTACTTATGTTAAAAAAAACAATTCTAAGTGATTGGGGAAGAAACCATTCGATTCTAGGCGAAATCGGGTGAGAAAAGAAACTTGTTGAATTTTCTGGGTTGGGGCCTGGCGCGATGCGCCTGCCAGAGCGCCCCAAACACACCTCTAAATTTTAGGGGTTGGCGCCCCGCGCCACCCATAGCGCCAGGTTCGCCTGCCCCATCCAGTTTATCATCGGTTACCCCGTTTGAGTTCGTTTAAAGTGCATCTTCACTCCTTTTCGTTTCTAACTACTCTAAGCTACTTCTAAACACCTAAAATCATTACTAACATGATCATAACCTTGAATTCATAAATCAAATTCAAGGTAGAGTTGAGAGTCAACTTTAAGAGTTCTTTCAAACCTTTTTGATAAAGTCCCTTTGAGTCATTTTGTGGAGTCTTCTACAACTTCTAGTAACCTGTTTCAAGACTCGAGCAAGTGAGTATGAGGATGAGGAGAATGTATTCATGAGCCTTCGTTGTCATCATGAGATCTTTCTTATCATGAACTATAACTCTTGAATTCATAATTCACATTCAAGAGAGAGTTAAGAGTAGAGTTCAAGAAAGCCTTTGAGTTCAATTGTGAATCCTTTGAGACCAACTATCAATTTGAGTTAAGTTTTGAGGAAGTAAGTAAAATAAAGAGAAGAGTTGTATGCATGAGTTCCATAATGTTATGTAGACCTACGAGTCAAGTCGTTCATGCCTATAAATTCCACATAAACTCCAGAAGTTGAGTATCTATGAGAGGAGAAATATCTTCATGTCCTAAGTCTTAAGTATTGAGTTTCTAACCCATTGAGCTTATAATCCTAAACATGGGACTATTACATGTTACCCATGAAGTCCTTGAGTTGGGTTATACATGTCCATAATTCTGCATGAACCCTATAAGTCGAACAGTCTTGAGATGTGAAGTACCTTTGAGTTCTTGAGTTGAGTAGTTCATGCTCATAATTCCGCATGAGCCCTTTTGAGTTAAGCAAATTTCTTAAAGTTTTCAAGAGTCTTTATTAAACGTTTTAACTTCATTTTAAGGCTCAAGTTTCAAGTTAAGCAAAGAGTAAAGAGTTGAGTTCATTTCTCAGAAAACTATTAGGGAACTAAGTATTCCCAAAGAGTCTATAAATGTTTTCACATTTGCAGAAGAAAAGTGAACATCGATTCCAAGAGAGCTTTTAAGCTAAGTTTTTGAGTAATTATCTCAAACCAAAGAATGAAGTTATGTTTTTAAAAACATATGAGCTAAAGTATATTTTAGGAGTAGTATTGAGCACTGATATGGGGATGCGAGTTCATATTAACTCAAGTCTCCAAAAACCATATAGCCATCATGGGTAGTAAAGGATCATACTTTTTAGATGAATCCTTAAGATGCTTTTAGCATAGACTAGTGAATCCACTATGTTAGGCGTTATATATGACAGAAAAGTATAGGACAGTTCTGGCAACGTGGGCAAGACATTGTATCACCACTTAGACTCATAGTGATGGTTGTCGGTTAAAGAATCTCCCACAAAAACTATATTACTTTAATATATAAGTAAAGTTGAGTTTGTTAATGTATTTTCTTTAACGAACTAAGTTGATTTTTTCTATTTTATAAAGCTTTCCATATATTGCATGTATATTGTTGCTTTATATTGAATTGAGTACCGAGAGTCGAGTATCTAATCTCTGAGTTGAGTATCTTATCCTTGAGTACTTCTGAGTTGAGTAAGTTTGAGTAGTTTTGAGTATCCTTGAGTATTCCTTGAGTTGAGTAAGTTCGAGAAGAGGTAAGTATGTTTCCTTTTAATCAAAGTTCAACCGTATGTTTATGCTTTAGAATTCCTCTTACATGCTCGTACATTCCACGTACTGAGCCATTTGGCCTGCATCTTCTCATGATACAAACACAGGTATTTAGGATCATCAACTGGAGTTTCGTTGATACATCCGGAAGTTCGAGTTAGCTATGGTGAGCCTCCTTGTTTCCGCAAGATTTCATTTACTTTTCAGTTTAGTCAGAATGTTGTGGGTCTTGTCCCGACTTCCATCTTTAATAGTTAGAGGCTTCTTAGATAGTCAGTATAGTTGAGAAGTATGTATTATTCATTTATTTTATTAAATGTTTTAAAGACTTAAGTTGCATATTTTATGGCGAGTCGAATATATTATTTTTTTATTTTAAGTTGTTCATTTGAGTTAAAGTTTTGTATTCCAGTTTCATGAATATTTATTCAGTTTTTAAGCTTTTGCATGCTTAAGTTAGTCTTCCGCTTGTAGTCAGCCAGGATGAGGGTTCGCTTGGGGACCAGCAATGGTTCTTGAGTGCCGGCCACATCCAGGGTGTAGACTCGGGTCGTGACAAACTTGGTATCAGAGCACAGAGTTCAAGTGTTCTAGGGAGTCTATGAAGCCGTGTCAAGTAAGATCTTGTTTATGGTTGTGAGGGCCCCACTTCTATAAATGAGGGACTGCAGACATTTAAAAAAAGTTTCCCTTCTTTCATACTCTTAATCGTGCCATAGAGCTATGTCATAGAGATTTATTCATACCCGTGCCTTTCTCATATTCATTTGACTACCTTTCATACTAGAGGTGGTTGAAAAGTAGAGTTAGTTCTTTGTCGATGAGTTGTTCTTAGCAAGAGTCTTGAGAAAGTCATGAGACTCTAGAGGGGCTTGAGAGTAGCCCAAAGAGTAAGTTAAGTGTTCAGAAAGGAATGCACCCATAATTATATGAATCGTGCGTTTGAGTTAAAAGTGAGTTGTACTCTCTTCTTTAAGTCCTGTTTCAGCTGAGATCCTCATGAGAAAGTATGTTTAGAGCTTGGGTAGTATTTTCATCCTAAAAGATGGCATGAATGACGAGATCATGAGCAGTAGTAGGGAAAGAGCCTAGAGTTAGAGGCAAGTATGCAGAGGTTTAATAATCCTAGAAAGGGAGATAGTGATGAGGCAAGCTATGTTATTATAGTCATGCACCTAGTAAGTTATTAATGAAGAGTTTTCCCTTATTGGTAGACTAAGAAGTGATGAGTGGTGAAGATTGCATCATAGAAGGTAGAGTGTGTTTTAGCTAGAAAGGAGTTTGCGATGAAGTGTCATTGTGTAGGTAATGACCAAGTGTATGTGTTGAATAGAAGCATAGAGTATTCATGAAGGGATAGATATAAACTAGTCTTATGATTTGTTTGAGAGGGTCATGATGATCATAAGGTTATAGAACTGATTAAGTAATGAGGTATAGGATAGTAGGCGAGCAATCGTATTGATATTCGGGTCTAGTAATGAATATTAAGCTTGAATTTGAGATGAGTGTCATTATTAAAAGGATGGCAACATGAGGGTGATGAAGTCAGTCTTGAGATTTGATCTTGTAGACTTGGCATAGAGTAGGTCAAGAAATTGAGATCTTAGCAGTACTAAAGATGAGTGGTACATGTAAGAAATCCTAACCTTTAGATAAGGGCAGTGAAGTGTGGCTAAGTCACAAGGGTAACAAGAGCATTAAGAGGTGTACCGAGAGGGTATGTAATCAGAAGATGTTAAGAGGAGAACCTTAGAAAGAGGTCTTAGTACCGCTTATAGAGAGTTTGGTAGGCATGAGATAAATTTCTCCCAGTGTTAGATTAAAAGAAGAGGTAGACCATTTAGAGATGATGGAATATGTCCAGATCTTTCAAGTGTTAGCTTTAGACCTAAGGGGAAGATGACAAGATGAGAAATCGATACAAGTGTTTGAGATTAAGATGGTAATGAATTCAAAAAGTTTGGGGGATATCTTTTTAGAGGTTCTTTTTGTAATGGAGTGGTGTGATAATTCCATCTAAGGTTATTAACAATGAGGAAGAAGAGGATTAGATTTTACTAAGAGAAATAGTTAAATGAGAGCCCTTAGTTGGATCTGAAGGAGTTGGTTAGTAGGAGTTCATAGAGTTGTTCGAGTACTAAGCTTGAATGTAGTGGTACAGAGTAATAGTTTTGGGATGAGATTCCCTATAGAGAGGTATAGAAACTGAACCTAAGGATTTGGGTTAAGCTTTAATATAGTGAGAGTGTACCATTAGCCACAGACCTTAGTAAGAGTAACATATTACATACCTAGTTCAGCCGTCATTCGAGGACGAATGAACCCAAGGGGGAGATATTGTAACACCCCAGAAAAAATTTCGAACGAAGACTTGAATTATCCTTCGTTGTGAGTAGGGTTTTACCAAGGAATACAAAATTTTTTAAGTGTTAAGTTCACTAGATGTATCACCTTGAGTTCGGAAAAGAACTAAATTGGAAATAGCAAAACCTAAAATTTTGCAAGTAATGCTTAAGTATGAGTTTTGGGTCGACTTCAAACGACCATAAATTATAGCACATAATGAGTCAGATGTGATACAAGATACTTTAGGAAATACCTTTGAATTATATTTCCAACACCGCCGAGTTTGCTAAGTTTCGAGTTCAGATGAGTGAGATATGGCCTTTTGAAGTTAGGATGCCCAGTTAAGGAAAGTTAGCCGGAAATAGTAAGGGGTATTTTGGTATTTTCCTTACCTAATCAGATTTATTTCATTTTTAGTAATATTTTAGGGGTATAATCTGATTAGGTTCAGTTTTATAATCCTAGTTCACGACTAGGGTTTTAGTTGAGAGTTCAAGAAGAGAAAAAAACAGAAAAGAGGAGAAAATCCGAGAGGATCAAGCGTTCGTCGAGATTCTTGCGTCTTGTTGCGGATTTTTCACCATGGGTTTAATCCCTAAGGGGTATGTAAGCTTCCATAGTGTTGGGTTAGTTCACCCACACGCCAATCATGTTATTTTTCAGAGCATATTTCATTCTTGAAGTTGAAAGATTAGAATTCTTGATGAGTTCTTGATAGGTGTTCTTGAAGTTCATTCTAAATCTTGTAGTGTTGGCTTTTGGATGATTTCTTGAGAACAAAGTGAGTGTTTTAAGGTATGTATTGAGTAGATTAGAGTGTACTTATGTTAAAAAATCAATTCTAACTGATTGGGGAAGAAACCATTCGATTCTAGGCGAAATAGGGTGAGAAAAGAAACTTGTTGAATTTTCTGGGTTGGGGCCTGGCGCGATGCGCCTGCCAGAGCGCCCCAAACCCAACTCTGAAGTTTCGGGGCTGGCGCCCTGCACCACCCATAGCGCCAGGGTCGCCTGCCCCATCCAGTTTGTCGCTGGTTGCCCCGTTTGAGTTCGTTTAAAGTGCACCTTCACTATTTTTCGATTCTAACTACTCTAAGCTAATTCAAAACACCTAAAATCATTCCTAACATGATCATAACCTTGAATTCATAAATCAAATTCAAGGTAGAGTTGAGAGTCAACTTTGAGAGTTCTTTCAAACCTTTTTGATAAAGTCCCTTTGAGTCATTTTGTGGAGTCTTCTACAACTTCTAGTAACTTGTTTCAAGACTCGAGCAAGTGAGTATGATGATGAGGAGAATGTATTCATGAGTCTTCGTTGTCATGAGATCTTTCTTATCATGAACTATAACTCTTGAATTCATAATTCACATTCAAGAGAGAGTTAAGAGTAGAGTTCAAGAAAGCCTTTGAGTTCAATTGTGAATCCTTTGAGACCAACTATCGATTTGAGTTAAGTTTTGAGGAAGTAAGTAAAATAAAGAGAAGAGTTGTATACATGAGTTCCATAATGTTATGTAGACCTACGAGTCAAGTCGTTCATGCCCATAAATTCCGCATGAACTCCAGAAGTTGAGTATCTATGAGAGGAGTAATATATTCATATCGCAAGTCTTAAGTATTGAGTTTCTAACCTATTTGAGATTATAATCCTAAACATGGGACTATTACATGTTACCCATGAAGTCCTTGAGTTGGGTTATACATGTCCATAATTCTGCATGAACCCTATAAGTCGAGCAATCTTGAGATGTGAAGTACCTTTGAGTCCTTGAGTTGAGTAGTTCATGCTCATAATTCCACATGAACCCTTTTGAGTTAAGCAAAGTTCTTAAAATTTTCAAGAGTCTTTATTAAACGTTTTAACTTCATTTTAAGGCTCAAGTTTCAAGTTAAGCAAAGAGTAAAGAGTTGATTTCATTTCTCAGAAAACTATTAGGGAACTAAGTATTCCCAAAGAGTCTATAAATGTTTTCACATTTGAGTAAGAAAAAGGGAACATCGATTCCAAGAGACTTTTAAGCTAAGTTTTTGAGTAATTATCTCAAACCAAAGAATGAAGTTATGTTTTTAAAAACATATGAGCTAAAGTATATTTTGGGAGTAGTATTGAGCACCGATATGGGGATGCGAGTTCATATTAACTCAAGTCTCCAAAAACCATATAGCCATCATGGGTAGTAAAGGATCATACTTTTTAGATGAATCCTTGAGGTGCTTTTAGCATAGACTAGTGGATCCTTAAGAAGTCTGTATTATTCATTTATTTTTTAAAATGTTTTAAAGACTTAAGTTGCATATTTTATGGCGAGTCGAATATATAATTTTTTTATTCTAAATTGTTCGTTTGAGTTAAAGTTTTGTATTCCAGTTTCATGAATATTTATTCAGTTTTTTAGCTTTTACATGCTTAAGTTAGTCTTCTGCTTGTAGTCAGCCAGGATGAGGGTTCGCTAGGGGACCAGCAATGGTTCTTGAGTGCCGGCCACATCCAGGGTGTAGAGTCGGGTCGTGACAGAATCCATGGTCCCCTTCCGAGGTCATATATAGTAGTGTTATATTTTTTTAAAATATTGAAATATAGATGTGTGAATCCACACTTTAAGTATCACATAATGCGATTATGACTAGGTGCACCTCTCTCAGCGAGGTTAGAAATTTGAATTTTATATTTATCTTGTTGTATTTTTCTTCCTTAAATTAGATAACACTTCTCTAAGTGGTAATTGGTGTGTGTGTGTGTGTGTATATATATATATATATATATATATATATATATATATATATACATATTTATAAGATTTAATTTTAGACCTATAATTTTAAAATTTTAATAGTTTTCAATAGTAAAAAACTAAATGTCGAACCGATCAAATTTATATCATAGATCAACATTTTTATAATAGTGCACCCATCATCTCAAAATCCTAGATACGCCTATGTTTGTTCAATCAATATTTTACTTTATACACAATAATCATATATTTTTATCATATAAAATCAATGCATCGAAAAAGGAAAAAAACTCGATTGTTTGTAGATATTGACAAATGTTGGGATCGTTCATGGTAGAATCCCTAGGTTAAACAAATAACATTCAATTCACTTATCAAAAATAAAATCTTGAACAACCTTGATAAAAAATTTGGCTCCGCCACTGAATAGTCACTCGAATTTTAAGAATTTAATAAATTCATCCATCTCTTTAACCCTTATTTTCTTAAACTTACAATTCCAATTCTACAGTGATGAAATTTACAAATATAAATATTTAAGTTAAGTTCAGAAAAGTTATTCCACTTCTATTTCTCCTATTAAAATATCTTCCAACACCTTTAGGTTCACTCAAATGAATGGCATATCCACGATTTTCGTTCTCCTTCTCACTTTTGACAAATAGCTGCAACAGCTTCCTTCAACAAAGACTCCAAATAGGGTTAGGACTTTTCCCTTTTTTTTGGTTTGCTGCTAGGTTGCAGCCTTTTCTTTTCATTTTATTTGTTTTTCTTTTGAAAAATACTTTTTGGTCAATAAAATAATGTTTCTCCTATTTCTTTTTAATACTAAAATGGCATATATGTCCTTGCTTCAGAATATAATATTACATTCTTTGACCTTCCTTTCACTCCTTTCATTCTTATCTTCTTCAATACACAATATTTAAGATAACCTTATTATCCGATTTCATTACCTTTTTTTTTTTTTACATTGATGCAATATCTGAATTATTAGAGAAGTAATTAAAATAAAATTAAAGAAGGTGAGCGTAAAACTATCATAAACTACATGAAATATAAGCTTTATGAATCCAAAAAGAAGTGTTTGAAATAATTCATATATTTTATTATTCTCTTTAAAATATTTTCTAAAATATTTTACATATTTAGTGCAACCAATTAAGAAAAAGTAAAAATAAATGTCTTCTATTATTGATAGCATATATATAACTTAAACTCTATCAATCACATACCCCTGATGCAATTATTAGTATCACTCACAGTATTGATTCAACTCAAACTCGAATATCATCATTCATCAATATATTTTTTTCAATGGTACGAGCTTGGTTGTAAGGAATTCACATTACTCACGAATTATAGAAATCCAGTACGAATTATACAAATGAGGCAACTTAAACTGTAGCTACAACCCATAAATATGCAAACTATAACTATGAAGCATAATTAAGTTTATTATAGTGGTTATTTACGAAAGTTACTCTAACAAGTATTATTTTTTTATTTTGAAAAGCAAGAGTTGAAAACAAATAGGTGCCTTCTTTACGGGCCGAGACCGATGGACTATATCACGAGTTTTGTGTGTTAGGTAAATTATGTTATTTTGTGTTCTGATATTTCTAGAAATATGCTATTCATCATGCAACAACATCAACATATATTGTTAGAAGAACAATACACAGGAAAACAAAGTTGTTAATTTTGGAAAATACGTGTGGAGGGACAATGTTTGAAATTGACATATTAATCCTCTTTAGAAGTTTAAGTAATAGCACTATATACAACCATGCCAAAAGATGTCCTTAAAATTAGTAGAGAGTAAATGACTAAGTCGGTGACAACATTGAACTTTTATTAGTCCATTGTTTCTTAATTATTGTGAACACAAATGAGGTGTCTGCACTTAGGAATGATGATGCAACTTTTTTTGCGAATTCAATGATGGAAAATACCAATAAAAATTATCACATAAGAATATTTTGATATTCACATTATTTTTCTTCGTTTGGATATTGATGAAGGAATTACATAAGATAGAACTTTTTCCCTTTGAATTGACTGATCTTTGAGTTTTTACCCTTTAACAATTGATTTATGCCTTGTGGTACATAAGTTCTTTGGAAGAAAAACAAATAAAAGAGATTTGAGGAGAACAAAAGGCAATTGGTTTTTGAATGACAACATTTGAAGTTGACATATCTTTCAAATAAATGAATTTTTAGATCACTTAACTTTTACTGAGTTACTGTTAGATATTTACCACTAATATTATTTAATAAAATCGTACAATACACATGCAACACACGTATCGAGAAACTAGTTATAACAATTTTTAATAATATAATCAACTTGAGAAAACATATTTGTAAATATTAGATGGGTAATTTGTGTTTGACCAAGATTCTAAAAGTGTTACTTATCTTTTTTAGCTATTGGAAAACAAAATTGTCAAATAAACAAAAAAAAAATCAATAAGGAATGAAACAAGACAACTAATAAAAATTTTGGACCTTGAGAAGATAGGAAAGTTGAACAACCGCTGCAATAGTGCCTCCCGGAGAATGTTTAAGGGAGTAAATTGAATTCCTTACAGCTAAGTTGTCCTTCTAAAAGAAAAATTAATACTGATATTTGAAAACAATTTTAAGTGATACTGATAGTAGCATCAGGGGTGTGTATTTGATATTTGAATAATAAGGTTATCTTAAATCTCAGATAACGAGGTTGTCTTAAATCTTGCTATTATGAAAGAAGATAAGCATGATAGGTGTGCAAGTATAGTCAAAGAAGCAAGTTAGATTTTTTAAATCTCAAACAATGATATAAAGATAATAGTAAAATAGTTTCTTAAATTGATGGATATCTATAGTCAAGAATTAACTATTGGAAAATGTCTTTTTTTTGAATGATTTGTTATGAAATGTTTCAGTATAACTAAATTCTCTGCACCAGCGTAACACGTTTATGTTGAGTCAAATAATGTACGGTTTTATAGAATAATATTAGTAATAAATGTTTAACGAATCCCAGTAAAAGCATAGTGATCTAATAATTTATTTATTTAGAGAGGATAAATATGTCAACTTCAAATTTTTCCCTCCACTCATGCAATCCTAAATCTTGCTTATTGAAGAAGATAAACATGAAATGAGTGAAAATATGGTCAATGAAGTGGTTGAGAGTTTTAAAATCTCAAAGAATGAAATAAAAAAATGGTAAAATAATTTCTCAAATTGATGGATATCTTCTCTTGAGATTGTTGTCTATTTATTATTAGAATATGTCATTTTTAAGAAAAAAACCATTTTCTATGAGTAGTTTTAGAACAAATAGTTTCTCGGCATGTGCGTTGCACATGTATATCGAGTCAAATAATATATGATTTTATAGAATATATTTTATTAGTAATACATGTGTAACGGAGTCCCACTGAAAAGCTAATTGATTGAAATATTCATTTAATTGAATGGGGATAAATAAGTCAACTTCAAATATTGTCCCTCCACCGGTGTATCCCAAAATCAACTTCTTTTATTTGCATAGTTATTATAAAGATCTTCTGTGTCTCCCCCCGAGCCAACACACTAAACATGGCTGACACTTGAGAACCATCGTTGGTCCCCAAGCGAACTCTTATCCAGACTCACTACTCAGTGGAAGACTTACTCAACAAAACAAGAACTAGTGCAAAGATTAACTCAACTTTGTCTCAACAATAACTCAACTCAGTAAATGTTTGAAATACTTAATTAAACATAAAAGATCATCTCAAGATTTTAAAAACATTAACAAGGAAACAGTGAGACTCCTCAACTACTACTATCTATGAAGCTTCTAAATACTACGATAGATATCAGGACAAGACCCACCACATCTTTAAAAAGCTAAAAATGTAAATGTGGAATCCTCTGGAAAGCGACGAGGCTCAGCTAAGCTAACTGGGATGCAAATGGTATCAACGGGGCGCCTGTTGATGACCTTGAACACCTATATCTGCATTATAAAAAGATACACGTTGAATGACGTCAGTACATTGAATGTACGAGCATGTAAGGGGAAAGTTGAAAGTAATAGATAACTGAACGGAAAAGGCTGGAGGAATACTCACCTCACCTCAAGTCAACTTAATATGAAAGCAACAATAAGAGATGAAATACTTAAAGCTTTTAAAATAGTAAATATCAACTCAAAATGTATAAAAATACAATAACAAACTCTTTACTCTTATTTGGGAGATTTTCTAACAGGCAACCCTCACTATGAGCTACTTGATGATACAACATCTCGCCCACGCTGTCAAAGTTGTCCTTTACCTTGTCGGGCTATAGAACACCTCAACTAAGTGGATCCACTAACATATGCTTAAAAACAATAAGGAATCATATAAAATGTATGATTCTTTTACCCATGTTGGCATACATGGTTTATGAGGATTTTTAGTTGTCTGAACTCATTCTCATATTTGTGATCAATACTACTACCAATAATATATAATTCATGCTCAAATGTTTAAAACACAACTCTTTCTCAATTTGAGGTAATTACTCAAAAGATCCTCTTAAAAGAGGTAATACTCTTAAACTCCTCTGAACTTGTAAACTAATTTAGAAATCGGTGTTACTCTCTTTTCAATGTAAAAGTATTACATATTTGGGAATACTTAGTTACCTTATGTTCATTTTTAAACATGAAACTCAACTCTCCCTCATTCTCGTACTCATATACTCAAGACTTAGTTCAAATCTTTATTTAATTTTAGTTCAAATCTTTAGTTAATTGTAAAATGATTCTCAAACTTCACTCAAAAGGACCTCTTGAATATTCCTCTTAACTTTATTTTAATTTGAAATGTAAATTAAGAGATGTGATTAGGATATGCATGATCTCTCAAGGATTAATGAATATTTTAATAGTGAATATGAAGAAGAGAACATAGGTAAGATTCGAGTGAACACACACGAAAAGAAGGATAAAACGGTAAGGGACCTGGCGACCCTGGCACACTGAGTGGTGCAGGGCACCAACCCCCAACTACTGTCAATATTTGGGGTAGACTGAGTGGCACAGAGCACCAACCCCAAACTATTGACCAGTAGTTTGGGCGCTATGGCTGGCGCAACGCCCCATGCCCTGTCTAGAAACCTGACGAATTTTACTACTCAAATTCAAGTTCTAAGTCATCTAAAATCGAATGATTTCCTCCCAACTCTATTTTATTCAAAAACCCAACACAATTTCAATGATATCCACACAAAATCCACCAAGAAATAACACTCATTCGTAAAACCCTCACCTCAAGAACTCAAAAGCTTCCATTGTTAATGAACGGGGTTAAAACTCAAGAACTTCTCAAGAATCTCTATATAAACAATCTCATGGATGAATTAGTGAATGAAATTACATGATTGGAGTGAGGATGAACAAACCCAACACTATGAGAAGCTTGCATAGCTCGAAAGAACACTAATTCTCGGTGAAATCATTTGTTCTTGCAAGAACGCTTGAAACCCTTCTCTTTTCTTCTCTTGAACTTTCTCTCAAATCCCTAAACGTTTTCGGAAAGAATGTCTAAAATATCTTAGAGTTAGATTAGACCCTTAAATTGGGGGTGAAAAACGTTTTAGGCTTAGTGGGGTAAAGAAAAAACCAAAATACTCCTTCCCTTAAACGGATGAAAAGTCTTAGCTAGAGAAGCTTCACTCAAACAGTCATAACTTTTTACTTGGAGCTCGCAATTTATCAAACTTGGTGGTGTTGGAAAGAGGACTTAAAGACCTTCGGTTGATATACCTCATAGGCCACCTAACTCTTTTCGTACTAAAAGATATGGTTGTTTAAAGTTGACCCAAAACTAAAAACTAATCGGAGTCTGAGGTGTTATATTATGTCTCACGAGGCACAAATGTGATTGTTAAAGAGAAAAAAGCATTGACTAGTCAATTTTAATGACAAAACATGCAATTTTATATAATTGGTTCATTAGTATCATAAAGAAGAAAAATAGTGTCAATATCCAAATATTTATAAGTGAAAATATTTTTAGGTATTTTTAACCAATCAATTCCCAAAAAGGTTGGAACATCATATAAAAGAGAAGGCACCTCATTTGTGTTCACAATAAATAAAAGACTATGAGCTGCCACAAGTTCTCTGTTGTCACCGGGATTATTCATAAATTTCCTCGTGTTTTCAAGAAAATCTTTTGGCATGATTGCATAAAGCGCTACTACTTCGATTTTGGCGAGGCAAAATAGACAAAAAAAAAATTGTATCCATTAGTATCATTTCCTATTTTATTTAAATAATTGGTTCCTATATCATTAAAATAAATGTTGCATATTTCATTGTACTTTTGGAGGGTAACAATTTTTGTTTATCTAATTAAATTGAAAAAAAACACATCTGTTAATATTAGAGGAGTAATTTGTGTTTGACCAAGGTTCTAAAAGTGTTGATGGAAGAGGTCATCTCTTTGAGCTATTGAAAAACAAAATTATCAAAATAAAAAACAAACAAAACATGACCGATAATAGAATTTTTAGAATTTGAGAAGATAGGAAGTTGACATGTCGTAATGTTGGCGCATCCCGAAAAATGGCTAAGGAAGTGATATGAACTCCTTATATACAAGATCATACCACAAAAGAAAAAAAAATACTGATATTTGGAGAAGATTTGTGAGTAACTACTAATAGCATCAGGGGTATGTGCTTGATATTCGGGTAATGAAGTTGTCTTAAATCTCAAATAATGAGGTTGTCTTAAATCATGTGTATTAAAGAAGATAAGCAAAATATGAGTTAAAAATATCATGAAAGAAGTGGGTTAGATTTCTAAATCTCACACAATGACATAAAGAAACTAATTTATTGTTATCTTTATATCACTATGTGAGATTTAAAAAATCTCACCCACTTCTTTCACCATCTTTTTAACTCTTATTTTGGTTATCTTCTTCAATACACAAGATTTAAGACAATCTCATTACCCAATATTTAAGACAACCACATTACCTCAATATCAAACTCACATTTGATACTAATATTAGTATCACTCACAGTTCTGCAAGAATATCAATACTAGTTGTTCTTTCAACGAACGAGTTTGGTTATAAGAAACTCAAATCACTTTCTTAATCATTTTCTCTGAGCCACCATATTGCGGTTGTTCAACTTCCCTATCTTCTCAAGTTAGAAAATCATATTATCTATGTTGTTTCATTCCGTTTAGATTATTACCCGATTTTTATTTGGACAGTTTTGTTTTTCAAAAGTTGAAAAGTTAGTCTCTCCCCGGTAATACTTTTGGAAACTTGGCCAATCACAACTTACTCCTCTAATATTGGTAAATATGTTTTTTTTAAAGTTAGACAAATAAAAATTGTTACTCTCCAAAAGTACAATAACATGGGCAATGATTAATTAAATGAACTAAGCAACAATGATTTAAATGATATTTTGACAAATCCATAAATTTTTGCTGATTTTACCCACCCAAGTTAAAGCAGTAGCACTTTATATAACCATGCTGAATAATTTCCGTGAAATCACGAGGAAGTTCAAGAATAAGCCAGAGACAACGATGATTTTTTCACATTCCGTAGTCTTTTAATTATTGTGAACACAAATGACATGTTTGCACTTTTGTATGATGATGCAACTTTTTCAGAGATTTAATGGCAACAAATACCTACAAAAAATTTCACATAATAATATTTGAATATTGAAACTATTTATCTTCTTTTGGATACTAATGAGGCAATTACATAAAATAGCATGTTTTGCCATTTGAATGAGTTGTTCTTGAATTCTTTTTATTCTTTTTAACAATAAATTTTATGCATCATGAGACAAATTCTTCAAAACAACAATTCAAATGAAACAGATTAGGACGGAAAAAGTAGTTGGTTTTGAAATATATGGGTTGAGTGACGATATTCTGTTAGACATTTATTACTAATATTATTCTATAAAATAGTATATTAACATACTAGGCATGCATGTGCAACGACCAAAGAACAACTTATACTAAAACCATCCATAACAAACAAATTAAAAAAAAGACATTTTCCTATAATAAATAGAGAACAATCACGACTATAGATATTTATCAATTTAAGAAACTATTTTACTGTTAGCTTTATATCATCGTATGAGATTTAAAATATCTCACATGCTTATTTTGTCACTACCCAATTTAGGATGATGAGCGGCGCTAAGTGAGAGAATTCCAAAGCAAGTCTTACCAAAATTCTACAGAAAATCAGGCAGAGTTTCCTTTATTTTTGGGCTTATCCTAATTTTTCTTGTCTCAGAAATCAACAACACAACTAATAACAACTCTCAAACCAGACATAATACCCATCGATAATTTAATCGCAACACAAAAATACCAAATCATCTCCAATAATAAAAAGAAGTTCAAGGAAATCCCATGACTACAAAACGAAGTGATAATCATGACTCTAATAAAGGAAAGGACAAATGGAGCTATTCTAAGATTTTTGAAATAAAAGAAATCAGAGCAATTCTGTAAATATCTTGCTACGCGATGTTACCCGACTCACTAGATTATACTAATTAACACTCTCTAGTTAATGAAATCCTCGTTAATATCAGTTGAGTTCTACGTAAAAACCTTTAGGAAGGAGTGAGACGCTAGCTCACTGAGTAATAACACTTAACCACAACCCTTTTAATGAGGGACAAGTCAAAAAACATGCTAGTTAGATAATCAGAATCATGTAATAAATGTCTTTTTAAAGGAAACAATAACCATATTCAATCTTATATGTCTCATATAAGCAAAATCAATGTAAACATTTAATAGTAAACTCTTAAAAATACATTCATTTCAATCTTATAATTGAGAGGTTTTTAAGAACGAATCATTTAATCATTGTGACCTTCTTCTTTAAGAAGTAACCAATAACAGTGAAATCCTCAAAAGGAGTCAAATATTCATATCAGTACATTCGTACATGAGGGATATCGGTTACAATATGCAAGTTTTACCTTCCCACTAGCAAGGGCTATATCAGTAAATTTAAGAAAAAAGAATTCTCTGATGGTGTGATTTATGTTTCGTAAAGTAGACACATTTGTTCACAGAGTTGTATCTAAGGAAGGTCACCAAGTTCATATAAACCCATGGTCCCCTTCTAAGGTCATATATAGTAGTGTTATATTTTTAAAAAATATTGAGATATAGATGTGTGAATCCACACTTAAAGTATCACATAATGCGATTATGACTGGGTGCACCTCTCTCGGCGAGGTTAGAAATTTGAATTTTATATTTATCTTGTTGTATTTTTCTTTCTTATATTAGATAACACTTTTCTAAGTGGTAATTGGTGTGTGTATGTATATATATATATAAATACATATTTATAAGAATTAATTTTAGACCTATAATTTTAAAATTTTAACAGTTTTCAATAGTAAAAACCTAAATGTCAAATCGATCAAATTTATATCATAGATCAACCTTTTTATATTAGTGCACCCATCATCTCAAAATCCTAGATACGCCTATGTTTGTTCAATCAATATTTTACTTTACATACAATAATCATATATTTTTATCATATAAAATCAATGCATCAAAAAGAAAAAAAAAACCGATTGTTTGTATTTGATATTGACAAATGTTGGGATCGTTCATGGTAGAATCCCTAGGTTAAACAAATAACATTCAGTTCACTTATCAGAAAAAAAATCTTAAACAGTCTTGATAAAATTCTAGCTCCGCCACTGAATGTACCCACTCGAATTTCAAGAATTTAATAGATTCATCTATCTCTTTATCCCTTATTTTCTTAAACTTACAATTCCAATTCTATAGTCATGAAATTTACAAATATAAATCTTTAAGTTAAGTTCAGAAAGTTACCTTCCACTTCTATTTCTCCTATTAAAATATTTTTCAACACCTTTAGCTTCACTCGAATGGAAAGACAGACCCACGAGTTTCGTTCTCCTTCTCGATCTTCACAAATAGTTGCGGCAGCTTCCTTCAACAAAGACTCCAAATAGGGTTAGGACTTCTCTTTTATTTTCTTTCTTTTGTTGCTAGGTTGCAGCCTTTTCTTTTCATTTTATTTTTTTTTATTTTGCCAAAATTCTTTTTGGTCAAATAAAACAATTTATCTCCTATTTCTTTTTAATACTAAAATGGCATATATGCCCTTGCTTTAGAATATATTATCTTCTTCAATACACAATTTAAGAAAACCTTCTCATTACTTTTTTTTTTTTCATTTTTACATTGATGCAGTATCTGAATCATTAGAAAAATAATTAAACCAAAAATAAATATGGTGAGTGTAATAATATCATAAACTACATGAAATATAAGATTTATGAATCCAAAAAAAAAGAATTTGAAATAGTTCATATTTTCTATTATTCTCTTTAAAATATTTTACATATTTAGTGCAATCAAATAAGAAAAATAAAATAAATTTCTTCTACTATTGGCAACGTATATATAACTTAAACTATATCAATCATATACTCATTGTGCAATTATTAGTATCACTCACGGTACTGGTTCAACTCGAACTCAAATATTATCAATATTATTATTTTCAATGAGACGAGCTTGGTTGTAAGGAATTCAAATTACTCTCTTAAGTATGTATTCTCTATGTAATGAGCCGAAAGATCATTTTTGGAAATTTTCATTAAAAAACTATCGTTTTATTCCTCCTGATAGTTTTCCCAGTCAAATTTGAATCAGTCGGTGAAGTCGATTTGGTAATTGTAAACTATTTGATAACTACGGTCATTTAATTGATGAATATTTATTAAATAATTAATTTATTTAGTTGGTGGTTAATGGGTCAAGTCTTTAATTTACTTTATTTAATACCCTATACCACTTGACCCATATATATTAAAATAAGTTAGTAAAATTTGTAACTTTTAATATAAAACTATAGTATATGTGCCCGCACGATGCACGGATAATAGTAAAGTATTATTTCTAATTGTTTTAGATTGCAACGCTAGCTTGATCAAGTATGTTAAATCAATTATCTTCTCTTTTTTTTAAATGCAACTATTTTACGGTTCCACATATGTTTGTGCTAAAAAAAAGCATACCAGAATCATACTTCTTACATGAATAATAGACAACACATATGTTTGTGCTAGAACACATACAATCATGCTAGAGCACATAAAACTTCCTAAAAATTAATTCAAGGATTACCTCTTGAAGCGTGAGCAGGTACCTTCAAGCGAATCCACAAGCTAGTCCACAAATTGGACGGCAGTTCTGCAGTCTTTTACATTGATCCCAAGTTCACTTCCAAACTCTCTCAATACTTGGGTGGGCAATCATCGTATATAAAACTTCACTTTCAAGGGTTAGAAGAATCCTTATTTATAGAGATTTTTTCCTAGTCAAAGGAGGAGAAGGAACACCATGTCTTTCTTTAGAATAGAAAAAGACATGTACTTCTCTATTTCCTTAGAATAGAAAAAGACACATACTTCTCTCTTTCCTTAGAATAGAAAAAGTCATGTACTTCTCATTTTCCTTAGAATAGAAAAAGATATGTACTTCTCTCTTTCCTTAAAATAGAGAAAGACACATACTTCTCTCTTTTCCCCTTAGAATAGATTCTGAGTTCTAGTTAAATATGAACACGGTAGGAACCACATAATTAATTATTACCATGATAAATTATAAATCATTCCACTAGAAATTCGTAATTGCACTTATATTTCGAAATTCCCCATTAAACACATGTAATTCCCCATGTTAAGAATTAATCAATAAATTAAATTACTGACGAATTGAATTCAAATACTAGTTTCCTTTAGAGCGTTGCTTAACTTATTTCATGTGTCGGATTCATAAATCCACTTGTAAGGTTTGACACGATGAAAACTTATAAGCTTCTCAAAAAGGTATATCATCAATCTCTATATCGAGACATGGATTCAGTCAATTAACTTATTATTTCACCAATATATATTATTATCACCCAAACTACCAGGTATATTGACCCATCTCAGAATCTCACCTTTTAATAGATCAAAACGATAATTAACATATACAGATCATAATAGTTATATCAGGATTAAGAATATAAGCACATTTAATAGTTTAGAGAATATGCTTTTGTGAGTCAGTCTAAAGCAATTATTTCTACTCGGTCCCGTTAAATACATTATACAAAATGTACTAGCCCAAGAAGTTGGAACTGTATCATTCCCATAATCAAGATAAACTACATATAATCTTGTGCTACAATTGTACCGATGACATGTCCGATTTCCATCTTAGATTGTGAAAAAAAAATTATACTTATAAAAACCGATGATTTAATCTTATGTGTATAATCTAAAACTCTATACACTAAATCATCTACTATATAAGTAAACAGACACCATAAACGAATATGGTCTATTAAAACTGAATAAATAATTATTCTATAATAAATACTATATCTAAACATATAGTTAAGAGTATATATCCCAACAGAATGCATTGAGGGCTTATTAATCTCAGATCATTCGTATAGATAACCACCCTCCAAACCAACTGAGTCATCCCAAATATCTTATTTTTGTAACTTTTTAATTCTAAGTTTCCACATAACAATTTTAAGTTTCTACTTTATTGATCCACTATTAATTTCACTACAAGAAAAGTTACAAGTCATGTTTTCCTTTTGGATTTGGTACATACATGACGTGCCTTTAACAGAAATAGAAAGAACCAAGTCAAAGGTATCTGATACGTATAACCCTAACTTTTCCTCACAACTCTACAAAGAATATATCTTTATCACACTTTTCACTTTTCCTTTTCCTACAAAATATACCAAATCCAAATTCCATAATTACTTTTCTATAACTTTCCAAAAATGGAATCCATTGGATCTAGTTCCACCCCTTCCAACAACCACCACCACCACCACCATCGCCGCCATTTGATGCCAACACAACCACTCGCCGACAGAATTATCCGTGCAGTCAGCCACCATCTCCGCCTCCTCCACCACTACGACACCACTTTCTTTATCTTAGGTGCAACTGGAAATGTATACACTGTTAACCTCTCCACCACCCCATCATGCAGTTGCCCTGATCGAACCGCCCCATGTAAACACATACTATTCGTGTTCATCCGTGTATTGGGTGTCTCAGTTGATGACATGTGTCTTCTCCGGCGAACTCTCAGGCCATGCGAGCTCCAACGCCTTCTTAGCTTACCTATCTCAATTGAATCACTAGCAAACCCTAATGTTCGAGAAAGGTTAGACATGCAGGAGCAGAATTTTTAATTATTTAATTATATTATGTCTCAACGGGTCTATCATGCTGTCTAGGCATGTTTCTTTTTCATGGACCAAATACGTGAATGTTTTTTTTTCTTTTGAAGTGAGATTTATCAACTTTAGGACCTATATTGTCTGTTTTAATAAAAGGGAAGTCGAGTACACAAAGCATGCATTTCATGTTCATGCAGGATTTCGGGGAATGATCACACACTAAGGGGGTGCAATGCAAGCAATTTGTCCTGACGCAAAAATCAGTGACTAATTTCAGGACTCGAACCAAAAACATATGAATATTCATATGAAATTGCCTCATCAACAACATTTTCAACAGACTTCCCATGGAAAATCCCATATTTTCGACTCTATTTTGATAGGAACGTCCATTGCAAAATTGCATTTTTTTAGTAGTGACGTAACTAATTATAGGTCACACCACACGGATAAATTTTACTATTACTCTAAGACTTCCCTTCTTTTATTTGCTATAATTCCATATCAAATTATAGTATGTGATCATATCATCAAAAAATTTAAGCAATTAGCAATTAATAGCGTGCATAGTTCTAATTTTTTAATTATGTTATGTCTCAACAGGTTTCACCAGTTATTTTTTCAAGAACGGTCAAAATGTTCACCGTTGAAAATAGAGATAGAGAAGGGTGTAACATGTCCAATATGTTTGGAAGAAATGAACAAGGAAGAAAGAGTAGCAGCTTGTGGGACTTGTAGGAATCCATTACATGAAGAATGTTTGATGGCATGGAAGAGAAGTAACAGAAGAAGATCAATTAAGTGTGTGATATGCAGAGCAAGATGGAGGGATGTGAGGGCTAATTCTGAGCAACAAGACAAGTATTTGAATTTATCTGCTTATGATGATATGCAAGGGGAAGATAGGCAAAGCCATTGTGGGAGTTAGGCCCTTTCGATAATTATTTTAGGGTTTGATGATCAGTTGACTTGTAATGTTGTGTTAATTATATATAACTACAAAAGTATGTATATATATTCAAGCAGCAGCGTATCTAAAGACATTCTAAATTTGGTGCTCTATTTGAATCCTCGTTGAATTTTAGTAGTACTGACCATTGTTTGGAGGCGCTGCATTCACTTATCAAGTAGACATGTATGTCCTTGTTGCATGTGGTTGAGTCCATCTGATGATTGGTACATTCTATTTCTTCCGGAGTTGATGAGTTTGGAGTCTTCTTTTTGTTTTGTATAGTTAATGGGTATGTCGGAGTCATGGCTGGACTAGATGTTAGTAGTTTTTGTTGGGTTTTGGGTCTTTTTCCCTTCCTGTGTAGATAAATAAAAGTTTAAGGTTTTGGATCTCTTTCCTTTTCTTTGTGGATAAATTTAGCCCACTTTGTCCATAAGCCTACTATTATTGTGCATATGTAAGACTTTTTTGTTAGGTCTTATTTTGGAAGAATCACAAGAGATAGATCGGCAGCCATTTAGAGAAAAGTGAGAGAGTGCACATTTTCGTACAAGCCCTAGTAGCCAATTTCAAATCGCAATTCTCGCTTTGTTGCTTGTTCGATTGAGCAGATTTTTGGACAGCTTGTTCCTTTCAACTTAATCTATGATTGGAAACTGAGAGAGGGTGATTTAGAGTCCTATAGCTCCAGATTTAGCTCGTGAACAGTAGCTGTGTTTTGGTGATTTTACTCCTTTTGTTTCTCTAGTTTTTGGTGCTATATATCTTGTAGTTGTGTTGCTCATTTTTTGGCACTTTGTTGGTGGTCATTTTGGAGAACACTTTTGTAACTCTTGTTGATATTAGTGGAGCTGTGGCTTTGTAGTTTTTACTCTTCATACCAAAGAGGCTTTCCACGTTAAACTTGACCTCTCGTGTGTTAATTTATTTTGCTTGCTTCGGTTGATTTGTTTGGTGCCTCAAACAATGTTTTTTCTTGCATTATTTTATCTTCTCTTGGTTCAAATAGAAGAAAAAGTTTTGACTTGAGTTTTCTTCCGCTATTGCCCTATCGTCCACATATATTTTGTGCTTGCCTTTCCCAACCGTTTTTCATCTTATAGACTTGTAAAAATAATCTATTGTATGTCTTGTTTAGTTGTGGTCTTATATATTGGTCGTATTGTTACTTGTGAATTTATAGTACTCTCGTTATATTTTGAGTTTTTCGTTGCATTTCTTTTTGTTTGATTTGGCCTTGATGACCCACTTGTGCTGTTTTGGTTCAATTTTAGTCGATTCGCTCGGTTAAGTGGACACCTATATTAATTGCATCTCCAATTTATAAAACAAAAAGATAAGGAACTTTTTCTCCTTGATGATGAAACATTTTCATTAAAAGAATAGATAAAGAACTCGGAGTGGAGGAAATTTGTTAAATAAGTGGATTTATAAAGTAATCGGATATTTAATATTGGAAAATTTAAAGTTGCCACATATTTTTTTCGTCAAAATTAAAGATATTATATCAAAATATAATGCGAGGAATACTTATATATTTAAACCAGAAATTTAATGAAAAATATATTTAAATCCTAAATTAACATTAGATAGAAGATGAATCCCGTACGTCTTGTGTAATTATCAAGTTCGACTTTATCTTACGTGAAATCCTAAATTCAATCTTAATTACTGTAAAAATGAATATAAATTATTGTATCTAATCAACTATACTTCTTCGTGTCCTTATGCCATATTCACACATTAATTAAATAATATTCTAAATTCCTTAATTCCCGTGTCAGTATCATCTACTTCCAAAAAATTACATCATCCTTATCACTTATCAGTCTTATTCTTTTATCTCCTCCTCTTTATTTATTTTGAAAAAAACAAAATTGTCCAAAACATTATGACTTAGATATTGTAATTAAAATCTTTAGAAATGGAAAGGAAAGATTTAATTGAATAAATTATCGTGACTCCTAAGGCCAATGGCCTCTATTGACAAGTGCTTAACATAACCATAATATTAAAGGAGTGAGACATAAAAAGCTTGAATGAGAAATATTTTGGGCATAATACGAATTATTTAACTTGATCTGAGCTGATATTCATGTCTTTCAATATTGTGTATACACAAGTAGATATTTAAATTTATATAAAATTATCCATACTTTTTTTTAAAATCAAGTTTTTTTATCTCATCGCACTTCCTAATGAGTATTTACCACACTCAGAAGGACTCGAATCTAAATTTCTAAATGAGTATTCATCACTCCACCACAATTCTTATAGATAGAAAATCAAGTTTAGAAATATTAAATTTTACACATATATTAAATAATCTTTTTGATTCAATACGTTTATCTTGCGTCCTTTTTAGTGTTTCAAAAAAAAATTAATAACTTTTAAGTTTTAATTTTTCAAGTGAAATATTCAAAATTAGTAAAATGAGTATTTGAATAAAGTAATTTGAGTCCCATATTTGGAAGTATGGGAGTAACAAATCATTGCCCAAAAATCAGAGATAAAAACAGAGTGATATCCTGTTGAGGAGAAGAAATGGCGGAGGAAGTGGAATCATCAGAATCAGGATCCGGCAACTTGTTTAATAAAATCATAGCACTTGCCGCCGGCGAAGCTCATACACTTGCTCTAACTGGTAAACAAACATCTTTTCAACTTACCCTTTTATTCTTAAACCAATATTATCTCAAAATTTAAATTTTTTTGCAAATGGTAGCAAATGGGGATGTCTATTCTTGGGGAAGAGGAACATTCGGTCGACTTGGTACTGCTTCTGAAACTGACCACTTATTCCCTGCCCGAATCAACTTTGATTCTGATGGAGATAAAAGGGTAAAGATTGTTGCTATTGCAGCTGGTGCTTATCACAGTCTTGCCGTTTCAGGTTAACCATTTGAAATGATTTCAATTTGTTCCAACTTTTGCTTTTTCTAAAAATTATTTGATTGGGAAATGAAATCTTGAAGTTCATCTCTGTGGAAATGTGATTTAGGTTGGCTATCCCCATTTCATTTGTCACTAGATTGAAATTGAACTTTCTTGTTGCTTCTAGATATAAAAGCCATGGGATTGTTAAGGCCCATCTTCTACAATTTGCTATTTGTGTATTCTTTCAGAATAAGTTCATTTGATCTATGAAATGTGCATAGATGTAGTGGTGGATCTACATTTTAGACTAGATGTCGGTTCTGAATTACGTGTGTGGTTTTTAAATTTACCTAGTTTTATCTGTACTTGCTTTTAACATACACATATAGGTATATATAGAGGATCGAGCAGATAGTTATGAGTTCTACCGAACACGGGGCATAGTTAATATGGCCCTGTGTTACCATTTACCACAACTCAATAATCTATTAGTGGATCAGAGTTGGCGCTCTTCCATTAATACTATATCAGTTTGGAATACAGATGAAAGAATTGTGTTTTATCTTTCACAGTATCATTTAATTCTTTATGAGATGACACATTAAACCCTTACCACCATAAAATGAAAAGACAGAATTCTCACCGCTACTCATTTAAAATGATATTATTGGCATGTAATTATCATGTCAAAAGTCTTCTTTAGTTTTTTAAACTCTTTGTCCAGTGAAACATTATAACATAAATTTAGACGAAGGGATTAGTATTAGAGTATTCAAGGTTTCTACCATGAATTAGGTAGATAGCTGCTAACTCACTCGTGTTCCTTAAACTGAAAAGATTTACATATTAGGTAAGTTGACATGGCCTATGGATTTAATCTAACTATCTAATCCCTATTGGAGGTTTCAATCGAGTTCACTCTTCTTTAAAGACTCAAATTGGCTAAGTGTTTCCTAGTCAAACGAAGAGAGGGTGATTCAATATGATGTCATGTCATTCCGAAGATAAGGTGATCTTAATTGGAGTAACACCAAAGAGTGCTTCCTGTCATGTTTAGAATGACGGGAGCAGCAAGGGAAAAGAAATCAGGTAACAGAATTTTTGGCTTTCAAGGGTATTGCTGTTTGCAATGATTCGCTTTCGTTCTTTTCTACAGCTACAGGCAGGTAAGATCTCTGTGAATGTTCATCAGTGATACAGTGGGGAATTGAGAGCATTTATATTTTAAGACAATTTTCTCAGAACACTATGCCCTCATCTTCTGATTATTTGCTTGCTTTATCCAAGATGCTAAAATTATGAAACCATGAGATTTGTTCTTATATGTGAAGGTGTAACAATAACATTTTCAGGTAGTTACAATTTTTGGCTTATTAAGAATGCTGATACTAAGAAGAGCAAGAATGTTGTTTACAAGGAACAACGTTAATTATCTTGAACTCCCAGACACTGTTTCCCTTCCTCTTCTTTTTTTTTTTTACTTTTCTTTGTTTTCGCAGATGATGGATCAGTATGGGGCTGGGGATACAATGTCTGTATCCTTGAGAGATCCCTTGATTTATACATTTAGTATTATTTGCTTGAACTTATAAAATTGCAATTGTCTTGTGCATGTGCTATTAATCATTCTTTTCCTTGACTACCTTGTGGATGGACAACTTGGTTTTGATGGAGAAAATTCCTTGGTTCCTCATTTATTGGAGGGATTCCTTGAGTTAGGTTCCCCTAATTCATCAGCTAGTGGCTCAGAGAGAAAGAAACTGATGGTACGAACAAGTTGAAATTAATGAGGAAATACGTTGAAATTCAAGGTCTAATTCTGTTTTCTCCTGTAGATTTCCTCGGTTAAAGGTGGCGGAATGATGTCAGCAGCAATTGATGATCTTGGATCTCTATGGATGTGGGGTAACTTTCCTGAACCACAGAAAGACAAGTCTATTGAGAGTGAATTCTCTCTTACTAGCAGTTGCAGCCCAATACCTATCTGGAATTTCCATGGACACACAGTTGTTAAAGTGGCATGTGGAAATGAGCATGTTGTGGCATTAGTCACTGCTGGGGAAGGTTACAAAGGGAGTGATCTTGTTTGTTATTCTTGGGGTGGCAACAGCCATGGTCAGTTAGGCTTGGGAGACAGGCAGAGCAGACAGTATCCTGAAGTTATTGAGCCCTTCAATTCAGATGCCCCTTGGACAGTGTATGAGGTAGCCTGTGGAGCTTTTCACACTGCTTTACTAGCTCAGAAAAGTCCAAGTGAAACATTAGAAAGTGTGTGCTGGACATTTGGCCAGGGAGATAATGGGCAATTAGGTCAAGGGACAACCCAAAGTATGTTATCTCCTGAACCAGTGAAAGGATTACCGCGGAATGCATTTCTCATTTCTGTTGACTGTGGTTTATTTCACACAAGTGTTGTCTCTTCTGCTGGAGATGTGTGGTCATGGGGAATGGAGAAAGGCCTTGGCCTATGTCCTGAAGCAAGTTATAGTGGACCTGATGCAGGTGATGCAAGTCTTCCTCTGTTGATTCCCTGTGCTGGGCTATATGGGCCTAAATTTCCAGAACCTGTTCAAGTTGTCTGTGGTGCTGCCCATACTATTCTTCTGGCAGATGCTGGATATAAGATGTGGTCTTGGGGTAGAGGATGGAGTGGTGTCCTTGGAAATGGTAAGATGATTGATTGCTACTCTCCAACTATGGCACTCTGGCCACCTCTAGATGCAGATTTTAGAGAACAGAGTGTGAAAGATGGTGGCGATAAAAGTGGTGCAGAAAAGAAACCTGAAGATGTGGTAGAATTGGAGAGGAAACTGTCTATGGCAGCAGAGGATGTAAGGCTTCTTCAGTCAAAACTCTCTCTAATGGAAAGGTATGCTAGCATTCTTCATGGTGCCACCTTTGGGAAACCTTTTGAAGAGCGAGATATACCAGCCTCGTTACGTGGTGGAGGTTCATTTGACATTGCAAAGGAATGGGAAAACATGTTGGAGTCCTTGGATCGTGGAAAGCTTGTCCGACTGGAGATGTTTTATCGTAGTATGCTAGCAGGTGTCAAAGATAAACTGTTGAAGAAACGGATTCAGGAGATTTTACTGGAGTCTCAAAGTTCTTTGCCTTCAGAATCAACTCAACGAAACAAGTAATGTAGAATGCTTTGGTGTCAAATTTAAGTTTGCCTTACCTTGAATCAGGTATTTATTTGGTTGTGCATGTGATTGAAAATGCCTTCATATGTGTAAAACAGAGATGGAAGTTGTGGTTTTATTGGTATAGTTATAATGTCTTGGTGCTTTTCACTTTTCAGTATAGAAAGAACTCCTGAGTATATTAAAAGTAGTGTTAGCTTTTGGACAACAAATTGATTTTTAAAAAAGAGTATTACATAGTGCATGGAATTTCTACACTACTATGCACTTTTAGATCAAATCAAGTACTACTTATTTATACAAATTGACAGAAATCATTTCAGAAAAATGCAGGCGAATCATTTCAAATGGCTGACGACCGTTAGGGTTAGACCATTTGTTCATATAGCGCATGAATTTTCTGCGTAATGTTAGTTGTTGCGACTTCTTTTTACATCATTTAGGTTCTGGACACGCTATTGGGAAGGCGACAAAAGCAACACCAAAAAAAAATTATCAAAATTTTATGACACGATACGCTGGCATTCCTTTTCGGTTTTAAATGTTTTTGATAAATAGTATTAATCGCTAATAAGTGTATTAGACATTTTTGGGTTAATGAGAGAAGAAAACATAAATTTGAGAAAAGAATAAATGTCACTTACCCGAACCGGGTGTATACACCAAACTAATGCAATTTTCATTATTATGTGACTTAATGACGTATGTGATTTAATGAAGTAAAACACATGTTAATTAATTAAGGTTAAGTAAAATAAATTAAAACACATGGCATGCATGTATTGGATTGGTGTAGAGATCGGCGGGTAAGTTTTACCCGTCTTTTTGGTCTAAGAAGTGCTATCTCGCATCTCCTAAGACTATAAAATGCACAATAGAGAAAATTCCATAGATAAATGTGTATTCTCTAAATAATGTTCCACCAAATTTCGAGGTCCTATACTTGGGGATCATTTGGTTCGCTGGGGTTATAATGCAATAATCAACAATAAATGAAATGTTATGCATGAAAGAATTTAGTGGACATGATCAATGAGAATGTATTTGATATTAAAGCGTTGTACATAGTTTTAATATCTATGTTAATGCACATTCTTATTTCATATTTTACCTGCATTTTTAATAATACAATCCATAAGCTCCCACATAATATAATGTATGTGTTATTTGGTACGGCCAACCAAATGTTGTGTAGGTTATATGTCGACTATTTTTTACCTTGCGTCTAACCAAACCTGTATGAACTTGTGCAGGAATGCGTTGGAACTTGGAATTCTTGTTTCAATACCACGACCAAATGACCCTTTAGAATATTGATAGTGCATATGATATAAATGACCAAAACAATTATAGGACATGATTATTACAATTAGCCAACAAACTTTTTACAGAGTTCTATCTCAACACTTTAACCAGGCAACAGGCAGGGGGGACAACTTTCGTGGTGGTTTACAAAAACATATACATCGTAGGCACCCCAACCCCCCCCCCCCCCCCCAACCCCAAATCCAGAAAGAAAAAATAAATAAAAGGATCTCTTGGTAGGAGCAGCACAAGAAACCTTATACTTATAGTCATCTTCACTCTGTCAAGCTACGGTTAGTGTCCCATAGCCCAAAGTTCTCATCCAAATGCTTTCGACGGATTAGCTCTCTGTCTAGGTCTGCAGCATGTAGGTGACAGAAGTGGCTCAGAGGAGGCAAGAGCATTCATTATGCAGTGGCTTCACATATGTAGGCTTTTCAAGTTTACCTCTTCAAGAAAAGAAACAAATAACAAAACGGACATTCTGGATTCCGTTTTCTGCTGCAAGAAAGGGTGTACCATTTTCGTATGTTACTCACACTCCCGAAACACACTACTAGAGAGGAAAGAAGGTACTAATATAACACTTAAGGCATGTCGGAAAGATGCAACCAGTGACCTCTCAAGCAAGAAAACAGGGGTAACAAAGTCACTCTTCAAGGATTGCACGACCCAGGTTAGTGGCAAGTGCGAGCCTGACAGAGCTTAAGGCATCAGATGGCAAGTCAGCTTCAACAAAGTCTGGCCTCAATCTTGCCATGGACAATTCTTGCAGTTTATTCAAGAGAAGCTGAGTTTGAGAAACATTAACCAACGGTCGCTCCTGCCACATTAACAATTTCAACTGCACAGGAAGAAAAGGAGGAAAAGGGAATGAGGTCAAAGATGAAACATGCACCAGCTATTAAATAACATATAAATCTGAAAGCATGATGAACTTTTCAGCCTGAATTAAATAAATAGATGTCAACCCATCCACCATTACAGGTACCCATTTTCCAACCCACTAGGTATATTGTCATTTGAAAGACTTGAGCACAAATGCCCCGCATAATATATCAGTTCCAATTTGATATGAACTAAGATTCATGTGTTAAGCCACAAATAATAGGAGTATTATCTACCCAATCAAATGGTAGAGCAGATACCCACTGGCCAGCTTCTCTTTTCTTTTCTTACTTAAGCAAGAATTTAGCACCTGAGCAGGAGCAAACTAATATAAACCCCCAATGAATCATTATTCAAAACTAGAAAGAAAAAAAAACAAGCTACATCAAACCTATAGCTGCAAACAAAAACAAAAGAAAAGAGTGATTACACCTTCGAATATTTACAAGTGATCTGGCACGTTGAGCAAAGAACTAAATCAATAATCAGAGAGGTACTCACTGAATCATATAGAAGAGGTAACCAAAAGCGTTGCGGCGTGGAAGGATTTTTCATGAGCTGCAGAGTAAACAAAATAAATTGACTCAGAGGAGGCCAAACAGAAAGCTTTTCTTCTTAGGTAATAGATATAAGCACCCTAACAACTATTTCAATCGGAACCTACACAACATTCTGGCTGCCAGGTTTCATTTATGTTAATTTATTTCAGTTTCTTAAGGTAGCCGCTTAAGTTAACATCTTACATTCAACAGGCCTGGATATCAAATGCAAAATCTTAATACACCCAAAAAATGAAATTTTTATATCAATAAAATGTTATTCTTCATTATTATAAAAAGGTGTCAGACATACAGAGACGAGAGCTTCAGCTGCATTACGAGCAGCATCAGTGGGTGTATCACCATGAACCTGCAGTAGGGATCTCCTAAAGTCCCTGTACCTGTGCAGTAGTAAACATAAAAACTTCAAAGATTTGAAATGCTTTGACACCATGTTTACAGGTGACATCCACTAATTCAAAGTGAGCAAGTATTAAGCAATTACTTGTTCAGAAACTCAAGTCCACCAGCAGTTCTAGACTCGGAACCCAGCAACTCTATGAGACCTTCCCATTGCTGTAGAGAAAGAACAATAGAATGATCAAAGAGAATGAGCCAGCTAATACTATGAGATAAGAGATGCTGCTTCAGAGCTAAACTACTAGACTTTGACTTGGAACAAATATCTCCGAAAGCAATCAGATTCATGATAATCAAAATAGATAACTCTAATGGTGAACCAACTCTACCAAATTAACTACGACAAACCATTTTTTGGTTATCTTCCTTCTACTTTACTATTTCTCTTTTTTTCTCTTTGCTGGGGATGGATTCACTTTAACCCAGATCCTAAGAAATACAAGCTTAGCAAGATTGGAATTCTATAGCATTTTGAGGTTTCTAACATTATATGAATCACATCTGGACAATATTTAAGGACTTCATCATGATATTCCACTACCCACATTGCTTAAGCTCCTAATCAAGTACCTGGTCAAGCTTGCACACCACCATCTATACATCCGCACGTAGTGTACCCATATTTGACATATCAAAGGTTCTACATTTCTTCTAAACTTCAATTTCACCCATCAGATAGCATGTTTTTCACAATACACATACTTGGATAACTCGGACTACATGGATACATAAAATGCCTGTGAAGTACTTAAAACAGTTGAACTGTCTACCAAACCAACAGTCTAAAGAATGTATTCCTTTTGGATAAAAGAACTAAGAAACACACTCAGCCAGTGTTCTTAATGGCGCTCGCCATTCGCCAAAGGCGCAAAGGCGAGGCGAGGCGAGCCTATCACGCCATTTCTCAGTGAGGCGCGGCGAGACCAATTAGGCGACGTGAGGCGACGTGAGGCGACGTAATGGCGACCTGAATGGCAGCGCCTTTTAGTTTTAAAATTTTAAAAAGGTCTTGGACTTAATATTAGTCAAAACTAGGGTTTTTTTTTCATATTTCCAAACTTGGGACTCAGTCGCGACTCTCTCTTCAACCTCGTGATTCTCTTCAACCTCGCGATTCTCTCGATTCTCTTCAACCTCGCGATTCTCTCGATTCTCTTCAACCTCGCGATTCTCTTCTTCTCCTTCAGTCGACTCTTCTTCTCTTACTTTCTTCCTCGCGAATTGAAAGGTATGGTCTCTTTTCTTCTCTTCTTCTCTTCTGAAATCTGAAGTTCTGATACTACTGCTTTGCTGCCTTTAATGCTCTGTTTTTTTACTCTGTTTCTTCACTGCTTTCTTTTTAGAGGTACCAAAGATAAAATACAAATGACGTCAAAAGACCCATTTAACTACTATTAGAATTATTTATTTGTTTTTGAAATTTTAATTTAATTTACTTGGAAAATCAGTACTTAAGTATGCAAATTTCATTTACGTTTGGAATTTAGAAAAACATTCAAATTTTTGTTTTGATCTACAGTTCTACACCGTATTTCTCTTTTTTAAAATATATCTTACATTTTTTTATTTTTTATAAAAATGGTATCATTTAAATTACATGTCATGTTAAATCATATATCACTGCTCTGTTTTTTTCCCCTGTTTTTTTTGTTCACTGTAAAATGTTGCTGAATGCTACTGCTTTCACTGTGCTGTCTATTATTTTAAAAAAAAAAAAATTAATTCTTCTATAGTAATTAATATAGTATTTGTTGTATTGTATTTTATAAAAATGGTATCATTTAAATTACATGTCATGTTAAATCATATATCACTGCTCTGTTTTTTTCCTCTGTTTTCTTTGTTCACTGTAAAATGTCTACTGCTTTCACTGTGCTGTCTATTATTTTTTAAAAAAAATTAATTCTTCTATAGTAATTAATATAGTATCTGTTGTATTGTATTTTATAAAAATGGTATCATTTAAATTACATGTCATGTTAAATCATATATCACTGCTCTGTTGTTTTCCTCTGTTTTCTTTGTTCACTGTAAAATGTTGTTGAATGCTACTGCTTTCACTGTGCTGTCTATTATTTAAAAAAAAAAAAATTAATTCTTCTATAGTAATTAATATAGTATCTGTTGTATTGTACAATAGTGAATTAAATGGCGGATGCTAGCAAAAAGAGGGATATTGGATGGAATTATGGTACTCAAGGAGCAACGAAAGATTCGGTTAATTGTAACTTTTGTGGGAGTACTTTTAATGGTGGAATAACTCGACACAAGCAACATTTAGTGGGTGGTTTCAAGAATGTTAAACAATGTACAGCTTGTCCGTCGGCGATTAGAGAAGAAGTAAGGGCTTATATGCAAAATAAAATCGCTAATAATCCCAAATTTCAAGTGAGGCTGCCGGAAGAATATATTGATATTGATGATGTTGATGATATGGATGAGTATGCGGAAATGATACCTCCCTCCAAAACTCCAAAGATATCTTCTAGTGGAGGTGCATCATCCACCGCGCGGAATGTGACAAAAGGCCCTATGAATCTCTATTTTCCGCATAAATCAACAAAAAAAGGAGGCTTTGAAAAAGGAGGAATTGATGAAACAAAGAAAATTCTAAGAGAGCGTGCGGTAAGTGCTTTCGCGATATGGATGTATGATGCGGGGCTCCCTTTTAATTGTGTCAATCACAAATCATTTGATAAATTTATTGAGACAGTAGGACAACATGGCCCCGGAATGAAGCCTCCTACATTTCATGAAGTTAGAGTTACTCACCTAAAAAAAGAGGTGGAGAAAGTGGAAAAAATCGTTGATGAGCATAAAGTGCAATGGACAAAGTTTGGATGCTCCATTATGATGGACAAATGGACGGCACGAAATGGTAAAATGATCATCAATATTTTGGTGAATTCTCCAATCGGTAATGTATTTCTTGGCTCTGTTGATGCTAGCAATGAATCTACCGATTCCACCAAAATGTATAAGTTGTTTGAAAGCACTATTGAAAGAATTGGACCGGAAAATGTTGTACAAATTGTCACTGATAATGCTAGTGAGAATGTTAAAGCGGGAAGCATGATGATGGGTGCATACCCACACATTTATTGGACTCCATGTGCCGCTCATTGCATCAACTTGATGTTTGGTGACATATTCAAGGTTAAGCCATATGCTTCCGGTAATATCACTCTCATATCCTCTAACTTTCTTTATAGTCAATATTTAATACTTATTAGCTACTAATTACTATAATCTTACCTTAACAGTTTTTAAGAAGGCCATCAGAATCCATTCTTACATTAGTCAAAGGCCATTGTTGTTAAACTTGATGAGAAAATTCACCAAGGAAAGAAATTTGGTGAAACCGGCCAAGACAAGATTTGCAACGGCCTTCTTAACTTTGAGAGCTATGTACATACAAAGAAAAAACTTGAGAACTTTAGTCCTCTCAACCGAATGGACTTCAAGTAAATTTGCAAAGGAAACTTTGGGGAAAGATGTTGCCAATCTTATTATTTCTGCCCACTTTTGGGATGATGTTGTTCGAGCACTTACAGTTTGTGGCCCTTTGACAAAAGTGCTTCGTTTGGTGGATGGGGAGAAAAAACCACCAATGGGCTATATTTATGAAGCAATGGATAGAGCCAAAGAAAGTTGAACGGGGTTTTCGTGGAATTAAGAAGCAACATGAGAAAGTGTTTGAAATTATTGATGCAAGGTGGTCAGACCAACTCCATCGGCCTTTGCATGCTGCAGGCCATGTTTTGAACCCAGGATTGTATTATAAAGCTCAAGAAGAGGGAACTTTACGACAGAGTCTGTGGACCGAGTATTATGCATGTGTTGGGAAGATGATCCCCGATACAACAATACAAGATTTACTAGTCGCTGAGCTTCCTAGGTACAAAATGGCGAATGGACTATTTGGTTGTGGTCCGGCTAAAAGAGCTAGAGACACAAGGTCACCGGGTAAGTGAGTTGATTTAGCTCTTACTTAAATTATTCGACTTATTTACACTCATTAACCTCAAAATTTATTTTATTATAGTGGAATGGTGGTCACTATTTGGTAGTGAAACACCAAACTTGCAAAAGTTTGCCATGAAAGTATTAAGCCTAACTTGTAGCTCATCCGGATGTGAGCGAAATTGGAGTGTGTTTGAACACGTAAGTAAAAAAATTATATTCTAATTTCCATATTATATTATTATCAATATCTATTAGTTAATATATGTAACTTATGTGTAGATTCATTCCAAAAAGAGGAATAGGCTTGCACTATCGCGTCTCAATGATCTAGTGTACATTAAGTACAATAGAACATTGAAACGTCGTTATGATGCTCGTGATCTCATTGATCCAATTCGCTTGGATAACATTGATGATTCAAATGAATGGTTAGTTGGATGCCCCGAAGATCAAGAAGATGAACTAGTATATGAGGATGATGATCTTACTTGGGGTAGTGTTGCTACGGCAATTGGAGCTGATGAGAGTATCTATCATCTTAGGGGACTTTCTTCAAGATCAAGAGCACTTGACAAGGGCAAAGGAGTAGAAACTTCATCTACAAGTTCAACTTCAAGTAGGACTCGGACACTAATTGATGAAGACTACGAGGAGGAAGAAGATGAGGAGCAATATAATGATGTAGAGGATGTTGATCTTCAAGAGTTGGATAGTTTTGAAGAAGAATAGACTTTTAGAGTTCTAGTATTATCTTTTGAATTATTGGGTCTTTAAAGTTCTAGACTTTTAGTATCTACTTTTTGTTTTTGAATTGAAATATTTGCTAATATATGTTATTGCTATTGAGATTTTAGATATTTATATATGCAATTAAATATTTTTAATTTTTGGTATTAATTGGCGCCTTGATTCAAAAAGGCGATCGCCTCGCCGCTCGCCTCGCCGCGTGGCGAGGCAGGCCCTTGTCGCCTTTTGTCGCCTCTCGCCGTCCAAAACACTGCGCTCAGCACACATAACATACAAAAAACTGCAATTTAGAGAAATGGGTATAAACATGAACTGTTACAGACAGAAAAATTAACACAGTTATACAAGAATTAAGAAAATATACAAGGCACTCAACCACTATAACCGAGTAATACAAACCTTGAATCCTTCATCAGATACCGACTTCCCCACGAAATCAAATAATTGCTTGGCAATTCTGTTTAAACGAAATTCATCTCGAGCTTGCTGTAGCCAGAAGACACCAGAGCCTTTTCTCCCATGTTTCCAGTGATGCACACCAGCAATCTAATGAAAAATATGAAATGCAAAATGATGAAAATTGCTTAGAGTTACTGCAGCAATTTCTTTAAGCATAATATACTGCTTAGGTTTAGGATTAAATTACTTTTTTGAATTTTAAATTTCTATAGGATAGTGGAATTGCTCCCAGGCACATTTACCAATGACACTCTCTCTCCTACTTTATAGGATTGCAGAACCTCCCTTTTCCAGTAGACTAGCCGGAAATTGACCCCTTTCATTCAAACAACTCAGTTCTTACATCCCGTGATTACTGTTTTACAAAAAATCATCTCCCGTCTTTAGAAATTATGGGGGATAATAGAATATATTTCAACCAAGGTTTTAAATCTTATGACATCACCAGATGGACTTCAAACAATGTTGCATGGTATGACTGGGTGGAAAGAAGCAGAAAAATGATGAGGAGGGTTACGCTTAGTGAGAAGGTGCTAGAATGGATTTGTTTCATTCTCAGAGAAGCATCATCAGACCAAAAAAACCAGGTGAGAAGGTGGAGATTCAAAGATTGGGTGGCAGAATTCTTTGGTACGAGGAAACATAACTCTCATGGGAGATATATGAGTATTCTCTCACTGAAGGGAGAGGACAGAACAGTTATTATTGTACCCGAGTCAGACATAAATGCTGGATGGAAAAGTGTGGCATTTAAGATTCAAAGTTTCATTAAATGCTCGCCACAAAAGGAGAAGACACAAAGCAGGACACATGACTCCAAGATGCCATATGTAAAAGCAGTTACAAACAGAAAATGGCAAAGTAACAGCCCTGATATGGTCACAACCAAAGGCAAAGAGATTGGAGTCAACTGTTAAGCCAAAATCAACGATCAAGGAGTACTGGGAAGATGTATCTTTGGATTTTTTGACAAGGAGAGAGCTGAAAATCCCACCCTGTCTGAGGTGAGATGTTGGTCTTCGATGGTATGGAAAAAGGCTTTTGGGATCAATATCTATGAGATGATGGACAATTGTTACCTCTTCGAGTTCCCAAACAGATACATGGCAGAACAAGTTCTCCAGGGAGAATGGATGTGGAAGAGAAGCATACTCAAGTTAGAGTGGTGGAACCTTACTGCAGGATGTGTACCTATCTCTTACAAGCCCAAATCCACTTGGATTAGGGCTATGGGTATTCCAATGCATCTTTGGACGGAAGAGACCTTCGACGAAATCGGAGAACTCTGTGGAGGATGGCTGGCGACGGAGGAGGAAACAAAGCTAAGAAACCACCTCAAATGGGCTAGGATCAAGACACAAGGGGATGATCGGAGCATGCCGACGGAAGTCACCATCACCAGAGAAGGAATTAACTTCATCATCCCGAAATGGGTGGAAAGGAAAACTCGCTTTGAGTTGTCGCCGGAGAGAGATGGACCAGTTGCCGGAGAAGATGAGGGAGCTCAATCCAGCGGATAATAGAGCCTTCAACCTCTATATCCGAGAATCCTGAACATGATGGTGGGGACAGCTGGAGAATTTTTTAAATTGACTGACAGAGCACGTGATGGGCATGTGCACAATTTTAAAAAAAAAAATTAGGCCTGAAACCTAATGGGCTGTACCATGCAAATATTATTGCTAACAATTTTAACCAGCAGCCCAAGGACAATCTATTCCAGGAGGTCATAGTGGATGAAACCACAGTGACTTATTTTTCAAATTACCACATGCAGAGAAGACAGGAAATACAGGAAGCTACACTTTTCACCTTTGAAGAACAACTAGAAATTGAAGGAGAGGAAGGGG
Source organism: Solanum verrucosum (assembly GCF_900185275.1). NCBI lineage: Eukaryota > Viridiplantae > Streptophyta > Magnoliopsida > Solanales > Solanaceae > Solanum > Solanum verrucosum. Next base: position 3,092,274 of record NW_026020378.1, read on the forward strand.
AAAACGAAACTGAGCAACTGTGCATAGCAAGCGAGGAAGTAACTGAAGATAAAGAACATGGGAAAATTGTCACAGGTGATTTTGAAACAAGTCAGGAAATAATGGGGATGGAAAATTCTGGGGAATTATGGGATGTACAGGAGATCGAACCCCTTTGTACACAACAACAAGGAGCTCTTACTGAAACGGAGAGGAAGGCCACAGCCTGGATTCATCAAAACTTACTGAAACTCCATAAGATGTTTGGAGTGGATTTCCAGGGGATGGAAGAGGAAGCACTTGAACTCCTTAAGCAGGTGGATGCAAGCAGGCAAGTAAGAAAAATGGAGAGGTCAATAGAAGTTAAGAGAACAAAACATAAAGGAGCACAAGAGTTAAAGAATCTGATATCCTTTGATGTTAAATTCAAAAGCAATGGAGACGGAGGGAAGGGGAAGGGGAGCTCACAGAATACTCCATGAGGATCAAATTAATCTCATGGAATGTTAGGGGGTTGAAAGATCAGGGGAAGAGAATGGTGGTACAAAATATGATTCAGGATTGGAAAGCAGACATAGTCTGCCTCCAGGAGACAACTAGAAGGCAATGTACAAGAATTAATCAAACAAATTTGGGCAGGGAAATGGATTAAATATGCATATCTGGAGGCCAGTGGAATCCTAACACTATGGGACTCTAGAATTTGGGAAGGGGAAACTTTACAAGTTGGAGCCTATACTCTGTCTTGCAAGTTCAGGGCTCAGTTAAGTAATTTCGAATGTCATATTACTAGTGTGTATGCTCCCAACAGTCAAGTGGAGAGGAGGCTAGTATGGGAGGAATTGGCTGATGTAAGAGGATTGATGGATGGACCATGGGCCATTTGTGGTGACTTCAATGTTTGTAGATTTCCCTCTGAAAAAAGGGATTGTAGCAAGAGAAATTCAGCAATGAGAGAGTTCTCAGACTGCATTGAGGACATGGACCTCGTTGATCCACAGCTAGGTGGTGGAAGATATACTTGGTACAAAGGTGATAACCATACCACTGCATCTAGAATTGACAGGATTCTAGTCTCCATAGGATGGAATAATCTTTTCAATAGCCTAAAGCAGACTACTCTGCAAAGAGTGATTTCAGATCATGTTCCTATAGCTCTATTCTGTGGACACTGGGAACAATCCAAATCCTATTTCAAGTTTGAAAATTGGTGGCTAAACCAAGAAGGTTTTGTTGAAAGAATCAAAGACTGGAGGAATGCTTTTGAATTCTATGGGAAGCCTGATTACATCTTAGTATAAACTCATAGCTCTCAAAGGGAAATTGAAAGAATGGAGCAGAAATGAACAAGGAAATCTGAATTTGCAAAAGAACAACCTTCTCATACAGTTGGCTAAGCTGGATTCACATCTAAACAGTAGAGCTTTAACAGAGGAGGAAATAGCCAAAAAAGCAACACTTTTCATGGAGTATGAGGGGTGCTTAAAGAATGAGGAAGTGGCCTGGAGGCAGAGATCAAGAGCTTTATGGCTCAAGGAAGGGGATAGGAATACAAAGTTTTTTCATCAAACTGCTAATGCCCACAAGAGATATAACCACATTGATCAGCTGGAAGTGCAGGGAGAGACCATATCTGAGCCAAATAGAATCAAGGAAGAAATCATTTCCTTCTACAAGAAGTTATATACAGAACCTGAAGAGTGGAGGCCTTCTGAAAATATTAGCAATCATCCTACCATTACAGCAGATGAGAATGAAGTATTGCAGGCTGCGTTCGAGGAGCAAGAAGTTTTTGAGTGTCTAAAGATGTGTGCTATAGACAAAGCCCCTAGCCCTGATGGTTACACAATGGGGTTTTATTTAAAATGTTGGGACATCATTAAACAAGACATTATGGGGGCATTCCATAATTTTCACTCAACTGGGATGTTTGAAAAAAGCTATAATGCAACTTACATAGCACTGATTCCTAAGAAGACAGGAGCAAAGGAACTCAAAGACTTTAGACCCATCAGCTTAATTGGAAGCTTTTACAAGCTGATTTCCAAGGTACTGATAGAAAGACTCAAGAGAGTTGTGGATAAATTGGTAGACAAGCAACAAATGGCTTTTATCAAAGGCAGGCAAATAATAGATGCAGTGCTCATAGCTAATGAAGCAATTGATTCCAGAGTGACCCAGAAAAATCCCGGTATATTATGCAAACTTCATATTGAGAAAGCACATGACCATGTGAACTGGGAATTCATTTTACGTATGCTAAGTCAAATGGGTTTTGGTGGGAGGTGGACCAGCTGGATCAAGTTCTGTATCTCAATTGTGAAGTTGTCAATACTCATTAATGGGTCACCTGAAGGATTTTTCAATGCACATAGAGGGATCAGGCAAGGGGATCCCCTTTCCTGTTCATCATAGCCATGGAGGGACTCACAACATGCTGAATATAGCTAAGATAGCAGGAAGAATTCAGGGATTTGAAGTCAGCAAGGTTGCTGGAAACAGTGTAGAGATCACACATCTGCAGTATGCTGATGATACACTAATTTTTTGTGGGGCTGAGGAGGAGCAACTCTTGATAATAAGACTTATATTGGTGTACTTTGAAGCCATTTCTGGGCTCCATATAAATTGGAACAAAAGCCACTTGTATCCAATTAATGTGGTTCCCGAAATGGATCACCTTTCTCAGTTCCTGGGAGGTGCGATAGGCACTTTGCCATCAATATACTTGGACATGCCTCTGGGGGTTGAGTATAGGTCCATAGATATTTGGAATCCAATTCTGGAGAAATGTGAAAAGAAATTAACCAGATGGAGATCACAATATCTATCCTTGGGAGGTAGACTAACTTTGATTAACTCAGTTTTAGATGCCCTCCCTACATATATGTTATCTATCTTCCATATACCCCAGTCAGTAGTTCAAAGGTTGGATAAAATCAGAAGAAACTTCTTGTGGCAAGGCAATAAGGAAAGGAAAGGTTTTCATTTGGTCAAATGGAAGAACATTATCATAAGCAAAGAACAAGGTGGACTAGGCATCCAGAACCTTAAATACCAAAGCAAAGCACTCAAGGTCAAGTGGCTATGGAGGTACCATCAGGAGGACCAAGCACTCTGTGTACCAGGGTAATCAAGAGCAAGTATGAGCAACTGAACACATGGGTAACTAAAGAGGTCAACACCCCTTATGGTATTAGCCTCTGGAAATCCATTAGAATATTCTGGCAGTTTCTCAATAATCAATTAATTGTCAAAGTTCGAAATGGTAGAACAACAAGTTTTTGGATTGATAAATGGATGGGTACTGTGAGCCTTAAAGATCTCTTTCCTGACATCTTTGTTTTGGCTCAACACCAAGAGAAAACTGTTGTTGAAATGTGGTCACCACAAGGATGGAATATGATCTTTAGAAGAAACTTGAATGACTGGGAAATTCCCAGAATGATTGAACTCTTCACACTTCTGGAGAGTTTCCAAGGAATCCAAACAGGTGAAGACTATTTATGGTGGCATGGGCACAACAAAGGAAGATACAGGGTGAAGGAAGGATATAAACAAACAAGTCTTAGGGAGAATCAAGACTTCAAATGGCCTTGGAAGCAAATCTGGAGAGTCAAAGTGCCACAAAAAGTGGCATGCTTCACCTGGCTGCTAGCCAATGAAGCAGTTCTGACATTGGACAATGTGGCCAAGAGAGGTATATCTCTATGCAACAGATGCTCCTTATGCGGTAAGGATACAGAGACAGTAAAACACCTCTTTCTACACTGCAATTTCACTGATCAACTGTGGCAGATTTTCCTTAATCTCAGAGGCATTTCCTAGAGCATGCCTAGCAAGATTGATGAGACTTTTATCAGTTGGGAGGAGGCTGGAGTTGGGGCTACAAATAGAGAAAGATGGAGGATGATCCCTGCTTGTATATGGTGGACTATATGGAGAGAGAGAAATGATAGATGTTTTGAAAATAGGGACAACAACCTGCAGGAAGTCAAGCTTAAATGTATTTTGTTGTTCTGTTTTTGGTGTATAAATGTCTACTCCAATGAGACTGAGTCAATCATAGATGTTTTAGGGTCCATCTAGTTCCTGGTTTAGCATTGGAAAGACTAATCTTTTTCTTCTTTTTTGTAAATATGTTTTTCAGTACTACTTAAGTACTGACTGAAATACAAATGTTACTAGTGTCAAAAAAAAAGATACCATCAGAGGAATATGGTCAATCCATCCTTCTTTCCAGAATTTAATTTTGTCCCCATTACCCACACCACCTTGAATTTCAGATATGCTTCCATCAGTGGCCACAAATCCCTAATAGTTCTCCATACTCCAACCCCAAAAGGTTCAATATGACTATTTCTGTGCACCAAGGGTTTAGTTCACCAAACTTTGCCATGATCACCTCCTTCTAGATGGCAATTTACTCCTCATTATATCTCCATAGCCACTTCATCAGAAGACTATTGTCTTTTAAGTCTCAGATTTCTGATTCCCAATCCACATCCCCACCTCTTCCACCAATTTGAAATCCCTTGATCCATCTATTACATAGTACAATTCTTATCATGTTATCATAACCTTCCATTGCCAAAATAAACAGGAAAGAAGATAGACGGCAACCCTGTCTCACCCCCCCCCCCCTCTCAAATGGAAAAAAACCCACAGGTTGTCCAATATCCATTTACAAGAACAGAGAACCTTACAATTTTAATACAATATTCATTCCAACTCAGCCATTTACTGCCAAATCCCATTTGCCTAAGAATATTTAATAAGAATTTCCAGTTTACATGGTCATAGACTTCCTGAATATCAAGTTTGCACATTACACAAGGTGCCACTCCTCTCGTTCTAGAACATTAATCAGTTTCCCTTTAACAGAAGTCATCTGATGCGTGTTGACCAGTTTGCTCACCGCCTTCTATAACCTTTCTGCTAGTAGCTTTGCAATAATCTTGTATACTCAGCCTACAAAACTTATTGGTTTGTAGCCTTTCAAATCAGCTGCACTAGTTTTAGATAACAACACTATGAAGGTGGCATTACAGCTTTTTTCAAAAACCTGATTGGAATGGAAGACTTGTACAGTTCTTATGATATCTTCCTTCAACATAACCACCATACAGTTCTTATGATATCTTCCTTCAACATTTCCTAGAAAGAAAGAAAATCATTGGAAAATCATCTGGTCCAGGAGCCTTCTCCGTAGCACACAATTTGATACAACTCAGAATCTCAATCTCCTCCTCAAATTCTCTGTGTAGCCATACTTGTTCAACTAGAGATTATTGATGTTTCATGTAACTGCAGCTCAGGTCTCCAAGATTCAATCTCCGTGTACAGGTCTTGGTAAAAATTCTAAGCAGCCTCCTCAATTTCCTCAGGATCAATGACAGTGACCCCATCGACTTCTAAAGTATTAATGGAATAAATCTCTTGTGAGCAGTAACAATTCTGTGACCATTGTATCCTGGATCTCTGCTTCCATGCTATCTCTTCATTTTTGCCACCTCCCCAAACACCACAAATTTGTCTTTTGAAATAATTCATCATCAGCAAGGGCTCTCTGATCTTGAATAGCTTCCAAACTAGAAACCTGATTAAGGATGTCCTCCTTCCTCTGCTTCCAATTTCCTCCATTGTTCTTGCTCCACTCTTTCAGCTTTGTATCTAACAGTTTCAGCTCTAAGCTAAGGCATATCCAGGTCAGCCATTAACAATGAAGGAACCCCACCACTCATTCACTTTGCCTTTGAAACCCTCCATTTCCAGCCACCAAGCTTCAAATTTGAAGTAAGAATTCTTCAGCTCCCAATCTCCATTCTCCACAAGTCAACAGAATAGGATTGTGATCTGATCCTAAGGCTCAGTTTGATATGAGTAAATTCCTCCTCCCATTGTGCACAATGAAGGATCTGTCAATCCTTGAAACACTCCTATGAGTATCCTTTCAGTTACTGCCGTGATTTCTTTAAGCATAATAAATTGCTTAGGTTTAGGATTAAACTACTTTTTTTAATTTTAAATATCTATTGGATAGATTAGTTTGTTGAGATATTTTAGTTTTAAATTATGCTGATTTTTTGTTTTAAGTTGGCTATTTAAAGCCCTCTTATGCTTTATAAAATTATTGCGAGACATTTTCAATCAATATTTTCAACTTTTTTGCTGCATCATCTTTTTAAAAAAAGACACAAGTTGAAAGTGAAGCACTTGTATGTTCAAAGAAATCACAAAAATTCAAATTAATTACAGGGAAATCACATCAGAGTCCTTTTTATTGCGCTTAAGAAAGTAATAACACCTTAGAGATTAAAGACAGCCAATGTGAATAAATCATGGCATACCCTCATAATGTTTGAATTTATAGTGTCAAGTTCATACAGGCGGCAGATCTCTATACTCTGCACAGAAAAGCAAAATTAACCAAGCAAGAATGATTTAGGAACCACTAGATTGAAACGAGACTGTAAAGCAAGATAATTGAGAGCAAAACCACAAGGGTGAGGAATCAATAGAAAAGTTACCCTGGAAGCTGTACCTTTAACAGAATTTGGCTATGCTGTACAGGCTGCTTGTACAGCAAATTCTCCAATAATCCAATTCCTTGTTTTATGCATGAAGTCAAGTATATTGGTGCAATCTGAAGGGAAGTGAAAAACAAAGATCCAAAATATATTAGTACAAGAACCAAAATCTGAACTGAGTTTTCAGACACCGGTATTAAACTTTTCCACAGATTGAGCTTCCAGTATACAGGTTCAGCAAAAGCAGCTTATAAAATTCCATGATGTATCCAAACTGTGTAAGGGAATTAATAGGTAAAAGCTCTCTAGCACCTAGATATTGTTTAAAGGTTCAATTGTAGTTGTAAGTTATAGGTTGTCTCCAATCCAGAAACATCAAAATGTTGATTTTTCCCATGCATTTTGGGGGGACCATATTGAATCTCACTCATGTCGTTTGGTTTTCTTTACTTGGGGAGAAAAGCTGAACCTTACACACTTAAAAGGAGATAAATGAAGAGTTTTAAGTATTTTTTATTTTTTTTTGAGAAACAAGTTCTAAACAATAGTGCAAGTACAAGTAAACCAGGCATTCATTTGCCCAAGTTTGCATGCACACATACTTGCCATGTTAATGCATGAGAAGACAGAACTTGCGCATATACAAGTCTATGCAGCTCTTCTATGCTAACTCCCCCAAGTTTGGAATGCTCTTCATGCAAAAGAATTTCTGCATGAGTGCTCCCAGCTGTCAACAACTCTACAGCATGCGCCATCATCCTTGAAAGATGAAAAAAAAGACTTGCATCAGACGAATCAACGGAGAACAAAATGCTGAAGTAGTCAAGTCATCCAAACGAAAAGTACAAAGAAAAAGAAGATTAACAAACCAGGGGCCAAATGATCTTGAGCACTCTGCTAGAACAACCTGAACATATAGGATATGCTCATGAGTTTTCCACTATATTAAACATTAATAACTAAAAGTTACAAATTAAATCTTTAGAGTGGTTCACCTCAGTATTTTCTCCAAGAATTCCAAGTATAAGACCAAACAGCTTATGGGAGATGGAAACTGGCTTTACTTGCATGCACTTCTGAGCTGAATTGTGCATGCTCTCTAGACCCTACACCACAAAAATAGAATGTGTATTTTAAGCACAAACACAACAGCAAAAGAATCTTCTTGCTCTCCACTTTTGGATGATTGTGCGACAAAGTGGCTCAACTTTTGGATGATTGTGCGACAAGTAACCTTAGATGTATAGATTAATTAGAAAGAGGAACTGACCGCAGTAAATGGCCTAATGTATAAGAAATGGGATATAAAAAGCTCCATCCAGTTGAAAGTTGCATTTGATAGAACAGTCGGATTTCCCAACATGATCTGGATCAAATTTTTCAGCCCTTCTCTGGTCTGCCGGTGATCACATTGAAGCCAGTAGGAACTGCAGTCCAGTTTACTTATTTGTGTTCTCCACTTCTCCCAAGCCTAACAGCGAAAAAGGCATCAAATGCTGTCCAGTAAAGGACATTGATCATTAGCAAAGGCCTAAATTACCTTCATGAAGTCGGGCTTGGTTTTGTAACACTCGCCCAAATTGTCTTCTCTCAGACTAGGACGCATTCTAGGCATCTTGGATATAAGAACAGCAACTGCTTCGACCAGTCCGTTCTCTGTCTTTTAAGAGCAAGAATAGAACGGGTTAAAAGAGGAAACAGGAAAGCTGTAATCGTAGTTCAGAGACCCTTTTAAGGGAGACATGAATACTTCAGAAACTATCTGAGAGCAATCAAGTAAAATTCTCATTGCTCTCGCTCCCCAGGGATTCAGTCACCAGCTCCCCAATCAGCAAGTGAGCAGTTGCCTAGACTTAATCTGATGATATTACTGTCACTTGCACAATCATAGAGAGTCCTCTACCCACAGAGTCTCATTATTTGTAATCTCCTTTAACTTGACTAGTTACGAAAAGAAATTATAATGTTGTCAATGCTAAAGATTAGTGATGAAAAGGAGGATATACAGTGATCTCTCAAGCTGTTAATAGGTAGCTTATGCCAACTAGAAGCTAAAGAAAGAACAACGCGATACAAAAAGAACAAGGAAATCCACTTTATCATCAGACATGGCAGCGCATCCTGTAGGCAAAACACGCAAAGAGTGATAGACTTTGGAACTCGATAGAAAAGGTACAAGGCCTAATAATGTGTCAAAGCTCTGAAAAGACAACTCATTGCCCCATGATTAGGTATATCAATATAAGGAAGAGGCAATAACTGCTCCCAAGTTAACTGATGTACAGGTTGTTTACAAGGGAAAAGTAAGCACAGAATATAATGTTACGTGAATATCTAGGTTGAGTTAAGCTATTCTAGACTGCCACTGATCACAAGTTCAAAATTCTTGCCTCTCCTTAGTTTTCTTTTGTCAGGTTAAGTTCAAAATTCTTACCTCTCGACTAGATAATTGATCAAACCGGTAAGAGCCATGCAAGCGCAACAATTTTACCTGCAAAATTGGCAATCATAGACTTATGCATGGTCCTTAAACAAAATCCTGATATACATCACAGTATCACACAAGCAAAAAAACTTGAATGAACAGTTATAATGGTCGATATCCACAAATAATATGCTTACCACAGTTTCCAGCCAGCCAACAGCCAATGCTGATGACATTGCATCCCAGTAGTTAGGATCTTCTTCAACAACCTGTAATGATCAAATAAATTGGAAATGAACACAGAAAGATGGAACGGCTACTCTTTCCATCATAGTTTAGTTATGGCTGAAAACATACATAGACAACCAAAGTTGACACAATTTTTCACATTCAGTATGAAGCTAAAGATGCTAAAGATGCCCAGATTTCAAATTCAGTATGAAGCTAAAGATGCTAAAACAGAAACTTAAAGATTGGAGCAGTGTAACTTTCGGGGAACTTAACAACAAGAAGAACAGCTTGTTAAGTGAGCTAGCTGAGATGGATCTGATCCAGAATGATAGGGTGCTGACAGAGGATGAGATGATGATTAGAGCAACAGTTCTAGTCGAGTTAGAAGAATTAGCGAAGAATGAAGAATCCAGGTGGAGACAAAAGTCCAGAGTGTTGTGGCTGAAACAAGGTGATAATAATACCAAGTTCTTTCAAAGAGTAGCAACAGCTCATAGGAGGTGCAACACCATCGACAGGCTGATTATCAATGGGGAGGAGAATAAAGATCCAAAAGAAATCAAAGATCATATAACAGAGTTCTACAAGCAGCTATACACTGAATCAGAAAGTTGGAGGCCATCATTTGTGATGACAAATTGCCCAAGAATAAGCCAAGAGGAGCAGGAATGGATGCAGAGACCATTTTCAGAAGAGGAAGTGGTACACATTCTCAAATTGTGCGATGGAGACAAAGCCCCTGGTCCAGATGGTTTTACTATGCTTTTTTTCAAGGAGTGTTGGGGGATCATAAAGAGTGATGCGATGCAAACAATCCACAATTTCCATCAGAATGAAGTGTTTGAAAGATCCTTGAATGCCACTTTTGTGGTATTAATCCCCAAGAAGCTCGGAGCTGCGGAACTCAAGGATTTTAGGCCAATAAGTTTGATTGGTGGAATGTACAAAATCATCGCTAAGCTGATCACCGAGAGAATGAAAACAGTGATGGGGAGACTGATTGATGAGCACCAAATGGCTTTTTTGAAGGACAGACAAATAATGGATGCCTCTTTGTTGGCAAATGAGCTGGTGGACTCCAGGGAAAAACAAAAGATACCAGGTATCCTATGCAAATTGGATATAGAGAAGGCATATGATCATGTCAACTGGAACTACCTCTGGAAAGTTCTGAGTGAAATGGGGTTTGGGAGGAAATGGGTGAATTGGATCAAGTTTTGCGTGTCAACAGTGAAGTTCTCAATCATTATAAATGGGAGTCCTGAAGGTTTTTTTCAATCACAAAGGGGATTGAGACAAGGAGATCCCATGTCTCCTTTCTTATTTCTCCTAGCAATGGAGGGACTCAACTACATGGTCAGAAAGGCAAATGAAATGGGGTGGATAAGAGGTTTTGGTGCACACACAAACAGAGCCAATAATATGGAGGTCACACACCTTCTCTATGCGGACGACTCTTTAGTGTTTTGTGGTGCAGAAGTGTCGCAAATTAGACATTTAAGGGCAATACTAACCATTTTTGAAGGCATATCAGGACTACATGTAAACTGGCAGAAGAGTTGTTTGTTCCCGGTTAATCAAGTAAATGACATGCAAGGCCTTGCCGACAACCTGGGCTGCCAAGTAGCTTCTCTTCCCACCAAATACCTGGGGATGCCCCTGGGCGCCAAGAACAAAAAATTGGAAGTATGGAGTGAAGTTCTGGAGAGAAGTGAAAGAAAGCTGACAAGGTGGAAGAGTCAATATATATCCCTGGGAGGTAGATTGACTCTCATAAAATCAGTTCTGGATGCACTTCCGACTTATATGCTAAGTCTTTTCCCACTACCAAAAAGTATTGGAAAGAAACTCAACAAGCTGAGAAGGGTCTTCCTCTGGCAAGGAAATAAAGAGAAGCAAGGATACAACCTGGTTAAATGGGAAGAGGTGACAATGAGCAAAGCACAAGGAGGTCTGGGCATTAAGAAATTGAGTACTCAGAACACTAGCCTGCTGCAAAAATGGTTGTGGAGATTCTGTTGTGAAGATATGGCATTATGGAGGAGGTTTATTGCAGAGAAATATGACCTACAAAGCAACTGGATAACTGAAGAGGTGAATGGCACCTTTGGGTGCTCTGTATGGAAAACCATCAGGAGGATGTGGCCTGATTTCAGTGCAAAGGTGACCTTCAGAGTGGGGAATGGTTTGAAGACCAGTTTCTGGAACGAGACCTGGTTAGGTGACGTAAATCTGAGGATACTTTTTCCCGATCTGTACATTATCAGTCTACAGCAGAATGACACTATAGCGCAAATGTGGACCCCTCAAGGTTGGGACCTTATGTTCAGAAGGGCTCTAAATGATTGGGAGGTTGGAAGAGTAGCAGACCTACTGCATGCTTTAAACTTGTTTCCAGGCACTGTTACAGAGCCGGACAAACCAGTTTGGAGACTGCATAGCAGAGGGGTTTTTACAATTAAATCATGCTATTGGGAGAGGAATACCAATCATCTCCTGACAACAGTTTGGCCTTGGAAATTAATTTGGAAAATTAAGGTTCCTTTAAAAGTTGCATGTTTCACTTGGTTGGTAATTAGAAGAGCTTGTCTCACCCATGAAGTGCTACAAAGAAGAGGTATACAGATCTGTTCAAAGTGCTACATGTGCGGACAGAAGGCTGAAGTAAATGGTCATTTGTTTCTGCATTGCAAGATAGCTACAGATCTGTGGAACATGTTCGTTTGTATACTCAGGGTTAACTGGACAATGCCCAGAACCACTTTTGAGGTCCTAACACACTGGCAAGGAATCGGAAAGAGAGGATCAAAAGAAGACTGGTGGAAAAATATCCCTGCTTGCATATGGTGGACACTATGGAAGGAAAGGAATGGGAGATGTTTTGAAGGAAAGGTTAGCAGCCCAGAGGAGATCAAGATGAAATGCCTTAGTCTTTTGTATTTTTGGTGTAAGCAAAATTTAGTGGGGGAAGTAGATAGCCTTGTGGAGTTTAAAAGCCAATTGTAAAGTTAGTTTTGTCTTTTTGGATTTGAGTATGATGGCACCCCTTGGGGGTTTGTAAATCCCACCTCATCGATTTTGATGAGGTCTTTTGTGTGAATACAAAGTTACCTATTTCAAAAAAAAAATTTCACTTAGACACCTCAACTACGACATGTTTCAATTGAACACTCAACCTTTTCAAAAATTGTCCAATTAGAAACTATTTGACAATCAAAAAAAAAAATAGAGTGTAATACACTAATTGCTGATGTGGCAAAACAGCGAATTAGCTGATTACATGTGACATTCTGAGTTTTTTTTAAAAAAAAAGGAAAAACTATTTTAGAATCTATTTAATAAACAAAATAAAAATAATATCCTCAAAAAAAAAAAATTACACCCAATCTGGGGAAAATCACAGCTTATGAAAAAATTAAAAACAAAAAATCTAGAAAAAAAAAGAGGAAAAATATGTTAAAATCTATTTAATGAACAAAACAAAAATAACATTCTCAAAAAGAAAAAGAAAGACTTTATAAAACTGCAACTTCTGATAAAAACAAAAACAAAAGATCTGGAAAAAAATTTGGAATGGGGTGATTGTGAAATGTGAGAAGAAGTTAGCAAGGTGGAAGTCCCAATATCTCTCCATGGGTAAAGATTGACTTTGATAAACTTTGTGCTTGATGCACTTCCAACGTATATGATGTCATTATTTCCTATCCCACCAGGAATCATCAATAGGTTGGATAGCATTAGGAGGAAATTTCTTACCACCTAGTGATCGATGAGAAAAAATTTGGGGGATTGGGGATCAAAAATCTGAAGAATCAGAGTAAAAGCTTTAAGAATGAGATGGCTATGGAAATATTCAAATGAAAATCAAAGTCTATGGGACAGAGTCATTAAAGCTACATATGAGGAGAATGATAATTGGATGACAAAGGAAGTCACTACTCCTTATGGTGTTAGATTATGGAAATCTTTCAAAATTTTGTGGAATGAATTTAAAGTTAATACCATAGTCAAAGTGGCAGATGGAGTTAAAACTGTCTCCTGGAAGGTTGATTGGCATGAAGCAGGCAACATGGAGACATTATTCCTAGATATTTATAACTTAGTTTTACATCAACAGAGCACAATAGCAGAATTATGGACACCTCAAGGATGGAATTTTGTGTTCAAGAGACACCTCAATGATTGGAAAATACCAAGAGTAGCAGAAATCTTCAGCACCATCGACCAATTCAGTGGTTTGAAGGCCGGACAAGGCATCCTACAGTGGCAGAGAAATAGTAACGGGACTTTTAAAGTAATGCAGCCTATAGGAAGATGAACCAACCAAACCAGCACATACTTCGATGGCCTTGGAAACACATTTGGAAGCCAAAAATGCCACACAAAGTAGCTTGCTTTGTCTGGTTATTGGCTAAGGAAGTAGTGCTGACACAAGATAACTTGATGAAAAAGGGGATCCCTTTATGTTCCCCAGATATTTTCTCCATGGGAAACTGCAGAAACAGTGGTCCATCTATTTATACATTGCAAGGTCACAAGTCAACTATGGAGATTATTCCTAAGTCTCAAAAAACATATCTTGGTCCATGCCAAGGAAAATCACAGAAGCATTACGCAGTTGGGAAGAAGCAGGAGTACACGCTAAGAACAGAAACAACTGGAGAATTGTACCTGCAGCTATATGGTGGACAATATGGAAGGAGAGGAACCTTAGAGTTTTTGAGAATATGGAGAATAATATACAAGTCAAAATGAATTGTATTTTGACTTTATGTTTTTGGTGGAACCAGATATACTCTAATGATATTGTCTCTATCATTGATGTCTTAGACTCATTATAAGGACATGACAGTAGATTTTGAGTTCTTTTGTAAATATGGTTTCAGTACAAGGGTTGTACTGTGTTATAGAAATAGAAACAGTTACCTATGTCAAAAAAAAAATGATCTGGAAAATTTTGAAGAAAAAGATTTGAGGAAAAAAATTTCTGGAATTGTTTCTGCAACTTTAGGCTTAAATGGAAAAAAAATGTGTTCCTTTGGCCTTTTCACGCGCCTGTTTGGTGTGAAATTCATGCAACTTGCCAAGTCAGCAAAAAGTGTTAAAATGGCAAAGTTGGACCCTAGTACATGTGTTTAAAAGGTACAAATCTTAGTTGAGGTGTCTAAGTGAAATTTTGTGCCAACTTTAGATGTCTACATACGCGTTCAGTCTTTAGTTATCCTTCTTGTACTTTGTCTGTTTTTAAAAGGTTAACAATATATTCATCAAATCCATCAATGCTCCCAGGCACTTCTCCCGAGGTCCACCTCTAAGGTCCCTTCTGGATCTTTAGAGTCCTTTTCCGGTGGTATTTGATCACCGGAATCAACCTACTGACCCCCCCCCCCCTTTTTTTTTCTCCTTTCCCAGCAACCTCTTTTTTTCTTTTCAAATATGGATGAAGATGTCATATATTTCGTGATGGGTTTTAAATCATACGATATCACCAGAACGATATCAAGAGCTGAGACGTGGTACGAATGGGTGGAAAGAGGACGTAAGATGATGACAAGAGCGAGTTTCAGCCAAAAGACGATGGAGTGGGTAGGTTTTGTCCTCAGAGAAGCTTCAAAAACCAAAGGAAATTCAGTCAAAAGATGGAAATTTCATGATCATGCCTCAGAATTCTTTTGCTCTAGAAATTTCAACAAATCCGATCGTTACATTAGTATTATCAATATGCAAGGGAAAAAGAAAGCAGTAATCATCATTCCTGAATGGTCATTCAACTCAGGGTGGCTAGACATTGCTTTCAAAATAACAAATTTCATTAATGCTAAGAGGAAAAGGACAGAGACATTAATACATCGAAATACAGAAAAGGGGTTACTATATGCCGATGCAGTCAGAAACAACAAATGGACCACAAGAGAAATGAATGCGGCTAAAACCCACAGACAAGGAAATTCTTTGGTAATCTCTGATGAGGCAGGCAGAGCCCAGAATGAGTTACTGGCTAGGTGTGTGGTTGGCAGTCTACCAGAGGAAATCCCAAATGTCATCTTGTCGGAGATTCGCCAATGGTCAACGAGTACTTGGAAGCATCTTCATGGTGTCAACATCTATGAGATGGGTCGGAATCAGTTTCTCTTTGAACTACCCACAAAGAAGGATGCCAACCATATCGTGAAAGGAACCTGGTTTTGGAAGAACCACAAATTCCTACTCAACTGGTGGTCGTCGACGTCAAATGCGATAACAGAGAATCTGAAGCAAGTGTGGATCAGGTTGGTAGGATTACCATTACAGTTCTGGTCCCAAAAGATTCTCCAAGAAATAGGCGATCTTTGCGGTGGATGGATTCAGACAGAGGAGGAAACTGAGCTTCGGAATCATCTTAAATGGGCAAGACTGAAGGTAAAAGGAGATGAGATATCAGTACCGAAGGTGGTGGAGCTGAAACATGACGGAAAGATTTTCAGGATCCAAGTTTGGATCGAAGCTCCGGCGAGAGTTTTAACTGAAGGTCCAAGAGAAAACCAAATGTTTGTACAACGGTTTATAGAGAAACCCTACAACAAAAGAGGAGGGGGAGGTTTAGTCTGCACAGATGTGACTGGGCACGTGGGAACCTCTGAGTCCCAAGGAAATTTGAATTACACAGCTGTCCAAATTTGTGAATCCACACGTGAAGTAGTGGGGACAGAAGCACATGGGGCTTCACATGGTCTCAACTTAAATGAAGGCAATGTCAAAAGAAAGGGTTTGAAAATTTTGGGCCAGGACCCGATGGCCCAATGGGCAAATAGGTTTGAAAAGGCTTTTGTAATTAAAAGCCTAGGAGACCCTTTAAATGATGAAACTGAAGCAAATCAGATTATCATCGATACTTTTCCTCAACAAAATAGTGGAGAAAAGCAGATCCTTCCCTCAATCAACCTCGACACAAGCGAAGAAGGTGGTGAGGAGGAATTTCAATTTGAGGGTCAAATTGACGAAGATGCCATGTCAATAATACATATTGACGACAGAGGAGATTTAATCAAACAGGTAGATAGAGGAAGAAAAGAAATTGGGGCACTAAATATAGAAGAAGCTATCCCACTGAATTCAACAGATTTAACTGACAGCATGGATGCAGATAATCACGCAGCTGTCTCCTTTTGGGTTAGACAGAATGTTCTCAAATTGGCTGAAGAATTTGGGGTACATTTTAACGGCTCCGAGGAGTTAGCTGAGGAATTGTTCATGAAGATAGATGGGAAGAGGCAAAACCCCATTGAAGTAGTGAAGGCTCTGATTCCGTTGACTCCCAAAAGTAATGGATCAAAGGAACTGAAAAGGTTGGAATCTGGGAACAATTTTTTCAGCTACGGCACGAGAAGCAGGGGGGGACATACCATTGTCCAATTTAATGAAGGTTAACATCATATCTTGGAACGTGAGGGG
Organism: Solanum verrucosum; assembly: GCF_900185275.1. Taxonomy (NCBI): domain Eukaryota; kingdom Viridiplantae; phylum Streptophyta; class Magnoliopsida; order Solanales; family Solanaceae; genus Solanum; species Solanum verrucosum. Next base: position 3,108,870 of record NW_026020378.1, read on the forward strand.
TCTCAATGATGCCAGGAAGAGACTCCTGATTAAAAGTTTGTTACACAATTGGAAAGCTGATGTTTTCTGCTTTCAGGAGACGAAATTACAAGGGGATATAAGGGAGATCATTAAAGATTTATGGTCGAACAGATGGGTGAAGTACGTGCAACTAGAAGCTAGTGGCACAAGAGGGGGCATAATTCTAATGTGGGATAGCAGACTGTGGGATGGGGAAATATGCGAGACAGGTACATACTGTATAACTTGTAAATTTGTGGGCAAAACTCAGGACTTCAGTTGGCATATGACAGGAGTTTACGCTCCTAATTGTACATTAGAAAGGGAGGAGGTCTGGTGGGAGCTAGGGGCTGTAAGAGGACTTTTCACAGGTCCTTGGGTGGTGGCGGGAGATTTTAACACCGTTAGATTTCCTTCAGAAAAGAAGAACTGTTCAAGATATAATAAAGCCATGAGGGATTTTTCAGAGTTCATCGAGGATATGGAGCTAGTGGACTTACAATTAGCAGGGAACAAGTATACTTGGAAGAAAGGGGAAGGCCATGATGCTGCAGCCAGACTAGACAGATTTTTGATTTCTGAAGCTTGGGAAAACTCTTTTAGGAACATCAAGCAATCAGTCCTACATAGAGTAACATCGGATCACTGTCCCCTAATTCTTGAATGTGGAAATTGGGAGAGATCAATTTCTTTCTTCAAATTCGAGAACTGGTGGCTGCAAACAGAAAATTTCAAGGAGAAAGTAAAGTTATGGTGGAAATCTCACCATTGCAGAGGCAGACCAGATTATATTTTAGCTGACAAACTAAAATATTTGAAAGGCAAGCTAAAAGAGTGGAGTAGGACTAGCCAAGGCAACCTGGGACTACAAAAACAGAGTATCCTAAGTCAGTTGACAGAGCTTGAGGTAATACAAGACCAGAGACAGTTATCTGATGATGAGATCTATCTAAGAACAACTCTCACTGTGGAGTTTGAGGAAAATGCAAAAAAGGAGGAGGTCGCGTGGAGACAAAGGTCCAGAGCTATATGGTTGAAAGAAGGTGACAAGAACACACAGTTTTTTCACAGAACTGCAAACTGTCACAAAAGATATAATAATATAGACAAACTTCTGGTGGATGGTGAGTGTACAGGGGACTCATTAGTGATCAGGGAGGAGATTGTCAAATTTTATCAGAAGTTGTATACAGAATCAGAGATATGGAGACCTCAATTCAATCATAGATCAGGTGTTGTTATCAGCGAAGAAGATAACTTAATGCTAGAAAGTCAATTTAGTGAGGCTGAGATCAAAGAATGTGTGATGGCATGTGCGAGGGACAAGGCACCTGGGCCAGATGGATTCACCATGGCATTCTTCACCAATTGCTGGGAAATAGTAAGCAAAGAAGTAGTGGCAGCAGTTCAGAACTTTCATAATCAGAACATTTTTGAAAGAAGCTTCAATGCCACCTTCATAGCCTTGATCCCAAAAAAATTGGGGGCCAAAGAACTAAAAGACTTTAGACCTATTAGCTTAATAGGTAGCATATATAAGATCATCTCAAAAGTGTTGACTAAGAGGCTGAAAAAAGTTGTTTCAAAACTGGTAGATACACATCAGATGGCATTTATTAAGGGCAGGCAGATCATGGATGCTATTGTGATTGCCAACGAATGTGTAGATGTGAGGCAAATTAGCAAGGTCCCAGGCATTCTTTGTAAGCTGGATATAGAGAAAGCCTATGACCACTTAAATTGGGGTTTCCTATGGAAGACTTTGGAAAACATGGGTTTTGGGGAAAGATGGATAAACTGGATCAAATTTTGCACCACTACAGTGAAATTTTCAGTTTTGATTAATGGCTCTCCCACAGGTTTCTTCTCATCTGAGAGAGGCTTGAGACAAGGGGATCCATTATCTCCTTTTCTCTTTATCTTGGCAATGGAGGGTCTCAATGATATGCTAAGAACAGCCCAGACAAACAGCTGGATAAGGGGTTTCAATGCAAACATGGGGGATAGACAGAGTCTAGCTATCTCACATCTCCATTATGCAGATGACACGCTAATATTCTGTGATGCAGACATCAGTCAACTGAAGTTTTTAAGAATAATATTGATATTGTTTGAGGCAACTTCAGGTCTACACATTAATTGGGGCAAAAGTTACATCTATCCAGTCAATGAGGTACCTAGAATTGACAGTCTGGCAAATATTCTGGGAGGAAAGATAGGGGAGCTGCCCACAATATATTTGGGAATGCCTCTAGGAGATAAGAGCAAATCAAAAGGCATATGGAACAATGTACTGGAGAAAAGCGAGAAGAAGCTTGCCAATTGGAAAAGTCAGTATTTATCCCTGGGTGGCGAGCTACTCTCATCAACAGTGTTCTTGATGCTTTGCCTACCTACATGATGTCGGTGTACCCTATGCCAGCAAGTGTAAGAGACAGATTAGATGCCATTAGAAGAAATTTTCTTTGGCAAGGAAACTGCGATCCAAATAAGCATAAGTTTCACTTGGTCAAGTGGAATGAAGTTTTAGTCAGCAAGAAAGAAGGGGGACTAGGAACAAGGAATCTGAAAATACAAAACCACAGCCTGCTAATGAAATGGCTGTGGAGATTTGCATCACAAGAACAGTCGCTGTGGAAAGACACCATTAAGGCTAGATATGGAATGGAGACAAGGTGGATCAGCAACATAGCAACACAACCATATGGCACCGGAGTGTGGAGGACAATCAGGAATCTATGGCCAAAACTTATAAACAAGTGCACAATCAAGATAGGAGATGGTGGAAAAACTCTATTTTGGGAGGAAGTTTGGGCCGGACAAGCTTCACTCAAAGCTAGTTTCCCTGACCTATTCAGCTTGAGTCTACAGAAAGTGGCCACTGTCAAAAATTTGAGAGATGCTCAAGGTTGGAATTTAAAGTTCAGAAGACCTTTAAATGATTGGGAGGTGAATAGAATGGTTGAATTTCTAAATGTCCTGGAACGATACAAGGAACTCAGTAACAGAGAAGACAAACTGCTATGGGCTCCAGATACACAGGGGAGATTCTCAGTTGGAACAGCTTACAGAAACTCACAGAGGACACACACTCAATCAAGCTACTGGCCATGGAAAATGATCTGGAAAGTTAAGGTGCCCTTCAAGGTGGCCTGTTTTACTTGGCTCTTAGCAAAACAGGTTGTTCTCACGCAGGATAACCGTATGAAGAAGGGCCTCGATTTGTGCTCCAGATGTTTTTTTTGTGAATGTGAGACAGAGACAATAAATCATCTCTTTTTACACTGTAAGGAGACAGTGAAACTTTGGCAAATTTTCATCAATAAAAGGGGCATCAGTTGGTCTATGCCAGGAAACATAAAGGAGGCTTTGGCATGTTGGAATCGGGATGGAAATCAGTCGGGGCACAGGGAGAGATGGAAGATTGTCCCAGCCTGCATTTGGTGGACTATTTGGCTGGAAAGGAATCAAAGATGTTTTGAGAACAAGAGCTGCTCTATGGAGAAGATGAAGCTGAAATGTTTAGCTCTTTTCTATTTTTGGTGTAAACATGAATATCCTCATGAAGATGAGGATATCACTAGTATGTTAGAATCCTTAAGGAGTTCATAGGAAAATAGCAACACTTTTGTATTTCTGATTGTAAGTATTACTGGAATACATCCCGAGTATTCCTGTGTTTATAATACAAGTTACCTTTTCAAAAAAAAAAAATATATATATTCATCAAGGATACTTACACAAGTTGTGTGGGTACCCAGATCAAAAGGGACTACAATAGGAGGAAAAAAAAAACTTTATCTATGTAATCTAGGACATCAAAGTAGATTCTATATTTTCTAGACATTCTAGTTTACACCAAAATTAGTAAAGCACTAAACCCTTCATCTTTAAATTCTCCATAGAGTTTCCTTTGTCTTCAAAGCATCTTTGGTTCCTTTCTTTCCAAAGGGTCCACCAAATACAGGTTGGGACAACTCTCCATCTCTCTTTCTGACTGGATAGCCTTCCTTCTCTATTCCATATAATTAGAACATAAGTTAATTCTAGTGGCATAACCCATCTAATGCTTCTCAAGTTGATGATTTTTTTCCAGAGTTGATCTGTCCATTTGCAGTATATAAAGAGATGATTGATTGTCTTGCTTGCTCTCCACATAAGAACCATCTGGAATATAAGTGGAAACCCCTCCGTGTTAAGTTGTTATGATTAAGGGTCTCATTATTTGCCAGCAACCAAACATAACAAGCTACTCTATAGGGTATCTTGACATTCCATATCAAATTCCATGGCCAAAATTTCAGCAAAACATTTGGCTTGTTGAGCTCTCTAAGGACTGACTTGACTGGGAATATACCTTTACTACTCCCTTTGTCCCAATTTATGCGGCACGTTTTCCTTTTTAATCTGTCCCCAAAAGAATGTCACCTTTCCACCATTGGAAACAATTTAACTTCAAAGTTCCTCTTTTACCCTTATTAAAATGACTTGTAGCCACACAAATAGTCGAGGAGTGTTTTAGACCACATATTTTATAAGTCTTCCTTTGCTTCTTAAATTTTGTGCAAACTCAAATGGTGTCACATAGATTGGAACGGTAGTATCTTTTAACCATACCACGCTGACTTCATTGGTAGAAAACCCATTGAACTGCTCTAGGATGTTCATATAAATTTTGTCATTCTTCTAATCTCCCAGTCATTTCGGTGTCTTCTAAAGCTAAAATTCCACCATTGGATTGACTGTCTCCACAGTTCTTCCAAAGTAGCTTGTTGTTGTTGACAAGAGGCTATAGATATCAGGAAAAGATTGTTTTAAAGGTAAGCGACCTAACCAGTATTCTTCTCAAAAGGAAATTTTCTTTTCCAACTTTGAAGTTGGATCTACTATGAATAATTGGCAAAAGATATCTAATGATTCTCCATACTGAAACCATAAGGGATGTTCACTTGTTTGGTAGTCCAACTGTTCTCCTCCGATGTTTTTCTCTGATCACATCCTTCCAAAGAGATTTCTCTTCTGAAGCCAGTCTCCAGTTCTACTTGCTAAGCAAACTCTGGTTTTGAGCTTAAAGATCGCATATGCTTAGGCTACCACTTTTTGTTGTTTAAGAGACTATCCCATTTCACCAAGTGGATTTTTTTCTTGTCAGAGTTCCCTTGGCATACGAAATTTCTTCTAAAAGCATCAATTCTAACAGCAACATTGGCAGGCATAGAAAATAGGGACATCATATATGCACGCAAAGCATCAAGAACACTTTCGATAAGAATCAGTCTCCCACAAAGAGATAGATGTTGACTTTTCCAATTTGATAGTTTCTTCTCACATTTCTCCAGGACCCCATTCCAAGTACCCATTAACATGCACTTTGCTCCAAGAGGCATTCCTAAATAAATGGTATGAAGCTCACCTACTTTACCACCAAAGATCTCTACTAGAGAGTGAATCTGTGGAACTTCATTGATTGGATATATAAAGTTTTTTGACCAGTTTATATGCATCCTAGAGACAGCTTCAAACAGAATAAGAATCACCCTTACCCTTCAGGGTGGCCAGTGGTTTGGGCTTGGGACTTCCATGTTGGAGGTCTCAAGTTCAAAACCCCTTGCAGCAAAACCAAGGGATTTGCCTTATGGGTCGAGCTCGTCGCACCGGACTTGCCTAGTGCGGGTTACCTCTCCTATGTGGTTTGCGAGTTATTGCATAGTAGCAGGGGTTTTACCTTGTGCGCATCCAAAGGGTAGCGGCTGCGGGTTTCCCGTGTCATCAAAAAAAAAAATAAGAATCACTCTTAGCCTTCTGAGTTGAGAATTGTTTGCATCATATAGGAGCAAAAAATCATCAGCATATTGTAAGTGAGAGATTTCAAGTCCATTGTCAATGTTGAGATTGGCTTTGAAGCCCATAATCCAGTCATTGCTCTTTGCAATCTTCAACATATCATTCAATCCTTCCATTGCTATGATGAATAGAAATGGAGAGAGGGGGTCACCTTGTCTCAGACCTTTTTGTGAGGGAAAATAACCATTGGGGAAGCCATTGATTAGGATTGAAAATCTAATTGTACTAATGGAATGTCTGATCCATTTAATCCACCTAGCTTCAAAGCCCATTCTCTGTAAGCTTTTCAATAAATAGTTCCAGTTGAGATGATCAAAAGCCTTTCGAATGTCCAGTTTGCAAAGACGATTAAGGCATGTGACGAGGAGATGCACAGATACCTCTGTGCGGAGGTGTGAGAGGTTGACTATGGATGGTTTCAGGAGAGGTAGAGGTAGGCCGAAGAAGTATTGGGAGAGGTGACTGGACAGGACATCGAACAGCTTCGTCTTATCGAGGACATGACCTTAGACATGCGGTTATGGAGGGCACAAAATTAGGGTAGAAGGCTAGTCGGTAGTTGAGTGTTGTCTCACTTATCCTTTATGTACTAGTAGTTCCAGCAGTACTCATATAGTTTCTTTTTCTTCAATTTCTATCACTATTTGTTATTTCTTGTACTTCAATTATAGTATCATTTTGTTGTATATATTGTTCCTTTTTTCGAGTGCTTTGTCATTTTTTCATGGCTTCTTCACTTCTGTTATCTCTTTTCCCTTTCCCTGCCTGCTTTGTTATGTTTTATCTTGAGCCGAGGGTCAATCGGAAATACTCCCTACCTCCCAAGGTAGGGGTAATGTTTGCATACATACTACCCTTCTCAGATCCCCACTTGTGGATTACACTAGGTATGTTGTTGTTGTACTATGAAAGAAGTATCATTGACCCACTGTTTCATTCAAGAAAGTTAAAAAAAAATTGAAACTGTTGATATTCACTCTACTTTTGAACTCACACTTGCTTCTTCTTTTTTTGAGAAAGGTAAAGTTAGATTCATCCGCAATGAGGGTATGCTGGCAACTAACCAAAAAATTACAAGGGAAAGTAATCATAATTACAAAGAGCCTAGGATTAAACTCACACCTGCTTAAATACAACTAAATTTTAATTTTTACGTTTATATCTATCTCTAGTCAAATTAGAACACTTAACTGTGACTAATAATTTATCAATTAATAAGCCCAACAAATGTAAAGTTCACAGGGATATCAATTGACAGTTAAACCTGTACTCCAACAAGTTCCTGCTGAAAATCCACAAGCTTTGAGTGAATAGTTGGTAGAGTTCCCGAGAATAAGGAATTGTAGTCCTGTTGAATGAACCATGTATTAAGTTAGAAAAATAGTATTAGATCTGTGACATCTGTTGGAGAAAATCGAGGAAACTTATACAAAATAGAAAAGGAACATACAGCTAACCAATCTAGCAATCGTTCAGGAATCCAAAATTGAGATTGCTTGTCTACGTAAAATATCTCCAATAGCTCCCACGCAGCTTTCAGACACATTGGCGCTGCAATTTCCTAACAGGCATACACAGCAACCAGATAAATACTAAATAATGAAGGGCAGAGTCTGGACAGCCAAACAAAAGTGTGATGACAATTACTCACATTTACTACCGACTTGGGATCTTCAATAATTGATTTAGGAGGCGGTTTTCGATCACTGAGAAGAGAACTTATCTCTTTGCTGTACTCTATGACATGCTCCCACCTAATTACATGTAAAATGTAGTAACTGTCAAATAGTGACCCAATGAAAGGACATAGCCACCCAGGCTGCTATAGTATGGATTAAAATTTAAAACTCTCTCAGGTCCCTAATAGAGAAAGAAATATCAAGTTTCTGGACTTAGAACTCTTTTCTGACAAGTTTATGCGACTTAGAACTCATGTTGTAGAAAGGGAAAAAATGTCCTCTGGATTTCCACCATATTTTTTCCAGCATCACGAGCAATTGGATTGGAAAAAAGGTACTATCGATGAAGCTACCGCGAAGGCTATGAACTTAGAAATGGAGAACAATTTGAACCTGGAAGTTTGCAAGTACATACAAATGAACAAGAGGCACTAAGCTTGCAGCAGCACCTTGCCTTAGGTTTGCAAGGTAAAACAGTCAGATATCTTCAAATTTATTAAAAGAATAATTGATAGATCAAATATCATATTGAGTCTAAAGTTAGATAAGGTTGATAGCTAGATAGAGCTAGTAGGTGTTTGGTCATTGATTCCAAATATTTTTCACTTTATTTGAAATATATGAAGTTGGAGTTTGTGTTTGATTATACTTTTGCAAAGGAGAGAAGAGAGCACTTTTTCCAACTCCAACAACAGCATACTCAGTGTAATCCTACAAGTAGGGTTTGGGGAGGGTAGGAATTAGGATGTACACAGCCTTACCTCTACCTTTGAGGCAAACAGGTTCGGAACACTTCCTTAAATTTGGAATCCAACTCTAAGTTAGATTTGAAAATTTAACAACCAAACACTGATTTTGAAATAATGTGAAAAATTATTCCAGAAAAAAGTAAATAAATTGCATGGCCAAACATCTCTTAGTATTTCACTACAAAGCAAACTCTTTCCATTGAAACTGTATATACATGATGTTGTATGGTTGAATAAATCAGAGTGGTTGAAAGTAAATATTACAGACATTTTCTCTCTTTTGGACGAACACTACAAAGATGATCACATTGAGGAATTTTCCTTTTTTAGGAAAACCATTCTTGCTTACCTTATTGAGGAAGTATCTCAATATTCACAAATCAAATTAAACAATCTCGAAAGTAATAGAAGGGTCGAGAAGGGGGGAAACACTCCTGTTGTACCAACTAAGAAGGACATCGAGAAAATATCTACAAAGCAACGAAGAATCCTTCAATCTCAAACACAAAACAATGGATGAATTTGTTCATTCACATTCCCTGAACTTAGAATTGCTTTGATGTGGTTTAAGCTCGTGAATGTTTTCCTCATACTAAACACGCATATAGATTAAAAGAAACTTCTTGAGGTTGTTTCAGGTCTATTTCAGCTAAATCAAGTTACAGGTTTACCACTCCGCCATTTTACTTATCCGGAAAGAACAGAAAAACTTACCACTCTGCCTTGTAAGGAGGGATATCCAACGACATTCTGGATGCTGCAGACAGAGAATGTTTCCGGCTCTGAAGAAGAGCGAAAGGAGTCACTGAACTGTAGGCCATTCTCCTCCATCTTGCAGCATCAACTTCCTCATCTCCGCTGTTACTAAGCTTCACTTCCACCACTCTTCCGCCAGCCTCGCCGTCTCCGTCCGCCTTCTCCGACGGAGGCTTCCGGAAAACTGAGACTCGGAGAGTATTGCCACACGCCCATGAAAAGGAGAGTCGATGAATTGGGGATTTGAGGCCATGACGGAGAGGGCAGATGACCACGGGTTGTTTTTCCGACTCCGGCGAGACTGGAAGCATTGCAAGGTCATCGGATTCTGACGTCAGCCCTGGCATTTTGCCGGATTGTCGCGAATGCTTCAGAAAATGTTTTTCTTCTGTATCTACTATCTAGGGTTTTAAGAAGGGGTTTATGGCAAAGCGAGGGAATGAGTTCATAATTTCAATTTGGAATCTTTACGGAGAACACATGGAGATTTCACATTTAATACAAGGGTCAAAAATGTCAGTTAATTTTTAGGCAAAGCACATTACCTTAAACTTCTTCTTAAATTTCATTTTGACAATTCAATTTAATTTTATTTCATTTTAATTCTTCAATTTCGATTTTCATATTTCATTTAAACACTTTTGTTCAAGGAAATAACAAAGTGGATGGATTGTTAAATGGCAGTTTCAAAAGCGGATATTTGTACACCTCCTTCAATATAATGCATCATGCACATTCGGCTTAACCAGATTAAAAACCTAAAGCCAAACTTCAAAGTGAGCCCCTATTTATTTATTTTTTTAAAAAAAAAAAAGATCTCCATATATATTTATATTTAAACTTTATTTTTCTAGATTTTTTAGATGTGAAGCCACTAATTATTATTTTATAATTTGTTCTAACAATTACTTTTTAAAGAAAAATCATCATAATTTATAGCATATGAAGTAAGGATGTCAACAATGCAAATTTTCAATGAAAAATATACAATAAAAATAAGAACAATAAAAATGACTCAACAATTTGATGAATTGATATAATGATTTGTGTTGCTTCAATATAATAATTGCTTGTTGCACTACTTAAAATTTTAAAGAAGACACCAAAAAACATTTTTTGATCTTTTTGTAAGCAGACAACAATAGATTTGCAGAATGCAAAATTTTAACCGTTCGAAAGATTTCAGAATTTTCAATAATAATAATAATTTCTACTATATTATAAAAGGAAGTTTAGGGCCAAATATAATATATAATATTCAAGATTGGGACTTTTCCTAATCTTGAATATTATATATTATACTTGTGGGACTTTTAAATTCTACTATATGCCCAAGTATAATATATAATATTCAAGATTGGGACTTTCTTGAATATTATATATTATATTTATTATATAGTAGAACTTGGGCATAAACTCCCTTTTTTTTTAAATAATATATATATATATATGTCACAAATGGAAAAGTCTCAATCAAGGAAGCAAAAAAATATCATTTACAAATGACTTAAAAAGCATTAAAAATTACAATAATTACCAATTTAAAATATTTAAAAGGTATATAATAAAATAGGTTGACTCTCAGAATTCTATCAGGCTCACATATATTGGGACAGAAAAAATAACACATATCATTTTAAAATTACCAAAAAAGTATTATAAATAATAATAATTAACAACTTAAAATATCTGAAAGACATTTTAAAAGGGTTAATTTTGTAATTTTATCTATATCACATAAATTATGACAAAGTGACCAGTAATGTACGTTATTTCAAAGTTACATTAAAATATTATAAATCACAATAATTAATAACTTAAAACATTTTTTAAAAACATATGAAAATTTGGATGACTCTCCAAATTTCATTTAGGTCACATAAATTGAGACTCGATTATTAGCCCCAAAACATATCATTTATATTATTGGGCCCGTGCATAGCACGGACAATATTATCTAGTAATAATAAATAAGAAACAGTGAAAAGGAAAATAAAAAAGAAAAATATAGAAATAATAAATTGATACCCACACAAAAAAAAAATGATACTACAACTATCTAAAAATTATTTCAATCCTCAATTATTACACGATTTCTACATTAAAATTTCGCACTGAAAAATGTTCGATGACTATTCCCACAAATATTTTGACGAATCCAGTAGTGTTTTTTTCGCATGAAATTTTTTTTAAAATCCAATAGTTCAAAAAAAAAGTCGAACCCATCGATGGCCCCCTAAGGTTGGCACTAAGTTTCACTTAGACACCTCAACTGGGTGATGTTCATTTTAGACACTTCATGTAGGGTCCCGTTGTGTCATTTGTCACTTTTTGTTGACATGTCAAAGTGAGTGTGATACACTCAACTTAAAATTACACATGTAATCATTTAATTGGTTGTTTGTCACATCAACGAGTGTATTACACTCTCTTTCAGCTTTTTGCTTATTGTCAAAAAAGTGTCAAAATGACATAGCGAGACCCTACATAAGGTGTCTAAAATAAACATCATCCAGTTGAGGTGTCTAAGTGAAACTTGGTGCCAACTCTAGGGGGACCGATGGGATTGGCAAAAAAAAATAAAAAAAATATTGTTCATCGTTCAAAAAGAAGGAAGGTATACACGCACACTTTGTTATTGCATATTATTAATTTTACATACAAATTATATTATATTGTGTTCATACCTAAGCATAGAAAGAAATACTTAGTACCTATAGGGAATAAAAATAATTTGAGAATTCCAATTATGAATTGTTACAACGTCATATCTATACTTATGCTATTAGCATAAATATAAGAAAAATGAAAAATACACAACAACATTTGCATATAATAAGACGAAGAGCTTGAAAACACCGCATAGCAATGCATCATATTGATAGAGCAATTCCTGAAATGGAAAAAACATACTTAAGTACATGCTTAAGGTCTACAAAACTTATAAAAGTTATTCATGAAATGAAAATGCTTAAAATAAATGAATATTTTGCATATAAAGATGCTAAAAGAATATTAAACAATTATGTGCTTTTTACATCATAAATTCCGCATATATATATTATCTTAAAAGCATGAACGCCTAACTTGAATGTTAAATTACTATAATATCCCTAACTTAGGTTGTGACTTTTTTGATGAGTTATGACTTTTCCAATAAGTTGTGATTTTTTTCAAAGGGTTGTGATTTTTTGATAAGTTGTAACTTTTCCAAAGAGTTGTGACTGTTTCAATAAGTTGTGACTTTTTCAAAGGGTTGTGACTTCTCCGAAAGGTCGTGATTTTTCATATAAGACACAAAAAACACTTGTAATTCATACTACCCTTTGTTGACTATAAATAGAGGGGTTCCTCTCATTTTTCAACCACATTTTTTTTAATCTTCAACTCTTCTTCTTCTTGCATTTAAAAAAACTTCGTGTGATTTATTGTTGTTGAGTGAGTTCGAAATTTAGCGGGATATGAGGTACCACTATTCTAATGAAGTAAATCGTTCTATCCTAAGATGGTATATTTCATAACCTCGAGTACTTGAGAAAAATAATTTTGATGATATAATAATTATTTTTTTGTTTAATATATACATTAGTATGTAATGTTCTAATATATGAAGTTAACATGATGTAGTCTAAATTCATTTGTTTTTCTTAACAATTTTTCTTGTGATGTAGATATACGTTTTTGAATAACTTTTTCCAAAATTATTAAACTTCATAAGAGTTAGAGAATTGTCACGATTTGTTTTTTGATGCTCAAGCAAAATAATTACTTTATTTATCAATGTTTTATGTGAATTAGATTGTCACGAAGTTTGCTTCAAAATAGTTATTACTATACAAACATTGCCCTTTTGTTTCACTTATTTACTATTTCTTAATATTTCAGTATTTTAGACGAAGAAAAGCATTATATATGTCACGATGTATTATCAAGTAAACCAGATCTTCTAACTTCAAAATATATTATTTTAAATTATTCTGAGTTCTTTTTAAAAAAAATAACTCACAACAAATGTGAAAACATATGAATATATATGAATCATTTAAATATCATTTACAAAATAAATTTTATATTCAGTAATATGGAATAAACATTTTCATTTACTCCCTACACTAAATTAAAATCTAATAACTATAAAAAAAAATAGTAACATTAATTAAAAGTCCTATTTATTTATGTAAGTATTAAATTTATTAGAAATTCGGCTATTGCACGTTAATTCTTTAGTTATAACATTATATATTCTCTTAGTTATTACTAATTATTGCAAACATTATTCGCACTCTTTTACATTCTTTAGTTGTAATATTATGAATTCTCATAGTTATTACATTAATTATTACTATCTTTCATCTTTTCTTATATTAACTTTTGACCAATAATTTTTCATATTATTATAACGCTCCTATATATGTGATAACACGGTGTTGTTATTTTTCCTTGGAAGAATCATGCTTTGTTGAATAAATTGAAAATCGTTTACAAGTATATGAACTATATATTTGTTGGGTGTAAGATAAATAAGTGATTATATATATGATCTCACAGATAGAATATATTCTTTAATTTTAATTTTTAGTTTTTTCCGAAAAAAAAGGAAACCTCTCAGTTAACTATGGACAGTCACATAACTATCTTTGATTTATATACACAGTCAATCGAGAAGTCAAATATGAGAGCCAACAACAAGGACATCATCTATTATGTTATAACATATAAAATAAAAATTAATATACAAAAAATAATTCTAAAAAATAAAATGTAGTTGTTTTCTTCACATGTTCATATGACATCTAAATGGTTTAACGTGAAATACACGTGTAAAACACATTTGGTTAGATGACAAGAAAAATACACAACAAATATTATCTATAAGGTAATATTACTGAAATACGACTAATTACATGATTGAACCTCATCAAATTAAAATAAATATATGCATTATTGCATTTAACTAATAAATTTTTTGATTGACCATCTTCATATGTTCGCGTGAATAAGAGATATATATATATATATATAACAATCCACATTGAACATTCACAAAAGAATCTGCAATATTATTTTATGCAAAGTTTATTATTCAAATCTTCGCTTAAATAAGCAATACTATTTACTATAACATATATTTTCTAAATTGGTACTCACGTGCAACACACGTGTCGAAAAACTAGTATATATATATATATATTCTTTTAAGAAAAAATCCTCCAACCATTGCTTTGAAGTAAAAGGTCTACAACTTGTACTGCTATTTGAGTGTAATTTTGGAGGATAAAGGATCCTACATTTACACTTATTTGACTCTATTTGCTTTGTACTTTATTTTAGATAAGTAAACCTTTGTTAGAGGGCTACTTCTCAATCTAATATGACATAAAAATATATTTTTCCATATACGGTTAGTGGATGTTAGAAATTAAAAGAGTATAGGTTTGCCGACACTTTAATTTATTTCCCAAATAAATACTTCCCTAGAAAAGAAGAGAATGAGGAGAAACAGTCAACCACACCTTTGCTTTCTTTAGTAAAACAGACAGCTTAGTTTCGTACAAATTAAATTTATTTAGATGTTGACAAGTTCAAATGCAATATTAAAACCAAAAGTAAGCAAACCACTTGTTCTTAATTTAATAACATATCACATATTTTGAATGGCTTAACAAACCTTCTATACAAAGCAATGATCGACTTCATATTCATACTTGGATTTGTTATTCAAAAGCATAATATAGGAGCAATGAGTTGTCATTACTACCAAAAATGACGAAATGACCAGGAGACCTTTGTACTTGGCTCCATTTGTAAGTTGAACCCTTATACTTGCAATTTCACCAAGTATATATAAGGACCTCCCAGTAGAAGTAAGTTTAATAAACAAGATCATACTTCTCGATCAATCAATAAATTTTCTTATGAAACTTTTGGGATTTCTAACATGTTTTTTTTGTGTCATGTCAACTAATAAGTCTGGTAATTAGTATGATAAACTATTAAGATGGTGATCCAAACAGGTTCTCCACGATTCTAGCTGTGCTAGTTTAGTTTAGAGAAAACAATATTGTCATTAATTTATTCAAAACAAAATTTATAGCCTGTTTGGTCAGTCGAAATCAACTTATTTTGAGAAGTACTATTTGTTATTGAAGGTGTTTTGAGAAAGCAGCAATTGTGTTTTCATAAGTGGTTTTGTTCAATTAATATGTTTTTGGATGATATTCTCAAAAAGTATTTTTATAAGTCAAATTACAAAAAAAGAAGTTGCTATTAATAATTTGGTAAATATGAATATTTCATATGGGTAATCTTTTCGTTTTAAAAAGACAAAAACACTAAAACGTTAAAATTAGCTCTGCTATTATTCAAAAGGACTTGTGTCAAACATCTTCACTCTATGAAACAAGTGTTTTAAAACAAATTATAAGCACTTTTAACCTTTTAGAAGCTTGGCCAAATCAAAATTATTTCCGTAAACCAACTCAATCAACAAGTTTTCATTCTCCAAATTAAATATCGTTTTAAAAATTCAATCCAAAAACACAACATATCTCCAAATTTATTTTTCAAAATCATCAGGCCAAAACCCAAATGCAGAAGTTGAGGCCAAACACGACCTTAAACTGATAACATCATACTGAACATATTTTTGCTTGACTTTTAATTTGGATTGCTGAAACCCAAAGAGAAGCCATGCATTAAGGAACAAGGCATGTTATAACAACCAAGTAGCCATGCATGCATGCTAGATTCAAGGGGCCAAAAAACATATAGAACTCCATTTTAATTTTACATAGAGTTTCAAAAAGTAAATCAGACTTTTTATTGACTTGCAGTCTTAAATTAAAGAGATGTAGAACGTACCAAAATGTTCTTTAATTTTGTGCTCTTAATAAATACTCTATATGTCACGTGGAAAGTTATAATTAGAGACCCAAAAAAAGAGAGACATTTTCTTAAAAAAGAAAAGTAAGACGAACAAAATAAAATGGAGGGAATTAATAGTATGGAATTGTCTTATAATTAGGTACTTTCACTCTTAAGTTTCTAAACCTAACACCTATAAAAGGAGACCATATACATACATTCCAAGTATTACACCCTTGAGAACAACTTCCTATTATTGATTTTCTTAGTTCAATGGCTCAACAAAGTTTTGGGCTTCTCGCCACCGTCCTCCTCCTCCTTCTTGTGGTTTTGGCTGAGGGCGGACCTCCTAAACCTATGAAAGTGAAATGCCAAGACAAGAAATTCCCGAGTTGTTATCACAAAGATCTTTTCTGTCCTGTCAATTGCCCTCACACATGTATAGCTGACTGTGACTCATGTCAACCTATTTGTGTTCCTCAACTTCCACCACCAAAACCTCGTTCACCTAAGAAAGTGAAATGCCAAGACAAGAACTTCCCAAAATGTTATCACAAAGACCTTTTCTGTCCTGTCAATTGTCCGCGTACATGTATAGTTGATTGTGACTCATGTCAATCTATTTGTGTTCCTCCACCACTTCCACCACCAAAACCTCGTTCACCTATGAAAGTGAAATGCCAAGATAAGAAATTCCCAAAATGTTATCACAAGACCTTTGCATGCCCTGCTAATTGTCTGCGTTCATGTATAGCTGACTGTGACTCATGTCAACCTGTCTGTTTACCATTATCGCCTCCTACTCCTCCTTCTACTCCTAACTCACCACCGCCACCAGATCAAGCTGCAGGAGGAAAAAGTGTCTCTTGTAAGAATAAGCTGTACCCTCAATGTTACCGCCAGGAGTATAAATGCCCAAGTGCATGTCCTGATACTTGTGAAGTTGATTGTGTCACTTGCAGCCCTGTTTGTGGTATGATTCCTAAATCTATAAGCTATACTATATATGATATATAATCAGGTTTAATATATTATCCCTGAAGATGGTGCATTTATCATTATGAACAATTTTAAGCGATTAACTAGGGTGTATTTTTATGTTATAGATGACGTACTATGAGAGTTGACTTCTTATATGGTCACTTAATAAAGTATAAACTAACAAATATTATCTCAGAAAGTCACTTTCTTTGTTGAAGAAAATTTGAATCATGAAGAAAGATGACTTTTTGAGATACAGTATTAATTGAGTGACCATCTGAGAAATCAACAACCCTTGACATTTTGTGTTAAATTAAACTTTGACATTTTGACGTTGTCGTGCTGCACAGACTGCAATAGACCAGGGGCAGTTTGTCAAGATCCAAGATTCGTAGGAGCTGATGGACTCACATTCTACTTCCATGGCAAAAAAAACGATGATTTTTGCCTAGTTTCCGATTCAAATCTCCATATCAACGGTCATTTCATTGGTAGGAGGAACGAAAACATGAAGAGAGATTTCACTTGGGTAAAATCTCTTGGAATTCTCTATAACAATCATAAATTGTTCATCAGTGCCAAAAAAACATCAACTTGGAACGATGCATTGGATCGTCTGGACTTAGCCTTCGATGGACAATCAATCACCCTTCCTAATCGCGAAGGGGTCAAGTACTTGGAACCAAATTCAAACACTACAATTACAAGAAATCGCGATACTAACTCTGTTGTGATTGAAGTTGAAGGGAATTTTCAGATAAAAGCTAGAGTGGTACCCATAACTGAAAAGGAATCGAGGATTCATAAGTATGGTATTACTGAGGACGATTGTTTTGCTCATTTGGATTTGGGGTTCAAGTTTTACTCATTGAGTGAGAAGGTAAATGGAGTATTGGGACAGACTTATGGGAGTAATTATGTGAGCAGAGTGAAAATGGGAATTGAAATGCCTGTTTTAGGTGGGAATAAAGAATTTGAATCCTCAAGTATTTTCTCCACTGATTGTGCTGTTTCAAGATTTTCCAGTACTAATAAACAAGAGTTTGATGACTTCAAGTGTTCAAGTGGTATGGATGGAAAAGGAGTTGTGTGCTAATAACAAGTAGTCAAATAACTACTCTACAACATTATTCAAATAAGATTATGATAGTTGTAATGGAAGTTTGCAATATTCATCATTTGTACTGAATTAATAAAAGTGTAATCTAATAAAAGTATCAAGTACTTAGTATATTCTTCTTTGTTTAAATACATACGCTATTGTTTTTTGCATTTTACAATTGTTGTTTTAGTGTTGTTGCTTTTTTTTTTTTAAAGTCGTTGGCTTGGTGGGATCAGTGCAAACTATGAACTGTGTTTTTTGAGACTGTTATAGTTGCTACTGCATTCAAGTTGCTATTTAACCAGAAAGAAAACTAGTTTGTTTTAGTAATAACATATTTGAATTTGCTTCTGCTTGTAATTTGTGCCGACTTTTATGCATTAAGAGGATGTATATAGGAACAGATAAAAATAAGAGGAAGCAAAACAAAATTAGAGGAACATTTTTTTATCGATTAAATCGAACCATTAAGAATTAAAAATCAATAACAAATATCATATTAACCAATACGCACGCAACTGTTGAGGTACAATTTTTTGTCAAGATAGAGAAGGGAAAACTTTCATACTGCTTTACAGTCCTCAGTTTATCCTTTCTTCTTTTTGTAACTTTATAAGTAGTTTCTGCTGCCACTTATCTACTGCTTAATTGATTTAGTTTAATGTGTTTCATATCACTACAATCCTAAGTCATACTGAACAAACACCACACTCATGGTCAATCCTGATGTGTTCAAATTTGGACTTCATCAGAATATAAACTAAGATAGCATACCAATAAATACCAGTGTATATAAATACTATTAACAAAAGCCATCCAAATTTCTGTTGTCTACATAGTGAAATCAGAAGGAATAAATGAATATATATAGATATGTAGAAGACAATGAATCTTGAATCAATTACTCTGTTGATGGGACTTGAAATTCTATAAACAAGCAATATAATAAGATCAAATCTCCACAAACTGTTACCTCCAATAATCACTTACTGCTGCTGCCTTGGATTCCTACCTTCTGAAAGCAATATGCTGAAGAAATCAAAGACCCAAACTTATACTATACAAGAAAATAGTCATTCTTTAAATATGCCCAAAGGCATCCATACCCTTGGCTTGAGGATCTTCTTGGTCAATCTGAAGCATATTACGGAACATCACTAGCATCAGTCACGATTGATCTTTAACAAAGAAGCTGCTTCCCTTGATCAAGCCTTCCAATTAATCACAGTTTCTTAGGCAAGTTGTAAGTCTTTTTAAGGAACTTGGAAGCAGCGTCATCATTTCGGTAGCACAAGACGCGTAACAGGGTGTTTGGTTCAGTTGGATTCCATTGCCCTGAGGTAGGGGGTAAGGGAAGCCTAGATTTTGCAGATGAACCATAAGTTTCCAAAGTTGATCGCCTGAATCTCTCAATGAGGCTCTCTGCATCAGTCCGGAAAAGAGGGAGTACATCCCTTACTGTTGTTGAATATTTGTTTATTATATCCACAGGCAATCCATCCCCATTTGCCCAGAAAACATCTTTCAGGGACTTGAAATCGTCCTCTATAATTTGTGAATCCTGCTGCGTGAAAATTCTAGAAGGTCCTCCAGCAAGCAACACCACCAGGAAACCATCAAAGGATGCTTTCATTATGTCTGCAATAATTCGAGTCCGAACTCTTTCATTAACAGTGTTTGATATGATGGTCAGATTCTTCTCAAGTTCTTGAAGGAAAGGCTCAATGCGAGATGAAGATGGCTCCCCAATATACAGTCCATCCCATAAAACTGGACTTAGATCATGAAAGACAATCCTATAGCCGACTGCCTCGGAGAGCTGTTGGATCCCCTCAATACAAGCAGCAGGTGAGATTTCAAACTTCTTTCCTAACCCATTTGAGAAGTCTTCTACATGAGCTGATTCAGAATTCCTCAAAAGGGTAATAATTCTCTTCTCAAGAACTTCTAGCTCTGTCCGAATTCTGTGGAAAGTATTTATACGTACACACAACTGCAGCACCCCAGATGAGTTATCACCGTTCATCGTAGCAACCTGTGGGTTCCTCTTTGTATTAAGTGTCTTATCCTTCTTCTTCCACAACTTTGTAGCAGTTGTACACCTGGTTAGTGCAGGCATGGTTGGAACATATGTGTTCCTTGATCCTACAAATGACACCACACATTAATGGGCATGCTAGGCTATAAAACTGTTTGTCCTATTCACAAGAAGATTTAGAAATTACCACAGCCAGATTTTGCCTTTGATACGTAATACTGAAGACATCTATCGAGGCCACTCATTAAGTCGGGGAGCAATGCTGGATGCATTGGTATTGGCAGCAAGAAGAATGCGTCTAAAGTTTCATCAATAATCCTAAGGACTTCAACAGCAGAGGGGGCAAATCCTCCTTCATTAGCTTGAGGATTCCAGACCTTTTTAATCACGAAAACAAGATAAGAATGCAACACCAAATATATAAAATAAGCACATTTGAAAGCAAGAATCTAAGTCATGTTTGGAATATAGGCGATGCCAATTAGTTGGAAATTTATCTTAGTCATGTTAATATGTTTACTTGAAATCCTATACTTTCTAGGAGTCTTTTAGCCCTATAAGAGATTCTTGTGCTAAATGGAAATATAGAAAACTTCTACTGCTGCTCATTTTTATTTTTATATTATAAAATGTTGGCTGAGATGATTTTTTGGCGAGGATTCATATAGCCAACCCCAACTTGTTTGGGATTGAGGCATAGTTATTGTTTGTAGTTAAAAACAAAAAATATCAGCTATTTCTACAATCTAAAGGCAGGTTATAATAAATCATCTTTTCTGTTGATCAGGAGCAGAAAGGAATTACAGGAGTGTGGAGTTGCGCCGAACAAGTTCATACAGGACCAATGAGATGAAGACCTCAGTTTTCTACAGGTCTGCAGCTATCTATAATATAATTTGTTGAAGTCTAAGAAATCTGTTGAAGCTTGTATGGGGTTACTTAACCTCTCAAGCAAGAAAAGGTCTGATCAGAATAATTATCTCAATTTTTAAGACTCGCAATCATGTAATAGGGAGGGTTCTGGAAGTGATTTTTTCTTGTGTTTTTCCTAGGTAATGGTGACATTCCAAGCGTTTAACTTGTATACATTCTTGGTTCTTGCAACAAAATCATAAAATATAGTGCTAAGGGTTTTGAGTAAGGTAAATGCACTATAAGCTTATGCAGAGACAAAGTTGCCTTCTGATTGCAGCAGATATTTGCCAAACCATATGATGCAGATATAAATTACTCCTATAAGGTAGTTGCTTCCACCTTGTGTATGGGAAGTTGAAAGCAAATATCAAACTGATGAGTCCATACCTCTTGTTGGAGATTTCTGTCAACCCATTCCTTGAGTCTGTCTATTCTCATCTTAATCCAATCTTTCACCATGTTGGCAATTGCACCTTCAGCTTCAAATGGCGGCATCTCACGGATAATCGCCTTTCCACCATCATCACTGTCCACTGAATCTTCAACAGCAATCTGCACAAGATCTTTCTCCAATTTATCTGCTGCTCTCAGTACTTGTACAGCATCTGGAGTCAATTCTGTTATACTCGAAACAAATTGTTTAAGCTCATTCCCATAGCACACGTGTAGGGTGGCAACGGCTACTCCTGCAGCAAAAGGATGCCATCTCTTTAAGATGGGACTAAAAATCTCCTTCTCTTTAGAAGCCTGCTCACCAACATCCTTTGCAAGGATGGCAAGGACAGGAAGAGGATTTGGTTGGTGTCTTGATGCTCTCCTGCTTGAATCTGCCTTCTCCATTAACTGCAATCAAGATAACCAAATTTCTAGTTTTAAATTGCACTCAGATGGTCATTCTGATGAAATGTTAAGCTGACTTTTTAAGCTACACAATAAGGGACTGCACCAAACACAATCACTGCCCTTTCTATAAGCAACTGGTGACAGTAGAAGCAAATCATTACAAATATACCCCAAAGATGAGAATAGTGGCAAAACTTAGAGAGAACTAAAACTTCATACGAGTTTGAGATGGGTTAGTGAGGATTGAAGAAAATTAGCAGCCTATGTCCTGAAATATGAGAATTTAGGAGAAACTTACAGGGGAAAAAAACTGCATACAACTTAGAGACATGCTGTCAACAAAGGCAGTGGACGGAACATGACCAAGATAGAAAGTATATCATGTAAATTGGACCTGAAAGTAGAATCAGATTGGAACAACCCAAACAAAAGTGGAGTAATTTGAAATAGATGATGTATTTTCAGATAAAGGAGATAGATGCAGTATTTTACCCATATTCACATGCCTTCAGACATACTACACTTATACTTCTGGTTAGTGTCGGAACTCGAAATTTGTGCAAGGGGATTCAGAAAAGTACTAGAATGTCACTTGGGATTTGAACCTGAAACCTGAACCAATTTTTGAATCCCTTTGTCATTACACTAGAATCCTCCCTTATGCAAAGAGGATTTAACAATTTATATATAAAAAAGAAATTAGTTTTTGCCCTACTTGCACAGTATAATTTTCCAATGGAGGGGAGATCCAATTTTAAATGTTTAAAGTATGGCAGACAACAGAAATTACAAAATTTATGAATCCACACCTGAAAATGCTAATTTGGAAATTCACACACTATTGACTTAACGTTATGAAAACAGTTAGTGAAAAGGTATTGCTTGCTGATTAAATCAGCAAGTATAAATTTGTTTAAAAGAAATCAAGCCTAATTACTGGTATGTTCCAAATAAAAGTTAAAAGAAGATGGAACTTGCCTGAGCAAATGCAGTGCGAAGTGATGACCTGATGTAAGTGTCAATTCTACTACGAGCCACATCAACTTCGCCCTTACGCCGCCGCCGATATTCATTAGAAATATCTTCAACAAGAATTTTTGCTGCAGATACCCCTATAGATACAATGGTTGGCATTGATTCAATATTCCCGGTATCAAAAGTGTCATGGTATGCAAGAAGCCTTTTCTCAGCCCATCCCAACATTGCTGTTAATGTAGAATTCAGGATCTTAGCATATGAAGGATCTTTTGTCGTCTTTGCATCTTTTGCGACTTCAGCTAGCTGACTATCAGCAGCCTCTAACAGATCGGTCTCAACTTGACCAGTCGCGACATAACGATAAAATAATACCCATGAAAAGCAAATATTGTGAAGCATTTGATTAAGTCCGAGAATTCCCCAAGTTTTCTTTATGAGGTCCATAAGTTCATCAACTTCCTCTATGATAGACGCTTCGTCATTTACATCAAAGCATGCCTCCAGAAGTATCTCATAGAGTCTGAGATTCAAAGGCAAACCATCAGCCCAGTGGCATGAATCAAAAAGTGATCCATCAGATGACCTATTAGCAAGAGCCATTACAGCTGTCCGGAGAACTTGCATCGACTCATTGTTTCTCCCTGTTTCAATCGGACAATCTAAGGCAGCTTGAATAATTTGCCGCAGCCTCTGCGCAGCAGAATTCGACTTATCCAGTGGCATGTGTGGATGTAAAAGAAGTCCAGCTTCAAGAACTTTTAGATTTCTTTTCTGCCAGGTATCATATTCTCTCTGATCAGTAAAATCTGCAGCTTTGAACTGTTGTAAGAGCTCCAGCGGGAGAACTGTTGACTCGATTCTTCTCCCAACCTGTATCATGCACATTAAAACATGACTTGTTACAGCAAATTGTATCAAAATTAACCATTCATTAAGCATTAACAGATCAGAGATGCTCATGAGAAAGTGCGTAAAATTTACATGAAAACTTGGTTGAAAAGAACAGAGCAGAAAGAAAGTCAATACTTGTAAGTCGAACTGATCAGCATAGCAACAGAAAGATTGATTTTTGTTTCACTCATGGAAAAAATGTCTGAGAATACAAGATTCAAAGAGCAAACAGGACAAAGAGGAAAAACAAAAACACTACAGCAAAAGACAAACATGATGGATATTCAACAAAAATGACATAAGAGAGCAGAAAAATCCATTAAAGAATAATGATCAAGGTTAGTCACTACATTTATGCCTTAGCTGCATTTAACAGGTCCATCATCCGACAAATGATACAGCTGAAACTCCACACATCCTGCTAAATTCAGTCACAGAAGCACAGATTGGCGGATAATATCACACCACCAAATCAATATAATATTGTTAATGAGGATACTGCAAATGCAATAAATAGGGCTCAAATAAAATGCACTACTAGTCAATCTCTAAGGAAGGATTTTTTTTTTGATAGCTACCTTTAAGGAATAATTAAGGACTATTTAATGGACACATTATTCACCTAATGTACCCATGTCAAATGGGTATAACATAACTGTGGGTGATTTGATCCCGTAATTCAAATACCTCGAAACATACTAATCAAAACATACCCATATCTATGCTGGATAGTACCCATACACAAGTCCAAAAAGGAAAGGAGGCTCTGAAGTTGTGTATAAAAGGAAGGTTCGACTCTCAGAAAGAACTGCTTGGATTCATTTAATCCAATATCCTCCAGGAAAAACTCCCGGAAAATTACCTCAGTTCAAACTGAACATTGCATTTTTTGGTCAAAAACTCTAACCCCAGCAAATTGGTACCACAAGGACAGAAATGGTGCTCGGAATTCGCCCCAACTTGAATAATATTGCTGTTCTTAAAGGCAGAAACAAAATTGCCGTTAATGACATTAATTGAGCAGTTTTCCTAACAGATCGAACTTGTAAATTGCAACTCACCACAAGATGAAGACTTTATCAAGAATTAAACATTAATATGCCCAAAAAGCATATAAAAATGGCAAAAACTAGTGTTAAATCCCTAACAGATCAAACATGTAAAATCCAACCCACCAAAAAAAATGCAAACTTAACCGAGAATTACCATTCATTTACCAGAAAAACACACAAAAATGCATAAACCAGTGATAATTCACTCAGATAGCAAATTTGTAAGATGAAACCCCACAAGAAAATTCAAGGTTTATAAAGAATTTACACTAAATAGAGCAAGGGGACTACACATTAGCTCTAATTAAGCTACCTGGCCAGCAGTAATTCTCAAAAGAGCTCTACGAATTCTCGAATCAAAATTCTCAGAAACCTTCATTTGGATCCTCATAAGCTCCCCTATGGTTACAGGCTTCTTGGGTTTTCCACCAGAGCCCGGGCTACCCTCAGTCCGCTTAATTCCCGAACTGGAGCTAGATCGAAGGCCCAAAGCTTTCTTCATTTTAGAAGCAGCAGTAGACGTAAGAGATCTTTGCATAGAAGGTGAAGACGAATTGGAATTAGACGCTGATGGTGACGGTGACGGAGATCGATCGGAGGAATTAGAGGGAATGTAGGTTAAGGCTTTTCCGGTGGAAGTCCGGCAAGAAGCTACAAAGATCTCGTAGGCAGTTTCTCGGAGGTCAGTAGTAGAGAGTGACGGAGTAAGGTCAGGGAATGGTGATGGAAGTGGAGATAAAGCGGAGCTGGAAGTTGAGAAGCGAGAGCTACTGGTAGCTCCGCTGCCCAAAGACATGGTGGACACGGCGGCGGAGGCGGCGGTGGTGGAGTCTCGCCGGGAATAGCCTAAAGTACGGTCTCTGAAGAGAGACGCCATTGTTAGAGAGAGAAAAGGTCTGTAATTTCTACTTGCGATTTTGGGAGAGACGAGTAAAGAGAGAAGAGAATATAGGAGTACTTCTCTTTCCTTTTTTATTTTTTTCCTTTTTGCTTTTCAAATTTCTGACTTTTTCTTTTGGAAATAAAATAATACTGACCTAATTTATATTTTAACAGGAAAAATAATTATGGTAACTAATGACAGTATGTTGAGAAAACTTGCATTAATTATTTTTAACAGGAAAACTAATTATTGGAGTTTATTTATGTAAGGTTTGTAAATGATATTAGTAAAAATAAATTGGTTCCTTTCCTTTGTTCATTTTTACTTATTTATTTTGGGCTTTGCATAATTTAAAAATAAAATAAATTTACATGAATATTTTGTCATTAATACATATTAATTAATATATAGTTTTATATTTTGAAATATAATTAGAAGAATAATTAATTCATGTTAAAGGTAAAAGGGAAAAAGGATACATATACTCCTGAACTATTGTAAATGGTATGCAAATACCCTCCGTCATATTTTTGGGACATTGGTGCCCCTGCCGTCCAAAAACTAGAGCATATATTTCCTCCACTCTAATGGAAGACTAAATAACGTGGCGCAATCTTATCCGTCGATAAATATCGGATCGGAGGATAAGATTATGACACGTATATGTCCGTTAGTATAAATGGTATATATGCTCTAGTTTTTGGACGACAGAGGCACCAATGTCCCAAAAATATGACAGAGATATTTGTATACCATTTACGATAGTTCGAGATATATTTATCCTTTTTCCCAAGGTAAAATATATAAATATTTTAATATATTAAAAATAGAAATATATTTTTAATATAGTAAAAAAGTAAATTGATAAGGTAAGATCTAGTCTCCCGCTTGTACTATTTTTATTGAGGATTTACTAGGTTTATTATTAATAAAAAATACTAGACCAGTAGACCATGTCTAGTGGTATAAATTTAACTTTAAAAAAAGAAAGTAAAAATATACTGAGGTAATAATAGTTAAATGATTTTTGCAATTTAACATTGATGATTAAACAGTCATACATGAGTATTGTAGGAAAATCTAGGAAGAATTCATTAGATATATATCCTCTTAATTTCCAAATTAAATGTATTTCTATAGGAATTTAAGTGATTAATTTACTTATAATTTATTTGGTGGAGGTCAAAAAAAATTATTTTTAAAAAGTAAGATGTTTGATCAAGGTTTTTGATGAAAATATTTTTTTTGGAAAATATAGCTATCAGAGTTATATGTATAGTTTTTCCCTAAAAGTATTTTTGAGAAAAATATACTTAGAAATACATTTTAAAAAGATTTGGTCAAACACTAATTGTCTAGAAGTGTTTATAAGATTTATTAATCAAACATAAATTGTGTTTTGTCAAACATGCTATTTATTAATATT
The DNA here is from genome assembly GCF_900185275.1 of Solanum verrucosum. NCBI lineage: Eukaryota > Viridiplantae > Streptophyta > Magnoliopsida > Solanales > Solanaceae > Solanum > Solanum verrucosum. The sequence continues at coordinate 3,135,871 of NW_026020378.1, forward strand.
GTTTCAAAAAGAATACACAACTCAAATATTGGATACTTCCTCCGTCTCAAAATAAGTGTCGCTCTAAAAAAAATGATTGTCTCAAAATAAATATCACTATACCTTATTTTAAAGAATTATTTCTTCTTAATAATATTTAGTTCTCAACAAATCCAATAAATAGAAATAACTTGGTAAATTATATTTTACATTTATTACCTTTTTTAATTAACGTAAAACGAATTAAAACGAAGCTTATTTTAGAATAATGTATTAATTACTGACATTTGTTCTTTCGTATATATAGTTTCATACAAATATAAACACCAATCATTTAGAAATTGCATTATTTAACATAAATTTAGTACTTAATAAATTGGGAAAAAAAAGAGTGGAACTATTTCTTCTTAAAAAAATAAAAATTTGGGTGTTCAAACTTTATTTCTTGAAGTGTAAAAAAGAATTTTGAGAACAAATCTGTGAGTGAAGTGAAGAACCTCAACTACTTCCTAATTTAATTTGTATGACTCACACTTTTTTTTTAGTCAGTTTAAAAAAAGATAAATTAATAATAATTTAATTTTAATATATTTATTTTATCTTTAATAAAATAATTTATAGTTATATAAAAATATGTGATTTACTCCGAATCTCTGATCACAAATGTTAAAAAAAAAATTTCCTTTATTAAACTTTAATCATATGAAATTACATCATATAAATCGAAACGAATAAAATAATTTGGGTGAGACTAAACTTGAATATAGTGTATTAGTGTATCATGTATGTAGGACAATTTGCTGGAATGTGAAGGATATTGGTTGGACTTTAAACTAGTTCTTGATATTTGGGACACTAGCCCACATATTTTACAAGAATGTGTGTATTTCCTTTTCTTTTTTTTCTTTTCCTTATTTTGTTTTGTCTAAAAAAAAGAATAATAATTTAAGAGTGTGAAATGACATAGATGATAATTAATTAATATAGTGATAGCGGTGGCAAAAAATATGGGCATGTTCTCATTGTGTTGTAGGACCATTTTTTATTGTTTACTACTATACATGCACATGGCATTATATAAAATCGTTAGTTAAATAATACTAATGGGTTAACAGACAGTTTTACAAATGTTTTTTAGTACTAAAATCTCAATTAATTTGGTGTTGACTTTTTTCTCGTTGTGAAAGCGGTAAATTTGGCTAAATTTTAAACTTAAAAGAGATAATTTTGGTATGTTTTATGGTGGGAAAGGATCAAAGTCATCCTTTAGATTTGAGCTTATAATTAAGCATTGACAAACACAATGACTTGATTAATCAGAGTGGTCTATATTATTTCTTTAGGCAAAATGGCAGTCCATTAAAAGATTATTTATTGGTAATTAAAACATCCATTCCGACAAAAAAAGAAAGACATGTAATAATTCATATCATATGACATAAAGCATTAACGGTCCTTAATATTTATAAAAATGATGCATATTTAGTCAGAATTAACAAAAAAGAAAACAATAACTAACGAAATAGTGTTGGTTAAGGTTAATCTTTAAACCATACACCTATTCTTATTAATTTTGTTTTCATCCATGTAAAACTAAAATTAACTTTAGTTGAAAGGGGTTAAAACAATGGAATAGAACGATACTATTTAATTGTTACATCATAATATAAGCTTAAAAGGTATTTGAATGATCTAAACTATTTAACCCTGAAGTTTAACATCCAATTGTTTCTAATGTTTCTCTCTGAATGAATACTATTTCAAGTAGATCATTCTTTAAAAAGTATTAATATTTGTGAACTTAAAACGAGGTGAAATTTTATTAGGTAGTAAAAATTATATTGTTAATAGGAAGAAGCAATGGTTGTGGTGGAGTGGTAAGTACTCCTTCATCCTTAACCAAGAGGTCTCGGGTTCGAGCCCTCTTGGGTACGGAGTCACCTTTATTTATTACTCCCTCCGTTTAAAAAAGAATGACCCCTTTCCCTTTTTAGTTTGTTTCAAAAAGAATGAACTCTTTCCTTTTTTTGTAACATTTTACTTTCAACTTTCCACGTGGCATGTTTAAGACCACAAGATTAAAGAGCAATTTTGTACATTTGACATAACTTTAATTTAGGGCCACAAGATTCAAAAGTCTTCTTTATTTTCTTAAACTTCGTGTCAAGTCAAACTAGGTCACTCTTTGTGTAACGAAGGGAGTACTATTTATAGCAATATTATAGTAAATCCGCAATATGTATTAAAAGTGAATTATGTATGCAATATATGTATTAATTATAACTGTTTTAAAATATATTATGCTAGTTTGGTAAGAAATTGACTATTATAAGTGTATTAAAATGTGTGATAAATATATTATTCATCAATAAAACTTGTATTATATGTGTTTTATAAATTGGACTATGTAATATGTATTAAAACTGTATAATAAATATATTAAAAGTTATCAAGTGGAAGAAAAATATTATTTCTATAAATAGTAAACATTTTCTTAATATAGTATATTTATGTAAGTTTCCAATAAATTATTAGTAAAGCCCAACAAGAAGCTTTACACAACTTGTATCAAAAGATACACACGAAGGGAGAGGAAGGGATAAATGTTTAAACTATCGTTGGTCCATAAAGAAATTAAAAACTTAAATAAAGTGACATCTATTAAAGATGATTCTCAATAAGTATGTTGACATGAGATAACGAAATCAAATAGATATGAAGAATAGGCTATTTTGATGAATTGGTTAACTCGAATGACAATAATAACATCTGAATCTCCTCATGCATATGTGCATGGTACAAATTTTAATTATGCACACTTCATAAAACTGGGGTTATAGAGATAAAATGTCATGAAAAATATTAGGATCAATAGAAAAGCATGTAGTGGCATTTTTTTTTAAATAAAGAGTTGAAGTAGCATTGTTATTAAGCTATTAAATGGTATACAAAAAAGTAATAGAATATCTAGTGAGGTTGGGAAAAAAAATTTGGATCTCAATTTATAGGACAAAGGAGGTATTTAAAGTTATGCAAATTATTGTGATATTAGACTATGGTCATACAATGACTTTGAGAGAGAGTGATAGGTTGTACATCAATGACTTTGGGAGAGAGTAAATAACTATACCTCGATAACGAGCTATTTGATTAAAAGTTTTGAATTGCAGTCAAATATAAAGAATCGAATTGAGGAACCTATTTCATGCTTAAAAGTCTTTATAGTTGTCAATTCGAGATTTCTTGTATTAGATCGATTATTGAGTTGTACTATTTTCAGCTTTCCTAGAAGCAATTGTTTAGAGATAAACGAAAATAGGAACTTGATTTCAAATTATAGGTAACTTGATAGGGGAAACCACAATCTGTGAAGAGTTTTGCTCTAGGGATTAAAGTTATATAATTTCCGGTTGCAATTATTGTAATATGAATTCTATTGAGGTTCATTGGTTTAGTGAATTTGGGACAAATTATGCAGATGTGCAAGTCGTAGTTTTTACATTTATGAGCCAAATATTTTTCACGTAAAATATTATATTCTTACTTTATTGCAATTCTAACATGTTCCATCATGACTTAGACAAAAATAGACAGAAATCATGTGAGTTTTTAGGACGTGCAAAATATCAAGTTATTTTCTTGCCAATAAAAGTACTGATGAAAATTTATTGCGAAGAAAATGAAAAGAGTTGTTTAAAAAAAAACTTACAATTTCTTCAAACTTAGGTAGACTTGGCCAAAAATAAATAGGACACAAAATGAAAGAATTTTTTTTACGGGAAAGAGTACAAAAGTACATTATCTATCTGAAAGCGAGCACATATACCCTCCATTTATTTTTGGTATAAAAATACCCCTCTCGCCTAATTAAAGGACCACAAATGTCCTTCCTTTTGACGGATCGCCACAAGATCCTAATTAGCATCCAACATGTCAAAAAATTGTCTATACAGTTGTCCACTCAGGCTGTCCAACGTGGCTAAAACGTTATTCCCTCTAAATTGATGTTTTCCTCTTTCATTTGGAATCCTAATTTCATATTTCTAAATTTGAAATTAGGGTTCTAATGAGAGAGAAAGGCATTAATTTAGAGGATGAGGGTGTTTTAGCCACGTTGGATTGCTTAAGTGGACAATCATGTAGACAATTTTTTGACACGTCGGATGCCAAGTAAGATATAATGACACCCCATTAAAAGGAAGAGCATTTGTGGTCTTTTAGCTAGACAAGAGGGACATTTTTTATACCAAAAACAAATGGATGGTATAAGTAATCCATTTCAACTAGTTGTAATTTTGACTTTTTTTTTATACAATTGAGACACCAACCAATTAATAATACGTTTTAGTCATATATAATATGTATATCTAGGAGTTTTTTAACCTTATCATAAATTTATACGTAAGTAAAAAAAAAACTATATACATTATTGATATAATATCAGATAAATTTAAATAGAGAAACATGATCAATAAAAATATAACTGACTTAATTTATTTGATACTGATACATAATTACTACTTATTACTTTCGTGAGCACTTGCAATTTTATACAACTGACTTTAGCTTGTCCTCACTTCTCACCCTAATTTTATAATTGATGAGAACTGAGAAGGCGACTTATTTTTATTCTTTGGAGCAAGTTATTGAAAAATTGGAAAAAATGAATAAAGGCCAATCATATACAGCAAGAATGAAAGTGACTTATGCAATTTTCAAATCACTATTATATTATATTGTTGGCACTTGGTCCTAGCTATTTCAGTTTCAGTATGTACGAGAAAGCATATCATATGGTTTTCTATATTCAACAATTTGCTTCTACCAAAATTTTTGTAACCTTTACTTTGATATTATTGGATGACCTATGATGCCAACATGAGTTATGGTTTGGTGGTGGGATTGATTCACCTTTAATCAGAAATCTCGGATTTAAATTTCGAATATGAAGAAAATTCTCTTGAGAGTGCCACCACCAAATATGTTTTGTAGTGCGCGATTCAAATTTAGTCAGGACTCCAATACGAGCTACGGATACGAGTAGAAAATAAAAAAATAAAAAATTAAATTTGATGACCCATGATAGTATATCATAATATTTAGCATGATAAATAAATAAATTAGTTAAAAGTGACAGTTGGGCCAATGATTAGGACAGCTCCCCACTCTAATGCAAGTGTGATAGAGAAATACCAACAAGACAAAGCACACATGCTTACTCCAACTATTTGTATATAGACTATAGAGAAAGTATAAATGAATAAAAATACCTTAAAAAAATTGAATACACAAATGATTTTCAAATATCAAAAATAAAATTTTCAAATAAAAATATCACAATTTTATTCTTTTGAAAAATATTTGAAAAATATATTAAGTTTTTTTTATCTCATAAAACAAAAGATTATTTATTAAAACATGTCTTTCTAAACAGATAAGGATTTAAGCCTCGTTGTAGAGAAAATTCAACAACTGAGAAATGAGAAAATGTAGTCGTTGCATCATATTGATACTACTAATGTTCTCCAAAAAAAAAAGAAGATATTGATGATGCATGGAAGAAAATGGTTTTGAAACCTTGCAAAAAAATTAATGTGAAAGAATTTCTTCGACTAATGATTGAAAAAACATATTCTTTTGAAATTCTTCCACATTTTTTAAGTAGGATTCAAAACAAATTCCTTACATGCATTATCAAAATCTTCTTTTTCAAATTTTGGAATATAGCACCAATATGATGCAATGACCACATTTTCTCATTTCTCAATAGTTGAATATTCGGTTCGCACAAATAACTTTATTTTCAATTTTTTTTTGAGAAATATTCAAAAAATATATTAAGTTTTTTAATCTCATAAAACAAAAGATTATTTATTAAAACATGCATTTTCAAACAAATAAAGGATTTAAGCCTTGCTGTAAAGAAAATTCAACAACTGAGAGAAATGAGAAAATATAGTCGTTGCATCATATTGATACTACTAATGTTCTCCAAAAATTGGAAAAAAAAATATCGATGATGCATGAAAGAAAATTATTGTGAAACCTTGCATAAAAAAAATGTGAAAGAATTTCTTCGACTAATGATTGAAGAAACATATTCTTTGAAACTCTGCCACATTTTTTAAGTAGGATTCAAAACAAATTCCTCATATGCATTATCAAAATCTTCTTTTCCAATTTTTGGAATACATTGATAGCACCAATATGATGCAATAACAACATTTCCTCATTTCTCAATCATTGAATATTCGGCTCGCACAAATTACTTTAAAATATCAAAAATAATAATTTTCATTTTTTTTAGAAATATCCGAAAATAATATTAAGTTTTTAATCTCATAAAACAAAAGATTATTTATTAAAACATGCATTTTCAAACAAATAAAGGATTTAAGCCTCATAGAGAAAATTCAACAACTGAGAAATGAAAAAATGTAGTCGTTGCATCATATTGATAATGTTAATGTTCTCCAATTTTTTTTTTTTTTTTTTTAAAGATATCAATGATGCATGGACGATTTTTTTTTTGAAACCTTGCAGAAAAATTAATGTGGAAGATTTTCTTCGACTAATGATCGAAGAAACATATTCTTTTGAAACTCTTCCACATTTTTTAAGTAGGATTCAAAACAAATTCCCTACATGCATTATCAAAATCTTATTTTCCAATTTTTGAAATACATTGATAGCATCAATATGAAGCAATGACCACATTTCCTCATTTCCCAATCGTTGAATATTCGGCTCGCACAATGACTTTAAACTATCGAAAATAATAATTTTTTAATTTTTTTTTTGAGAAATATCCGAAAAAATATATTAAGTTTTTTAATTTCATAAAACAAAAGATGGTTTATTAAAACATACATTTTCAAACAAATAAATTATTTCAGTTTCGAGGTAGAGAAAATTCAACAACTGAGAAATGAGAAAATATAGTCTTTGTATCATATTGATACTACTAATATTTTCCAATTTTTTTTTATAAAAAGAAGAAGACATCGATGAAGCATGGAAGAAAATTATTTTGAAACCTTACATAAAAATTAATGTGGAGGAATTTCTTCGACTAATGATTGAAGAAACATATTCTTCTAAAATTCTTTCACATTTTTAAAGTAGGATCCAAAACAAATTCCTTACATGCATTATCAAAATCTTCTTTTCCAATTTTTGGAATACATTGATAGCACCAATATGATGCGATGACCACATTTCCTTATTTTTCAATAGTTGAATATTCGGCTCGGACAAATGACTTTAAAATATTGAAAATAATAATTTTCAAAAAATGAATAACTTTTTTTTTGAGAAATATCCAAAAAATATATTAAGTTTTTTAATTTCATAAAACAAAAGATTATTTATTAAAACATGCATTTTCAAACAAATAAAAGATTTAAGCCTCGCCGTAGAGAAAATTCAACAACTAAGAAATGAAAAAATGTAGTCGTTGCATCTTATTGATAGAACTAATGTTCTCCCAAAATTTTAAAAAAAAGATATCGATGATGCATGGAAGAAAATTGATTTGAAACCTTGCATAAAAATTAATTTGGAAGAATTTCTTCGACTAATGATTGAAGAAACATATTTTTCTGAAATTCTTCCATATTTTTTTTAAGTAGGATTCAAAACAAATTCCTTACATACATTATCAAAATCTTTTTTTTTCCAATTTTTGGAATACATTGAGAAGCAATATGATGCAATGACCACATTTCCTCATTTCTCAATAGTTGAATATTCGGCTCGCACAAATGACTTTAAAATATCGAAAATAATAATTTTCAAAAAAATTTATTTATATCCAAAAAATATATTAAGTATTTTAATCTCATAAAACAAAAGATTATTTATTAAAACATGTATTTCCAAACAAATAAAGGATTTAAACCTCGCTGTAGGAAAAATTCAACAACTGAAAAATGAGAAAATATAGACGTTGCATCATATTGATACTACTAATGTTCTCCAAAAATTAAAAATAAATAAATATTGATGATGCATGGAAGAATATTGTTTTGAAACCTTGCATAAAAATTAATGTGGAAGAATATTTCGACTAATGATTGAAGAAACATATTATTCTGAAATTCTCCCACATTTTTTAAGTAGGATTCAAAACAAAATCCTAACATGCATGATCAAAATCTTTTTTTCAATTTTTGGAATACATTGATAGCACCAATATGATGCAATGACCATATTTCCTCATTTCTCAATTGTTGAATATTCAGCTCGCAAAAATGACTTTAAAATATCAAAAATAATAATTTTCAAAAAAATATTTATTTTTTTTGAGAAATATCCAAAAAATATATTAAATTTTTTAATCTCATTAAACAAAAGATTATTTATTAAAATATACATTTTTAAACAAATAAAGAATTTAAGCCTCATTGTAGAGAAAATTTAACAACTGAGAAATGAGAAAATGTAATTGCATCATATAGATACTACTAATGTTCTCTAAAGATTGAACAAAAAAGAAGATATCGATGATGCCATGGAAGAAAATTGTTTTGAAACCTTGCGTAAAAATTAATGTGGAAGATTTTCTTCAATTAATGATTGAAGAAACATATTTCTTATATTCTTCCACATTTTTTGGGGATTCAAAACAACTTCCTTACATGCATTATTAAAATCTTTTTTTTTTTTTGGAATACATTAATAGCATCAATATGATGCAATGATCAAATTTCTTCATTTCTCAATCGTTGAATATATTATGCTTCAAAGTTTGGTTAAGGAAGAAAGCAAGATTGGCATTTATAGTAATATGTGATTTTGAACTTATTAATTGATATACTAAATTTAGAATAAGTAAATATCTTTTAGGATAAGAATAATTCTTGAAGACGTGTCATAAATTTATTTTAAAAAATTGTGGATCAATAAGTAAATATCTTTTAGGATAAGAACAATTTTTTAACCCTTGATAGATGTGTCAGAAATTAATAGAAGATCGTGAATAATAAATAGATATCTTTTAGGATAAGAATGATTCTTGAAAGCATGATAACCATGTCATAAAATTATTTATCTAGAAGATCGTGAATTAATAAATAGATATCTTCTTGAATAAGAATATTTTTTTATTCACAATAGACGCGTGTCATGAACTTGTATGTCATCGTGGATCGACTATTGTTCCATTAGTTAGTATAATGGTAGATTAGTCTTAATACTTTTATATTTCTTACATATAAATCATTTTGACATACATTCTAAATTAATGACCAGACGTTTGATTTTACATAGATAATTTCACACTTAAGATTGTGAATTTACATCATATTAATCTATATGTAAAATTAAATCTAGTGAAAAGATATGCTTTTAACAATCATTTTTATTTTCAGATAATAATTTTCTCATGGCTTTACTATAAGTCTTATTTAATATTTTATATTAAATAGTGTATAATTATATTATACAATAGTTATTAAGTTACTTATTTTTCGTATTTTCACTAGAAAAATCATTTTTTCTAATTTTTAACGAACTTATTTTCATGAAGAAAATAAAAAATAACAACGAAAGAGATTTAGAGCCTATTTGGATGGGCTAGCGTATGACATTTAAGCCAAAAATCATAACTTAGAGTTCCTAACTCATAGTTTTTTTTGCTTTTTAATTTTGTTATTTTGACTCAAGTATTTAAAAGAACTTTTTAACCTTATCCAAACACTATAAAAGTGTTTTAAGAGATATTTTAGCTTTAAAACACCTAAAATAAGCCAAATAGGCTCTTAACTTGCTGAAATGCAATGTAAATATATGTTGGCTAATTCAAGTATAAATAAATTAGTGTTACGCATGAGGTAAGTTGTTTATTTGAATAATATATTAGTGTTAAATTTAACTTGACGAACTTATAAGCAAGATATAATGTAAACTAACGACGAGTTATCTAAAGTATAAAACTAAATACTATTTTCTATGTTTTGTAAGATTTGCTATAAAAATCGACATTAGATGAGAGAGTGGGGAAATAAAGGCATGGGGCTCATGATTGTATGTGTGTTTTTTGTTGAGTTAATTATTCTAACTTATTAACTAAATGTAATGCAAAGAGACAAATGCAAAATACGTTTTAAAGGAGATATATCCGTTCCAAAAATAAAAGTGATGTGATGGCCTTTAATGCCATTAACCTTGACAATACGTTTCTAAAAATTAAACTTTCCTATTTTCAACTCCCTCTCTTGCAATCCTATATAAGAAGTTGCTTTGGTGAACAAAAAAAATACCACTACCAACACAAACAAAAAGAAGAGAAAAACATTTCCCTCTTTTCTTCTTATCTTATTCTTAGAATATTTTTTGGGCAATTGGTTTGGCAACCTCCAAACTTTCAACCATGAGTGCAGTGTTTGAGAGTAACTGTGGAACCTTGGAGAGCGACCGTCTACAATGATTTGCAACGAAGTCGAACCGAAATCGCTTTCAAGGCAGTGACTTGCCACGTCACAGTGTTCGTCATAAGTTATTTATTACTTTATAATTTCAATCTAATATCAATATTGTAGTATTTTTTTCAACAATTTGAAAGCAATAAAATAATTATTTCTCGTGGAGGAGACTTTGTTAGGAAGGGATATCTTAGTGGAGGATTGTTTGTATTTAACATTGTTCAAGAGATTGTCAATAATGCAAGTATTTCAAATTCTGGTTATATTGTTGAGTCTATTAATTTGTGGCATGGTAGACTAGGTCATGTTAATATTGCTTCTATTAAAAGACTTAGAAAAATGGAATTAATTCCTATGGTAAAAACTAATGATTTTTCTAAATGTCCTGTGTGTGTAGAAGCAAAGCATGCCAAGAAACCTTTCAAATCTGTTACTAGTAGAAAGACCGAATTACTTGAACTAATACATTCAAATTTAGCAGATTTCAAGAACACTGGTAGCAGAGATGAAAAAAAGTATTATATTACTTTTGTTGATGACTTTTCTAGATACACTAAGGTATATCTTCTTAAGTCTAAAGATGAAGCTCAAAACTTGTTTTTGAAATTCAAAGCAGAAGTGGAAAATCAATTAGACAGAAAAATCAAGAGATTTAGATCTGATAGGGACGGTGAATATAGTACTAAAACTCTGGTAGATTTTTGTGAGAAAAATGGTATTATACATGAGGTTAGTGCTCCCTATACTTCCCAACAAAATGGTGTAGCCGAACGGAACTCTTAGAGAAATGATGAATTCTATGCTTTTAAGCTCTAGTCTATCTGACAATATGTGGGGAGAAGCAGTCTTATATGCATGCTATATTCTTAATAGAGTCCCACATAAGAAGTTAGATAAGACCTCATATGAGTTGTGGAAAGAATTTGCTCCTAACTTGAAATTTCTGAAAGTGTGGGGTGTTTGGCTAAGGTTGGTCTACCTAATTTTAAACGAGTAAATGTTGGTTCTAAGACTTCTGATACTGTCTTTATTGGTTATGCTCAAAATGGTGTTGCATATAGATTTATGTCTCTAAGTGATTATTCTATTTGTGAATCTAGCGATGCATAATTTTTTGAGCATATTTTTCCTTTGAAATGTTTCTGCATCTATGTCAAACAATTCTCATGTTGTGCCTTCTTCTAAAGTTATTTCTAATGAGCATGAAAATGAACTCAGAAGGAGTAAAAGACGTAGAACTGAGACAAGTTTTGATCCTGATTTTATCACTACTTTCTTAACTGAAAATTTTGATATTAATGTTTTAAATGATGAATTAGTGTCTATCTATTTAATAGAAGAAGACTCTAAGACTTATGATGAAGCAATGAGATCAATAGATGTTATATTTTGGAAAGAGGCTATTAAAGGTGAATTTGACTCTATAGTTTCTAATCACACTTGGGACTTGTGTGATTTGCCTAAAGGTTGTAAACCCACAAGTAGCAAGTGGATATTTAAGAAGAATTTGAGACCTGATGGTACAATTGATAAATATAAGGCTATACTTGTGATTAGGGGTTTTAACCAAAAGAAATGTGTTGATTACTTTGATACATATTCTCCTGTGACTAAAATAGCGACCATTAGGACTCTTATTGCTTTAGTCGCTATTCATGATTTAGTGGTACATCAAATGGATGTCAAAACAACATTTCTAAATGGTGATTTAGAGGAAGAGATCTATATGACTCAACTAGAGGGTTTTGTGATTCCAAGACAAGAGGATAAAGTATGCAAATTGAGAAAGTCCCTATATGGACTAAAACAAGCACCTAAGCAATGGTATGAAAAATTTAATATCACATTAGTGGATAATGACTTTGTTGTGAATTCATCTGATACCTGTGTTTATTCTAAGATGATAGGTTCATATTGTGTCATTATATGTTTATATGTAGATGACATGTTAATATTTGGTCCTAATGTGAATGTTATTAATGAGACCAAGAACTTTTTGTCTTCTAAATTTGAAATGAAAGACCTTGGTGAAACATATGTGATTTTGGGAGTTAAAATCAAAAGAACTACTAATGATTTCTCTTTGTGTCAGTCTCATTACATTGAAAAAAATTTGATTGTTTTGATGTAGTTTCAATGAGAACTCCTTATGATCCAAGCATACACTTGAGGAAGAATAAAGAATCTAGTGTTTCTTAAACTAAATATGCTAAAGTAATTGGGAGTGTAATGTTTCTCATGAACTATACTCGACCTGATATAGCTTTTGCTGTTAGTAGATTGAGTAGATATACTCATAATCCCAATAGTAAACACTATAATGCTCTTCATTGCTTGCTAAAGTATTTGAGAGGTACTATGAATTGATGTTTGCATTTTAATAAATTTTCTATTGTTTTAGAAGGTTTTTGTGATGCAAACTGGGTAACTGACAATGATGAAGTTAGCTCCACCAGTGGCTATGTGTTTACTTTGGGTGCAAGTGCTATTTCGTGGAAGTCTTCCAAACAGACTTGTATAGCACGTTCTACCATGGAATCAGAATTCATTGCTCTCGAGTTGGCAAGGCAAAAAGCTGAGTGGATGAGAAATCTTTTGGCGAATGTGCCATTGTGGGGAAGACAAGCTTCACCAGTCTCTCTTCATTGTGACTCACAAGCAGCAATTGAAATTGCCAAAAATAGTGTGTACAATGGAAAAATGAGACATATTCGCATCAGACATGGTGCGGTTAAACAATTGTTGAAACTGGGTGTTATATCCTTGAAATGTGT